>NC_044323.1:149082161-149385191 GCF_007399415.2 Gopherus evgoodei
CAGTGGGCTGGGCACAGGCCTCCATGCTGGATCTCTGGAACGTGCCCAGGTTCCAGGTGAACTAGCAGAGGGACTCACTGGAGATGCCTCATGGGATCTGGCTGCTGGGAGGGCATGGCCCTGCCAGTCTCTAGACTTGAGGCAGATAAATTAGCTAGGGAGCTGCCTGGGCTGACAAGGGACTCCGGGAGAGAGGTGGCTCCTCGTGGCCAGCCCCAGGAAGCTACGCATGCCAGCCACCGCTAGTCGCTGCCAGCTGCCTCTCCTCCCTGTGGTGCCGGTGACCTGTTGGGTGGGCAAACAGCCCCGAGAGTGGGTTGGAAACGGGCTAGCAAAGCGAGGGGCCACCCATGGGGAGCTGTGCTGGGGTCTGCATGGTCCCCTCTGCCCAGTAAGGATGTGGGGGGAAGGGGTACCCTCCAGTGGGGTCAAATGGACAGCACCCGAGAGCCCAGCCCTACCCAGCAGAGAGGGCAGTGCTGGCAAATGGCCTGCAGCGGGGAGGGGTCTGAGCAGCTGTACGGTGGGCAAGTGCTGTCCCCTTGGACAGCCAGGGGCTCCTGCGGGACAGAGCATCACCAGAGTGCAGCCACCCTCTGGGCCCGCAATGGGAATCATACCAGGGCAAGGGGGAGCTGGCACCTGGCTCCGCTTCCTTACCCATGTAGCTGCCACGTGGGCTGGGGCTCACTCAGATGTGGCCGCCCAGCCTGTCCTGGCGTGTGCCCACCTGGGGCATGGCTGGGAAGACTCCTGCTTCCTGCGGGGGGCTCAGCAGGTACCATGCTGGCCCCAGAGGCTGGTCTGAGGCAGCTGCTCCTCTGATGCTTCTCCGGACTTGTTCTTGCAGGCAAAGTACCTCACCAAGAAGACCCAGGCTGCCAGCGTGGAGGCGGTGAAGATGCTGGACGAGATCCTGCTGCAGCTCAGTGTGAGGGGGCTGGGGATCGCTGCTCCTGGAGGGTGGGGGCAGCCAGCAGGTTTGCGCAGGAGCCTGGCTCTGATTGCCCCCTGTTTGCTTGCAGACTTCTGTGCCAGTGGACGTCATGCCCGGCGAGTTTGACCCCACTAACTACACGCTGCCCCAGCAGCCACTACATCACTGTATGTTACCTCTGGCGGGTGCCTACTCCACACTGCAGCTGGTCACCAACCCCTACCAGGCTGACATCGACGGGGTCCGGTAAAGCCCTTTCCTTGGCACCAGGGGCGGCATGGCAAAAAGATGGGCAGTGCTTTGTGCCCCCACTGCTGGCTCCATGCTGATGCCAGAGGGAAGCCCGGGAAAACCCTACCCTCCACCTGCTGGGCAGCACAGGGTGGAGCGGGCAGTGGCTTAGCGAAAGGTCTGGGGTGTGGTGGGCAGTGGTGTGGGGCCCTGAGCTGGCACAGTCAGGGCTGGGCAGTGGGGGCAGCACGGGGAACAACGCAGCCTCCAAGCAGCCTGACTCCCGTTGCTCTCCAGGTTTCTGGGCACATCTGGCCAGAACGTCAATGACATCTTCAAATACAGCAGCATGGAGGACTACCTGGAGATCCTGGAGTGGACGCTGCGTGTCGGACATCTCAGCCCCACGGCCCCAGACACCCTTGGTAAGGGGCTGGGCAGGGACCCCTGCCGTGGGCCTGGGCGGGTAGGAGGGGGTCTGAATGTATGAGCTGAGACAGCGCTGAGGGGAGTGGATCTGGAGGCAGCGCTCACACCTACCCCAGGCTCATGGGCGGAGCAGAATGGGGCAGGCTGGGGCCAGGTCACTCGCTGCTGTCAGCATCAGGCCCCTCGCTAACTCCCGAGACCACCCTGGACCCCACGTCTCCCCAAAGCGCGGGGCCCAGGGTGGTTGCCCCAATCCTTCTGGACGGAGTGGCTCTGAAAATATAAGCCCAAACGTGGGTGGAGCTGGGCCCACCTTCTTGAATATTGCTGGAGCACTGGCACCACAGGTGCATATAACTCGCCGCCTGTGCCCAGGCTGGCAGCGGGTGGCCAAGAGCTGCCATGCAGCAGGGGCAGGTGTCCAGGAGGCCGCTAGTGGGCCTGGACTCTGAGCATCAGGTCCTAGCCCTGCTGGCTCTGAGAACGACAGCAGAACAAACCCCCGACTTTGGAGGGTATGGAGGGGTCTGGCCCAGGAGTTCCCCGGGGCAGCACAACACCCCATTTCTCTGCATCGCCATTGGAACTGGGAGTTGGCAAGAGGCCACTAGCATTGCTGGGCAGGCGGCCGTCCTGCCGTTTGGTAGGGTGCTCCTGCGGGTGGAGGAGTTGCTGATTTCTAGCTACGCCCTCGGGGCACGGAGCCGGGCACTCCTAAACAGTCTGCATCGCCTTCCAGGCTGCTACCCTTTCTACAAGACTGACCCCTTCATCTTCACTGACTGCCCTCACGTCTACTTCTGCGGGAACGCGCCAAGCTTCCGATCCAAGGAGCTCACAGGTGAGGGGCCCAGAGGCCTGCTGGTGGGGGCTGCTGCTTGTACCTCACCATGACAGTGACGGGAGGGAAAGGAGGCCCCAGCAGTCGGATCCTCAGTGTCCTTGGAGAATGTGGGGTCCTGCTGCTCTGGTGTTGAGATGGTTGCCATACATGTCACTGCTGGATGGATGTGCACCAGTGCATGCTGGGAAGACCCAGCCAGCTGTCCCCTCAGCAGGGGCGGCACCTGGGCAGTGCATGTGGGAGGAGGTTGGGTTGGGTAGGGTACGGGGCCCACTCCCATAGAGCCAGGAGCTGGGCCTCTGTGCTGGTCATGAGCAGCATGAACTAAAGTTGGAGGTGACCCCATGGCTAAACAGATTCTGGCCCAGATGGCAGGATGGCTGCTGACTCCCCACCAGCCCCCGCAGGGTTGGGGAGGGACAGAGCTCCTGGCCTAGCAATGGGGTCCAGGTGCACGAGTGACACAGCGTGTGGGAAATGTGGTGGCTCCATGGCCAGGGTTGAGCCAGGGACCCAGCTCAGCCCCTCTGTTTGTCTCACAGGGGTGGATGGGCAGCAGGTGCTGCTGGTGACCATTCCCGACTTCAGCGCCACCCAGACAGCCTGCCTTATCAACCTGCGCAACCTGACCTGCCAGCCAATCAGCTTCTCCGGCTTCAGCACCGATGAGGATGAGGGCGAGATGGAGATCAGCCACTGAGCCAGGGCAGGGCAGAGCTGGGCTTCCCACTGGGAGGCCGGGGGAGACGCCAACCTGCTCCCATCAGGGCACAAATGGACCCAAATAAAAATACCTCTCCCCTCCCTCTGCCTGCAGCTGCGGTGTTCTGGTGCTGGGGTGGCTGAGGGGGCAGGCCTGCCGGAGGGGCCTCTGCAGACTGCCCAGTTCTGGGGGGCTGTGCGCACCCTCCTCCAGCTCACTCCAGTCTGCAGGGATGGTGGTGCCTGCACTGGCCTGGGAAGGGAGGGGAGCTGGTTCTGCTACATGCGCCCAAGTGTGCACTGCTGCCGCCTGCCAACTCTGGGCCTGGCCAGGGGCGGTGGAGTCCGTCCCTCCCTCCCCAGGAAGCTGTGGCTGGGCCTGGCCTGGCTGAGTGACCAGCCACCCCTTTCACCTATCAGTGGGGTGCTGGCTCTTCAGATAAGGGCGAGGGCCTGAGCCTGCCGTGCTGGGGGGAGCTGGCACTGCTGCCCATGACTGTGCCTGCAGGGGCCTGGCCATTCCAGCTTCACCACCACTGGACGCGGGAGCAAGTCCTGGTCCCTGTCAGGGTGGGTCTGGGCTGCGCCCCACTCTGCTGCCCCACCACCAGCGGGCCTGTGGCAAGTGAGGTGTCTGCAGCCTCACCAACAGGGCTCTTGCTGTGAGCACCCTCAGCTCTCGCCCTCTGCCCAGCCAAGCCATCCTCCCCCTTCCCTAGCGCAGGGCATCCCCCGCGAGGCAAGAGAAGACAAAGCTGGCAGCTTTACCAACGTAGCTGGATTTATTTGTATAACAGGAACTGCGTGGAGGACCCCAGCTGCCCGCGGGGCTGCACTGCCCATGCCTCCTGGGCCCTGCCCTGGAGAGGGTCCCAGCTGCCCCTGCTGGGTGGTGCAGGGCCAAGTCCTGCATCAACTCTCCCTCACTCCCTGAGCCTGGCCAGCTGCTAGTGCTGCCCAGTCTCAAGGGGATCCTGTCATTTCCTGCCCAGCAGGGTCAGGCACCCCCATGCCCAGCCCCCTGCAGGCAGCTACGTACCCCTGGACTCCTAGAAAGCAGCGCGGTGAGCCTGGCATGGAAGCAGGAGGCCGGTGGGGGTAAGTGCTGGGTTGACAGCAGGCTGCCCGGAGCCGCGGGGCTCTAGAAGCAGATGACAGTGCCTGCAGCTGAGGAAAAGGTGGCCGGCTGCGGGCAGGGAGCTGGCCACCGGGCGCTAGTGTCTGGGTTGGGCCTTAGGCAGCAGCGACCGGAGCGCCTCCTAATCGCCAAAGTTCACAGTGTAGGTCTCCGCCGTGGTCAAGGGCTGCGCAGTCCCTGTGCCCACCTCCCAGGCCCCGGCCTCCGTCTCCAGCTCCGTCACCAGCTCCGTCACTGTCTCCAGCTCGGTGTAGGTCTCGGTCTCCCAGGTGGCAGCAGTGGGCGGCGGCTGGCTCCAGGGGGCGAAGGTGGTGCTACTGAAGGTGAAGGGGAGGGAGGTGGTGGGGGCCAGCGTGGGGGGGGCGCTGGTGGTGGTGGCGTTCAACATGCGCTGGCGCATCTGTTGGCGGAGCCGCATGCGCTGGCGCATCCGCTGGCGGAGCTGCATGCGCTCCTGGGGCGTCATGGGCCGCCCAGGTGGGATGCGCCGGATGGGCCGGTTCCCGTTCATGGCCATGATCTCCCGGATGCGTTTCCAGTTGGAGCGTGAGAGGATGAAGTTGCACTGCGTGGCGCCGATGTCATACAGGACGGTGCAGGTTTTGACACTGGGGTTGTAGCCCTCGGCCCTGGCCACCACGCGGTATTCGCCCGGGTTCAGGATGCGCCAGTAATCCCCACCGCTGGCTGCAAGGGCACAAGGGGAGAGGTGTGAGCAGAGCTCGCGGGGCAGGAGCTAGGGGTGGGAGTGTGGGTTGCCCAGCACCTCACAGGGTTGTCTGCACCCTTCTGGGAAGAGGATGCCCCCTGCTTTCCCCTTAGCCTTTGCAGAGCCATGCCAGGGGGCCGGGCCAGCGCAGTCAGGGCCTCCCTCCCGCTGAGGGCTGGGTACCTCCAGCCTTGGCTGTGGAGCTGCTCAGCTCGGGGACTCTTACAGCTGCTGCAAGATACCTGCCGGGTCTGTGCTCTGGTGTAAGGCCAGGGAGAAGTGGGGCAGTGCCTGGCACTGGGTGGGCACAGGCTGAGTGCCCATGGTGGAGAGGGAGGGGACAGTGCCTGCACTAGGTGGGCACAGGCTGAGTGCCCACAGTGTAGGGGGAAGGGACAGCGCCTGGCACTGGGTGGGCACAGGCTGAGTGCCCACAATGGAGGGGGAGACCAGCACCCATTGCAGACTGGGGATGCTGGGTGCCTGGGGACCCTCCATGGTGGTGCCGGGGGGATCTCTGGGGGTGCCCAGGGACATGCTGCGGGGGTGGGACACGGCCGAACCTGTTTTCATGTTGTGGTTGATTCCTCCCACGACGATGGTGGCGTTGGCAATGGGATCCCCCTGCTGGTCCGTTACCACCCCCTTAATGCCCCGATGCACCTGCCAGGGGAAAGGCTGTTAGCCTGGGGCTGCTGCAGGGCCCCCTGAGCCCCCCCGTGATGTTATTGATATAATCTGGGACCATATAGAACATGGTTGCAACCAAGGTCCTGTAGTGGCACCAAATCTTATGTAAAGGTGGTCATATAAGGTGTCTAAGACCAGGTTATGGGCTGCTGGTTATAATTATGTTGTCTATATGTATGTGTCATTTTGTAGTTGAAGTTATGAGTATTGGCTCTATACTATCTGTATTTCAGTCTTATGCTGTGCTTCTGGGAGACATCCCAGACAACTTGGTGTTAGCTCTGCCTAGCCTGCTTGATGGCCCATTAAGGACCATCAGCTACACAACTGACCCATTGAGAGGAGGCAGATACACCCTGTAACTCAGCAAAGTATGCAGGGACTGGCCATGTGACTCCAGGCTCCATTTTGCTATAATTTTCCACAGTAAGGACAAAGAGGTTCTAACACGTGGAAAAGACTATAAAAGGCTGATGCCTCATCTCCATCTGGTCTTCAATCCTGCTTCTTACCTCTGGAGGGACTTTGCTACAAACTGAAGCTCTGAACAAAGGACTGAATGACCCATCCCAGTGGGGGATGTTGCAGAGACTTGATTTGAACCTGCAGTTTATTCCATCACTGCTACAAGCCTGAACCAAGAACTTTGCCATTACTGTATGGAATTGATTCCATTTAACCAATTCTAACTCTCATCTCTATCTTTTTCCTGTTATGAATAAACCTTTGGATTTTTGATTCTAATGGACTGGCAACAGCGTGATCTGTGGGTAAGATCTGATTTGTATATTGTCCTGGGTTTGGGGCTTGATTCTTTGGGATCAAGAGAACCTTTTTCTTTTATTGGGGTGTTGGTTTTCATGTCCAGTCATCCTCATAATGAGTGGCACTGGGGTGATACTGGGAAACTGGAGAATCTAAGGGAATTGTTTGTGTGACTTGTGGTTAGCCAGTGGGGTGAGACCAAAATCCTCTTTGGCTGGCTGGTTTGGTTTGCCTTAGAAGTGGAAAAACCTCAGCCTTGGGCTGTAACTGCCCTGTTTAAGCGATTTGTCCAGAATTGGGGGTCCCCCCAGAACCCCATCGTCACACCCCCGCTTTGGTTCCCCTGGCTCACCTGCTCCATGAAGGTGAGTAGCGACTCCTTGTTGTTCTCCCACTCCTGCTGCAGCTCACTGGCATGGGGGAACTTGTCACAGCCCAGGTAGATGGAGAGCTCCAGGCAGTTGGTATGCAGGTAGCTGAAGTCATTCAGGCCTGGCAGAGAAGTGGGAACGGGCTGTCAGCACTGGCTGGAGGAGGGCTGGAGCCCACCCATGGGGGGAGGGTGAGTGTTCCTCTCCTGAGGGGGCAGCAGGGTCCCTGGGGCAGGCAGCCTGGCTGCAGCAGTGCCAGCCTCTGGGGGCGGGTGGCCTTGAGCCGAGGGAGCACCTGGCCTGGGTGAAGCAGGCCAGAGCGGTGGGAACAGGGGTGGGGGGCTGGGAGACAAGGAGCAACAGAGGCTGAACCCCCAGGTGGGGGGACGGGAGCCTCGGCTTGCGGGGCCTTGCGAACAAAGCTCTGGAAAATGTCTGGAGGGGGTGACACTAGAGTGGCCTGAGGGGCAGGGGCACCCAGCGGAAGGGCCAGCACTACAGGGCTTTTGGGGGGGTGTCAGCTAAGGGTGATGTTGGCACCCTCCCCAAAGGGAGCCCTGTCTGGCCTAGTTCCTCCCCGCCCCCGCCACAGCACCTTTGCCTGGCGGGTGTTTGCTGCAGCATTACCCCCCCTCCAGCCTCCACTCACTCCCCACTCGGGGGTGCCACTTGGCGCCGCTGACGATGCCCATGCCGTTGGTCATGTCCTGGGTGTGGCAGCCCCCGCGAAAGGTCTCGCTCATGGTAAGGTGAGCCGAGGCGTAGGAGATGGCCAGCCAGCGGAAGATGGCGTGGTCGGGGGTCTCCTGCACCTCCAGGTTCTCGTCCTCGTAGTCGTATGGCAGGCGAGCCGCCGCCTCCCGCTCTCCCTCAAGGGGCGGTCGGGCCATGTCGTAGGGGTACGAGACTAGTTTCTCCCCGCCGTGGAAGTTGGCTCCCAGCACGAAGGGGGTCTTCTCCATCCAGGCGAGGATGGCGCGCACCTCCACAGCCACCTGGGGGGGCACAGAGCTGGGGCCTGTGGGCACACAAGCCCCCACCTCCTGCCTTTGGCAGAGCCCCTCTCTGCCCAGCACCCACACCTGCCTGCTCCCCTGCTAATCCCCACTCCATGAAGTGGCCAGGCATTGGCTGGCACCCTGCCCAGTAGTTCCACCATAAATGCCAGCTTGGATCCCTGTCATCACCCCCAGCAGCCCCCCTCCGGCCTGCCCACAGGCTGCGATTGCCTTCCCTACTAGCCCTGCAGGCAGGATTCCCAGCCATCCCACCTTCCTGGCACCACATGTGACCGGAAGCCAGGGCACCCAGAGCCCCCACGGCCACTCACGTGGGCGTCCTCGGCCAGGTAGTGCTCGGGGATGGGGATGTGGTGGTTGGGGACCCGGTGTGGGACCCACTTCCGTTCCTCGGCTGCCCACAGCACGCTGGCCAGGTCCGGGAAGTTCTCGAAGATGTCGTAGCCTTCCTCGTTCCAGTGGCCCAGCGCCCAGTTGCCCAGCTCTGAGCCCTGCGGGGAAGGGCATGACCCGCTCAGCAGCAGGCCCTTGGCAGCTGACACCAGCCCAGCCCACCCCCCCCACACTGCCATGCCTCGAGCTGGGCACGATGGAGCTGATGGAGACTGACGTGGCTTCCCCTGCCCCATTCCCTCACAGCCTCAGGACCCCTCCTCCCGCTTTCTGGCCCCAGCAGGGTCCCCCCCATGACCGAGTCCCTGCACTCAGCCAGGCCGAGCTCCGAGCGCGGCTGATAACTGGGTCGTGCTCTTGGCATGCCAAGGGGCAGTGCAGGCAGGCACGGGGGAGCTCTCACCGCCTGACTGGCAATCTCGTAGCCGTCGGGGTTGAGGGAGGGCACGAGGTGGATGCGGGTCTCGGTCACCAAGCTGCGCACACGCGGGTTCCCGTCCTGGTACTCCTTGCACAGGAACTGCATCAGCAGCAGCAGCAGCTCACGGCCCAGCACCTCGTTGCCGTGCAGCCCAGCCGTGTAGCGGAATTCGGGCTCCCCTGCGGAGGGAGGGTGCGAGGTCACGGTGATGCCCTCCGGCCCAGGGTGCCCGCAGAAACTGGCACAGTGCACCAGGTTCAGGGGAACAGCGGGCTGGGCAAACACAGGCACCATCCCACCCCACCAGGAGCTCCTCCCCATGCAGGGAGAGATGACCTCCGATCCCTGTGTGGGGCAGGGTGGGGGCTGGCAGGGCAACATGCCCAGGAGCCCAGTGCCACCAGCTCCTGGCTCCTCGCCATACAGCGGCCTGGTGCTTTGCTGCACTGAAATCCCCAGGCCAGAGGCAGCTAACTTGGGAGGGGTCCACCTGCTGCCCCTGCTCCACTGCTCATCCCACAGCCCAGGCCCTGCCTCACCAAGCTCATGCTCCCCCGGCTTGTCTGAGATCTCCATGGCATAGATCTTCAGGCCGCGGGAACTCTTGCCGATGTTGTAGATGCGCGTGATGCTGGGACACTCTTCGTTCACCACCTTCATAAGCTGCAGGAAGCAGGGAGGCATGAGGGGCCAGGCCTGCCCACCCCATCCTGGGTGGCACCAGGGCGGGGATGGAGGGGCTCTGGGTGGGGAGTCCATGCCACCAGCAAGGCAAGGGGGGGCAGATGGGGCTGTATTGCTCTCCCACAAGGGGAATAAAGGCCAGGGAGCCGCTGCCAGTGGGGCACACAGTGGGGTGGGCGCCCCAAGAGGCTCACGGAATCGGCTGACATCACCTGGACGGGCGACAGGCAGCTCTGGCCTCCGGCATCGATGAGCCACTACTGGCTGTGAGCAGAGCTGGGGCGGGAGAGGAGCCGGGGTCAATCCTTGCTGTCAGTGTCACGCTGAACCCTGGCCAAACACGGGGGAGCCAGTCCCTGGCAATGACTCTGCAGGGAGGGGCCAACATGCCAGGGACATGGGGCTGGCTGGAGCACTGGGAAATGCTGCAGATAGGAGGCACTTGCCCTGGCCAATGCGGCAGGAGGCCAGGGCAGTGGTAACCCCCCAGAGGGGGCAGGGGGTTCCCTGGAAATACCCCAGGAGCTGGGCACTGCCCTGCGAGACCAACAGCAGGCAGAGACTCAGAGCCAGCGCACCGAGCTCCGAATGTCTCTGAATGCCACGCCGGGGGGGGACACATCCCCCCGTCTCCAGGGGGGTGTGGCACACACACCTGCCTCATGTCCTTGTAGCTGTGGTGGCGGAAGTCCAGGTTGTCGGTGGACGTCACCTCGTTCTGCTGGCTGTAATAGCTGCTGATGGCTGAGGAAGGGGCAGAGCCGCTGGTCAGACACGCAGCCATGATCCAGGGAGCCTGGAGGCAGAGGGAGGGACGCTGGCGCCCAGGAGGGGCTGTGCCGTGAAGGAGCCTCTCGGGCAAGTTCTGCAGTGGAGAGCCCCAGAGGGCTCGGCCCAGAGCCCCTCAAAGTGAGCTGCCCTAGCCAGTTGGTGAGCTCAGCATGCTGGCACTGCCAAGGACGCTGGTGTGGGACCTGCCCCCTGTCCTCTGGGGTGCCAAGTGAGCTCAGCCAGGACAGGGCCAGCTCCTGGGCAGGACCATCCCAGTGCTGCTCCAGATCCCCAGAGTCACTGCAAACGGGGGGGGAGGAGGGAGCTGCAGGCCCCAGAGCCCCCCAGCAGCAGCCTGGCCCAGCCTGCCCATGCAGGGCTCTCAGGCCTGCTCTGCCGCAGCTGTCCCGTCCCTCCTGCCCCAGCACCCAGGCCCGGCTCAGCTCCCCAGAGCCACCTCCCACCCGCGGCTTGAGCAGCGTCAGGCCCCGGTGGATGCGTTTGCTCCCATCTCTTACTGGAGAGGGGGCAGCCCAGCACCTCCAGCCGCATGCACAGGCTCCCATTCCAGATCTGCGGGTACACCCGGATGAAGCGCGCGACCATGGGCTCCGGAAACTCGGTCAGCACTGGCGTGTCCTTGTCCACATTGCCATGGAAGAGCTGCAGGGAGAGGCCCAATAGGCAGCGTCAGGTGTGGCACCAGGACACACGGCCCCTGAGCGCAGGTAAAGGAGGTAGGTGCCAGGCAACCCTACCCCCCCACCATGCTCTGTAAGTGTCCCTCAATCCTGACCCACAGTCCCAGCCCTGGGCTCCCCCCCAGCTCTGTCAGTGCCCCACAGTCCCAACCCCCAGCCCTAGGATGCTCCCCCCAGCTCTGCCAGTGCCCCTCAATCCCGACCCCCAAGTCTGGGCTCCCCTCAGCTCTCCTAGTGCCTCACAATCCCAACTCCCAACCCTGGGATGCTCCCCCCCAGCTCTGCCAGTGCCCCACAGTCCCAACCCCCAACCCTGGGATGCTCCCCCCAGCTCTGCCAGTGCCCCTCAATCCCGACCCCCAGTTCTGGGCTCCCCCCAGCTCTGCTAGTGCCTCACAATCCCAACTCCCAACCCTGGGATGCTCCCCCCAGCTCTGCCAGTGCCCCACAGTCCCAACCCCCAACCCTGAGATGCTCCCCCAAGCTCTGCCAGTGCCCCGCAATCCCGACCCCCAGGCCTGGGCTCCCCCCAACTCTGCTAGTGCCTCACAATCCCAACCCCCAGCCCTGGGATGCTCCCCCCAGCTCTGCCAGTGCCCCTCAATCCCGACCCCCAGCCCCAGGCCTGAGGCATGCGCCGGAGTTACAGCTGCTGTGCCCCAGACACAGTGGAGGCCGCCTGGGCGGGCTGGAGCCGGTTTGGGAGCAGGGTTAGGGGGTGGATGGGAGCCCCCAGCAGGGTGCCAGGGGGGCAGGGCCCGTACCATCTCCTCGTAGCCATTGGAGTACATGACCCAGCTCTGGCTGTCGTTGCTGAAACCCACGTAGAAGGCGGTGACAAAATCATCACTGGGGAGACAAGAGCATGGGGGGGGACTCAGCACCCAGGGGCGGCTGGGGGCAGCCACAGTCGGGGGCAGGGAGTCTGGGGGGAAGGAGGCACAGGGATCTCGGCCTCAGGACACAGCCGGGGCAGGGAGTCTGGTGGTGGTGGGGAGGAAGGCACAGGGATCTCGGCCTCAGGAAACAGCCAGGCAGCACGAGTCCTAGGCCCAGGAGCCGCCTGAGGAAAGCGCCGCCCGGCTGGAGCCTACACCCCGCACCCACTCCTGCACCCAAACTCCCTCCCAGATCCTGCACTCCTCCCGCATCCCAACCCCCTACCCCAGCCCTGAGCCGCCTCTCCTGCACCCAAACTCCCTCCCAGAGCCTGTATCCCTCCCACACCCCAACCCCCTATCCCAGCCCTGAGCCCCCTCCTGCACCCAAACTCCCTGCCAAATCCTGCACCCCACAACCCCTGCCCCAGGCTCAGCCCCCTCCCACACCCCAACCCCCTGTCCCAGCCCGATGAAAGTGAGTGAGGGTGGGGGAGAGCGAGTGACTGCAAGAGGGGGGATGGAGTGAGTGGGGCGGGGCCTCGGGGAAGGGGCAGGGCAAGGGTGTTTGGATTTGTGTGATTAGACAGTTGGCAACCCTAACCTGGCCTGTACCTACTGGATCTGGGAGTCCCACCCCCGCAGCCCGTACGTACTGGATCTGGGAGTCCCGGCCCTGTGTGATGACACCTGTGAATTTCGTGGTTCTCCTGGTGTCCACCTCAATCCAGTGAGCCCGGGTGTCGTCCTCCGCGCACCAGGCACCATCGAAGAAATCGTCCTCGTTGGAGCCGGCCTGAGGGATGGGCAAAGGGAGAGGGGAGAGGGCAGGGTCTGCCCTGAGGCCAATGGCAGGTAGGGGCGACCGCGGGTCTGGAGAGTCTGGCAGGGGATGAGGCTGCTCCTACCTGCATGTTGAGCCGACCGCGCTGAGCTCCCAAGCCGTGCCGCAGCATGGACGAGGCCAGGATCTGGTCGTCCTCGATGCGGTGGGACTCCATCCCGATGGGGGGACACTCTGCAAGGCAGGGAGGGCAGCACCCGTGTGAGGGGGGGAGGCCCTCACTAGTCCAGCTCCCTCCAGCCCCCTCATTCCCTGGCTTAGGGCCACACTCGCACACCCAGCTGCCCCCTGCCCGGGAGCGACCCAGATGTGCCCGCAGCTGGTGGCGGAGCGGTTGGGTGACCTCTCCCTGCTCTCTGCCCCTTGCAGCTGGCGTGGCCACTGCCGGGGTCCTCGGGCCCAGTGTGGGCACCAACCCAGCCGTGCCCAGTTTCTGCATCAACCAGACCTGGGCCAACCGGCCTCACTCACCCTCCTGCCCCTGCATCATTCCTGCCCCCTGCTCTCCAAATGGAGCATGTGGCTCTGCCCCCAGCTGGCGCAGCCCGGGGGTCACTCACTTGTTTTCTCCTCCGGGGGCGTCCATTCGTCCTCATCTGTCTCCCACTTCTTCCCTCCCGGCTTCTTTGGCTTCCCTGCAGGTGGGTGGGGCGGGGGATTAGTGAGAGGTAGGGGGAGGATGTCGGGGCTGGGCTGGGCACCCTGCTCCGGGTGGGCACTGAGGGTGCCAGGCAGGGGCACAGAGAAGAGGTGGGACAGGGGCCTGTTGCCCTGCACCCCTTGGTAGCTGAGCAGGGCCAGAGCAGCAGAATAGGAAGGGGCTGGGAAGGACAGAGAGGCGGGGGGCTGGAGGGGGGGGACTGTGTGCACGTCTCTCTAACTCAAGCTGGCATGGCCAGAGCACCTGGAATGACCTATGCAGGGCCAGGCCAGAGAAAGGGCCTCACCAAGGGTCCTGAGTACAGTGCCCCGGGGCCAGGCCCCGGCTGGGGAGTCTGGGTACGGTGCCGTGGGGTCGGGCCCTGCTGGGGGTCCTGCATGTGGCCCCGCTCCGGAGAGGACATGGTTCGGGGAGGCAGCTCCGCACTCACCTTTCCGCTCTTTGGTCTTCTCCTCCGCCCACTTGTCATCTGTGTCCACATCCTCCTCCTCCTCCTCCTCCTCCTTGCTACTGCCGCCTTTCTTGGGCTTTCCTGCTTCAGGAGCGGAGAGGGGCAGGGTCAAGGCCAATGTGGTCAAGGGAGGGTTAGATCAGGCTGGTGGGTTCCTTCTGCCCTGGCTGCTTGAGAACTGTGTCCCTGGGGATCCCCACGTAGCCACAGGGCCAGCGTCCTGGCTGGGGGCAGCCAGGAGCACAGGCCAGCTGGGAGAAGGGAGCCCACATGGCCAGGGGTTTGGTCTACTGGGGAGTGCATACATGGTCAGCATATCTGGCCCCGCCCACAATTAGCATGGCCCCGCCCCATGTGCCTGGCCCCTCCCCCTGTGTGCCCTGCCCCACCCCACTGGGGGAAGCCCTCTCCTTACCTGGCTTGAGTTGCTCCTCATCCGTTTCCATCTCACCTTCACCCTCTTTCTTGCTGGGGAACTTCTTGGGCTGGGGCAGGCCGTATTCCACTGCGGGCGAGAGTGGGGCGCACTGAGGGGCCGCTGCCGCCGAACGCAGCGGGAAGTGGGGGAGAACAGGCCAGGGATTGGCCCTGCCGGATGCCACAGGACATGGCGCTGGGCTGGTATGCACCCAGGCTGGGCCGTGAGGGCACTGGGCAGCCCTCCCTGCAGGACCCGAGCCCTGCCCAGTCATGGTCCTCTGGGGGGGACCCCGTCTGCTGGTTCTAACTGGGGCTCGGGCCCCTGTTAGCGCCTAGGGGGGGAAATGCCAGATCTCCCCCAGCTGGCCTAAGGCCCATCATGCTGCCTGGGCCTGCATGCACTGGCTGGGTGGCAGGCCAGGCCATGGCAGGAGTGGGAGCGGGATCATACAGGGGCCAGGGCTATGGTGTCTGAGTGTAGGGCAGGGGGAGGGAAGGGGGCAGAGAGCTGTGGGGTCCGAAGCAGGGGAGAGGGGGACAGAGAGCTGCAGGGGGATGCAGGATGCTGGGGGGAAGGGCAGGGGCCGAGTGTTGGTGGGGGAGGAGGCTGGGTGCTGAGGCAGGAGGCCAGGCACAAGCAGCTGGGGGCCGGGGGCCCGTCCTGAGGCGGCCGACACTCACTGTCGTCGTAGTCCGGCAGTGGTGGCAGTGGCAGCTCCTCATCGTAGTCCCTCTCGGGGGGTGGAGGGGGAGGCTCCACGGGTGGCTCTGCAGGAGGAGGAGAGAGGCCGAGTGAGCCCCAGGGAGGTGAAGTACAGCCAGGTGCCGGCTGGGGAGAGCTGCCAGGGCTGGGGAGACTTAGACCAGGACAGACCCTCCGAGAGCTAATGTTTGGCTGCCAGCAGCACAGCGTGGCCCACGACAGGGCAGGCAGGGGGCCTTTCAGAGGAGAGATCGTGGTCCAACCCCCACAGCCCCTCCCCATCAATCTGTGGCATTATAGGGCGCTAGGCCTGTGGTCTGAGGTGTCTGAGGTGAATTCAGGGACAGTGGCTGGAGCAGACCTGAGGGCTGCCCTAAATTGCCCCTCTGCTTCATTAGCCCCTGGGGACTTTGCAAGGGGCCAGAATAACCACGGTGTCTGAGCACTCCAGCCCCTCCCGCACAGAGCAGGTCCTTGGTTCCCAGGCTGTGTAGGTCACAGATGTGTGGCTAAGGGCAGGAGCAGAGTCCAAGGGTCTAGTTGGGCCTGGGCACGTCACCCAAGGGCACCGTCCCTGCAGCTCCCCATGCAGCGGAGCCTGTGGGCCCCAAGGGAAAGGCCCTGACACCCAGGCAGTGGGGAGGTGCTGCTTTGCATGGAGAGCTGGGCATGAGGAGTGGGCACCTCTCTGACCAGTGGGCACACAACCCAGGGCACCGGAACCTTTGTAGAAGGGGGAGGGGCCCAAGGCCAAAGTGACCCCTCCCTCTCTGCGGCTGCCCAAGCCAGCTGCCCTTTCTTCTGGTGACACAGCAGCCCCTGGTGGGTGAAAGGTGTAATTGCAGTGCCTCCGCAGCAGACTCTATTATTCTGCAGGGGAAAAACAATCTTCAGAGGACATGAATTCTGCACTTATGTGCCTCTTGTTAAAAAGTGTGGGGAGGGGGGTGGCTCCCTAGTCCCTCTGGTTTGGTGCCGGTACGCACAACAGCCTCTGCGCCGATGCAGGGCAGCCTCAGACCCCTCCAATGGTGGCCCACTCAGGGGGGTTTCTTCCCTGCCTGTCCCCCACCCCCTTTCCTCCCTGGCTGGGGAAGACTTGGGGCCAGAAGAAACATACTTGGCTTCTCCTCCACCTCCAACGGCGGCCTCTCGGGTTTCTTTCTGCTCGGAGGTTTCTTGGGTTTCTGCTGCCGCCGGACGTATTCGACTGGAGGGAAGGAACGTAGGTTTGTCACTGTCCTGCTGCAGGAGGGAGAGCGGAGGCTCTAACCAGGGGGTTTCTCCCAGGGTTGGGGCAGGGGGCTCCCATGTGGCATGAGGGGACAACAGTGTCCAGAGTGGGAGGAAAGAGTTGGCAAGAGGAAGGGTAACGCCCCCTGGGGAGAACAGGGCAGCAGCCTGGCCAGCAGATGTACTTTGCCTCAGTCTTTAATAAGGATAATGAGGAGCTTAGGGATAATGGAAGGATGACAAACGGGAATGAGGATATAGAGGTGGATATTACCACATCTGAGGTAGAAGCCAAACTTGAACAGCTTAATGGGACAAAATCGGAGGGCCCAGATAATCTTCATCCAAGAATATTAAAGGAACTGGTGCATGAAATTGCAAGCCCGTTAGCAAGAATTTTTAATGAATCGGTAAACTCAGGGGTTGTACCGTACGACTGGAGAATTGCTAACACAGTTCCTATCTTTAAGAAAGGGAAAAAACGTGATCCAAGTAACTATAGACCTGTTAGTTTGACATCTGTAGGTACGTAAGGTCTTGGAAAAAATTTTGAAGGAGAAAGTAGTTAAGGACATTGAGGTCAATGGTAATTGGGACAAGTTACAACATGGTTTCACTAAAGGTAGATCGTGCCAAACCAACCTGATCTCCTTCTTTGAGAAGGTGACAGATTATTTAGACAAAGGAAATGCAGTAGATCTAATTTACCTCGATTTCAGTAAGGCATTTGACACGGTTCCGCATGGGAAACTATTAGTTAAATTGGAAAAGATGGGGATCAATATGAAAATTGAAAGGTGGATAAGGAACTGGTTAAACAGGAGACTCCAACGGGTCGTACTGAAGGGTGAACTGTCAGGCTGGAAGGAGGTTACTAGTGGAGTTCCTCAAGGATCAGTTTTGGGACCAATCTTATTTAACCTTTTTATTACTGACCTTGGCACAAAAAGCGGGAATGTGCTAATAAAGTTGCGGATGACACAAAGCTGGGTGGTATTGCTAACACAGAGAAGGACCTGGATATCATACAGGAAGATCTGGATGACCTTGTAAACTGGACTAATAGTAATAGGATGAAATTTAATAGTGAAAAGTGCAAGGTCATGCACTTAGGGATTAATAATAAGAATTTTAGATATAGATTGGGGACACATCAGTTGGAAGCAACAGAGGAGGAGAAGGACCTTGGAGTATTGGTTGATGACAGGATGACTATGAGCAGCCAATGTGATATGGCCGTTAAAAAAGCTAATGCAGTTTTAGGATGCATCAGGCGAGGTATTTCCAGCAAAGATAAGGAGGTGTTAGTACCGTTATATAAGGCACTGGTGAGGCCACATCTGGAATGCTGCGTGCAGTTCTGGTCTCCCATGTTTAAGAAGGATGAATTCAAACTGGAACAGGTTCAGAGACGGGCTACTAGGATGATCCGAGGAATGGAAAACCTGCCTTATGAAAGGAGACTCAAAGAGCTTGGCTTGTTTAGTCTAGCCAAAAGAAGGCTGAGGGGGGATATGCTTGCTCTTTATAAATATATCAGAGGGATTAATATTAGGGAGGGAGAGGAATTATTTAAGCTTAGTACCAAGGTAGACACAAGAACAAATGGGTATAAACTGGACACTAGGAAGTTTAGACTTGAAATTAGATGAAGGTTTCTAACCATTAGAGGAGTGAAGTTCTGGAACAGCCTTCCAAGGGGAGTAGTGGGGGCAAAAGACATATCTGGCTTTAAGACTAAGCTTGATAAGTTTATGGAAGGGATGGTATGATGGGATAGCTTAATTTTGGCAATTGATCTTTGATTATCAGCAGATAAGTATGCTCAGTGATCTGTGATGGGATGTTGGATGGGATGGGATCTGAGTTACTGCAGAGAATTTTTTCCTGAGTGCTGGCTGGTGAGTCTTGCCCACATGCTCAGGGTTTAGCTGATGGCCATATTTGAGGTCGGGAAAGAATTTTCCTCCAGGGCAGATTGGCAGAAGCCCTGGAGGTTTTTTGCCTTCCTCTGCAGCGTGGGGCATGGGTCACTCGCTGGTGGATTCTCTGCAGCTTGAGGTCTTCAAACCACAATTTGAAGACTTCAATAACTCGGACATAGGTTAGGGGTTTGTTATAGAAGTGGATGGGTAGGGTTCTGTGGCCTCCTTTGTGCAGGAGGTCAGACTAGATGATCATATTGGTCCCTTCTGACCCTAAAGTCTATGAGTCTATGAGATGCAGGGCTGCCTTTCTACCAGGCCGTCTGAGAGCCGGGGCAATCCTGGGGCAGGAGGGGGCACTCAGTGTCAGGGGGGTTCTCCCTTCACCATTGTGAGTGGGGTCAAGGGGGCAGAGCAGGCCGGATCCTGGTAACTTTACTCAGATGCCAGCAGCCCTGGTCATTGTCGTCCCTGCACAGGGACTGTGAGCCTGATCCTCCCTGCCTGGCACCGTGGACATCACTTACCCCTATCCCAAGTCCAAAGGGGGCTGATGCCGGGCACAGGAGGCTCAGGCCCCATAGGACTTTGGCCCAAGGGGTATCAGGTGTTTAAGAGCCATCTTACAGGATCCCAGGGCTGGGGCTCCGGGATCTGCACAGGGGATGGGGCTGTGCAGCACTGGGGGTCTGGGACCTAGGAGGTGAGGCTGTCCCATCCCAGGGGAGCATTGGGGGTCGCAGGCCAGCCCCTTCTTCTTGGTGTGGGGGGGCCCTGGTGTGTGCTTGCTCTAGGGCAGGGCTGTCCCCACAGGGCCGGGGCCCAGAGGGGACTGAGGGTCTGGGCGGAGGGGCCGCGGGGAGGTAGCAGCAGCCCCGTACAGTCCTCGTAGTCCTCCCGCTCGATCTGCTCATTGTAATCCAGCGTGGGTGGCTCGGGCTCTTCCGTCAGCACTGCAGAGAGAGACATACACAATCACCAGCTGCTGCCCATGAGGGTGCTGGGACCCAGCTCGACAGGGGGCCACGCGGGCAGGGGGGACACGGCAGGGGCTGCTCTCTGCTGTGCCAGGCTGGAGCTAAACTGCGGGCAAGAGAAGGCAGCGCAGTCATTGCTACAACCCTATCTGGGAGGCCCTCCCAGGGCTCCCACAGGATATGCCAGGGCTAGGGGCTCCTGGGAACTCCCCTGCCCTCCCCGAGGCCACAGGGATGCTCTGGGTTTAGGACAGGGGACTGAGGGGCACACAACCAGGGCAGGCCCCACGCAGCTGGCGAGCGCTCACCAGGGTCAGGCGCCAGTCTCCGGTCCTCCCTGCTGGGCTCCCACGGCTCCGTCGGGGGCTCATAGAACTCATCTAGGAACAAAAGCTGTTGGCTGGGAGGGGTCCTCTGGGTCAGGCACCTTCCTGCTGCGCCAGGGCCTCTGCAGCCGCCCACGCCTATGCACTGCCCTGCTGCCCTTGCGCTGCATGGCCCACATGCTGCCCATGCCTTGCCCTTGTGTCACCCTCGCTCCTGCGCCTCTGCCTCCCACAGCTCTCAGAAGCGCATGCTGTTCCCAGCAAAGCTCACCAAGCTGCTCCAGGCTCCTGTGCCCTAGGGAGATGGGGCCAAGCCTGTGCGAAGTGCCAGGGCAGTGCTGCGATGGGGGAGGGTCCACCCCGCACCCCATTCCCCTCCCCCTCCCTGAATCGCTCTTACTCCGGCGGCTCCCCGGCTCCTGTTCTTCAGCCCAACGCGACTCGTCAGGCCCCTCGGGAAATCCATCTGGAAAACACAGGGCAGAGTTCAGAGCACTGGGCCGGGGGCTGGGGTGGGGCGGGAAGGCAAGGGGCCGGGACTGAACAGCCTTCTCGATCGGAGAGCCACACAGCAGGGGTCCAGGCCGGGCAAAGGGCTCAGCACCCCCCTGCCAGGAGAAGGAGGAGTTCTCAGGGCCTGGGGAAGCCACATGGCCTTGTCTCTGCAGGGAGAGACTCAGCACCCGGCTGGGATGGTCCCCAGGGGGTTGGCGCTCGGTATCTGGCGGGACAGTCCCTACAGGGAGAGACTCAGTCCCCGGAGGGTTGGCACTTAGTGCCGGGCGGGTACAGTCCCTGGGGGGTTGGTGCTCAGCACCCGGTGGAGACAGTCCCCGGAGGGGGTAGGCACTCGGTACCAGGTGGGGACAGTCCCCGGGGGGTTGGCACTTGGCACCTAGTGAGGAAAGTCCCCGGGGGGTTGGCGCCCGGTACCCAGTGGGGACAGTCCCCGGGGGGTTGGCGCTCGGTACCCAGTGGGGACAGTCCCCGGGGGGTTGGCGCTTGGTACCCAGTGGGGACAGTCCCCGGGGGGTTGGCGCTCGGTACCCGTGGGGACAGTCCCCGGGGGGTTGGCGCTTGGTACCCGGCAGGGACAGTCCCCGGGGAGCTAAGTGCTTGGTACCAGGCAGACCTGCAGGGAAAGGGTTTAAAAACGTCTGGCTGTTTGGGGAAAATGCCCTTGACAGCTCTGGAGAGGACTCGCCCAGCTCTCTGGCTGAGTGGAACAGCACGGATTAGCTAATGGTACAAGTGAGATGACTAAAGTGGTGCTTTTACTCAGTGGCACGGGGGGTTACAGCTAATAACCTGGAACACAACCCTCCAGCTTTCTCTTACTCAGCAGATGTTTGCTGAGGTTGTGGAAATTCTCCCAAGCCGCCTTCCCTCAGCCCCTGGGCACCGCAGAGTGTTTCCGCTTTTATAAATAGAACCAAACAGCAACTCCCGAATTTGCGGCTGGGTCAAAGACATTAACAGCGCACTGCCAGTTTGGAGAGCGTTTCTATGGGGTGTTCAGTTACTGTGCGGTTTGCAAGATGGAGCAATTGTCTGAGGCTGCTTTAACCCTCAAACGTGCACTAGAAATTGTGTTCTCGATGGAGACAGCTGCTAAAAATGCCTGGGAGCTGCAACAGCACCCAGGCAACAAATAAACAGGAGGTCAGTCCAAAATGGACAGCACTCTGTCTGCATGCTCCTGCTGTGGCAAACCAGCCCACTGTGCAAAAGGCTGTTGGTTCACAGACAAACCCTGCAGAAGCTGCAACAAACTGGGGTACAGACAGGTGATGTGCAAAACACACAACCATCATCTCACAAGGACAAGCCCGGGGGCTTTCATCAGCTCGCCGGGGACGGCGTGGAGTCCATGGAGAATGCTGGAGCATAAGAACATAAGAGCAGCCATACTGGGGCAGACCAAAGGTCCAACCAGCTCAGTATCCTGTCTGCCGACAGTGGCCAGTGCCAGGTGCCACAGAGGGAATGAACAGAACAGGTAATCATACAGTGATCCATCCCGTCACCCATTTCCAGCTTCTGGCAGACAGAGGCTAGGGACACCATCCCTGCCCATCCTGGCTAATAGCCATTGATGGACCTATCCTCCATGAACTTATCTTTTTTGAACCCTGTTATAGTCTTGGCCTTCACAACATCCTCTTGCAGGGAGTTCCACAGGTTAACTGTGTGTTGTATGAAGAAATACTTCCTTTTGTTCGTTTTAAACCTGCTGCCTATTAATTTCATTTGGTGACCCCAGCTCTTGTGTTACAAAAAGCAGTAAATAACACGTCCTTATTTACTATCTCCACACCAGTCATGATTTTATAGACCTCTCTCATATCCCCCCTTAGTTTCCAAGCTGAAAAGTCCCAGTCTTATTAATCTCTCCTCATGAGGAAGCTGTTCCATACCCCTAATCATTTTTGTTGCCCTTTTATGAACATTTTCCAACTCCAATTCCATCTCTCCAACAGTTTGTGCAACAATAAAAGGTCCGTCGGATTTCTTTACACCGGATGGAGCAAGACGTCAAATGGAGCTGGATACCGGGTCTGCTATGTCTGTGTCAGATAATCTGAGGCTCTTTAAAGAGGGGACTTTGCAGAAAACTTGGTGCTACTAAAAACATACACAGGGAAGTCCTCACTCCCCTGGCGATTATTACATTGAACGCAATATACAAATGTGTACAGCACCTGTTAAACCTCTCTGCTGTGAAGCAAGAGGGTCAGGTATTATTTAACAGACTGGCTGAGAGAGATTCATGTGGGCAGCAGAGCATAAAGGTCCAGATCCTCCAAGTTGTTTAGGCACCTAATTCCCATTGATTTCAAAATGCCACCAGATTTACAAAATTGTATGGCCTCCAAAACAAACCTCTTGGACAAGGCAGAGGATATCTTTCAGTAGGGCATCAAAACCTTAAAACACCTGCCAGCAAAACTTGTGCCTGAAGAGGGAGCAATTCCTACATCTTGCAATGTTCATCCAGTGCATTTTGCCATAGGGCACTTAGGACTCCAGAATTATACCCAAGGTCAACTGGAACAAATGGAGTGAAAAAGGGGGAGAAGGGATAACTCAGTGGTTTGAGCATTGGCCTGCTAAACCCAGGGTTGTGAGTTCAATCCTTGAGGGGGCCATTTAGGGATCGTGGTAAAAATCTGTCTGGGGATTGGTCCTACTTTGAGCAGGGAGTTGGACTAGATGACCTCCTCAGGTCCCTTCCAACCCTGATATTCTATGATTCTATGAAAAAGAACACAGCTAGCCACGTTTGTGGTGATTTCAAGGTTGCCTGGTACTGCATAAAGATCAGTATCCCTGGCCTGGAAGTCAGGCTATAATTGCCTCATTAGCTGGCAGGAAGCATCTCTCCAAGATCAACCAAGCCTGAGCTATCTACAAATGGAGACCAAAGATTGTCACAAGTACTGTGCGATGAACACACACAAGGACTTATTCCAACATCACTGGCAGGCATTTGGAATAGCATCCACACTTGCTGTCTGGGAGCAAGCTCTGGACCTGCTATTAGGGGACACTGCCAGTGCTCAGCATTACTAATCACAAGAGCTAGGGGTGAGGAACACCTGGAGAACCTCCCAGAGGTCACTGTGAGTCTGAATGTGGGCTTGGGGCAAACAAGGAGAAATTGGATTTTTTCCAAGATTCAGTTGCATACGGCAGCCATTCCATGGACAAAGATGAGCTGCACAAATCCCAAGAGCAAGGCAAAGCTGTCCTTATGGCATCCCAGCCACGAAACATGTCCTTCCAGCATCCCAGCCACAACACGTGTCCCATTCACATTCCTTTCTGGGCATGATCAGTTACTACTGACTGATCTTACTTAACACAGCGGCCGGGTTATGAGCTGTTGCACAATGGACATTAGCTCGTCTCTCTCATCAATCGAAGTTGGTCCCTTAAAAGACCTCACCCACCTTGTCTGTCTACAGCAGTGGTTTTCAAACTTTGGGTCGTGACTCAGTACTGGGTCACGAAATGCAAGGCACTGGATCACCTTGCTCAGTAAGCAGGGACCCTGGCAGCCAGCTAGTAAAAACTAGCAGTCTGTTCTGATATTGCCCTGTGCCCCGAAAGTGGCCAGCAGCAGGTCCAGCTCCTAGGCAGGGGGGCCATGGGGCTCCATGCGCTGCCCCCACCCCGAGCACCAGCTCCGCACTCCCATTGACTGAGAACTGGCCAATGGGAGCTGGGGGGGGGGAAGGCGGAGCCTGCAGACCTCCGCCTAGGAGCTGGACCTGCTGCTTATCACTTCTGGGGCACAGCGCAGTCTGTGGTGCCAGGACAGGCAGGAAGCCTGCCTCTGCACCCCAGCTTCGCCAGTGACCGGAGCCACTGGAGGTAAGTTCATGCCCCAATCTTGTGCCAGTCCAGTACCCTCCCCTCCAAACCTGGAGACCCCTCCTGCACCTCAAATCCCTCATCCTCGGCCCCACCCCCAGAGCCTGCACTCCCAACCCAGAGCCCTGACCCCCCTCCTGCACCCCAACCCCCTTCCCCAGCCAAGAGCCTCCTCCCACACCCTGAACCCCTCATTCCCAGCCCCACCCCACAACCCTCATCCCTGCACCCCAACCTTCTGCCACAGCCCTGAGCCCCTCCCACACCCCAAACCTCTCATCTCCAGCTCCGTTGGGTCACGGACATCAACAATTTTCAACTGGGTCGCCAGAAAAAAAGTTTGAAAACCACTGCTCTACAGTGAGCCACAGTTCTTGATGAAGTCAAGAAGTTTCCAGGATCGGGAAGGGTCCTTACCAACTACAGCGCACCTTTGCTTATGAAGATAGCTTGTGCCACCTCACGTTATGGAACTGTAGCAGTCATTTCACAAGGGGTGGAAGATCACACTGCCTTAGATCTCTTGGCAAAAGGGAAGGGAGCTATACTTGAAGTGAGTGAGAAACTCCAAGTGGAGTTAAAAACTGTCACCAATCCCTGGATGGGCAACGGTTTACCAACCACTGCTTTTGGTTTTAAAGGAGTGCCGGCAATGACTCCAGCTTGGTTACAGAGAGGGGTGATGTTCAAAAGGGCCAACTGACATGCAAATGCAGATTGCTTGACACACTGGCCCGCTGGAAAGTGGCAGGTAAGCTGGCACACGGAAGTGGCACCAGAGCCAGGTACGTATGTTCTATGTGGCACCCTTCCATGGCCAACGAAACCCTAACAATGACCCAGTGCAGGTGAAAGAGCAGGACATTTTGAGGAGTGGATGGAGTAATATACACGGACAGCTGTGTCCATCTTTCTTTGTTCACAAAGAACCGTTACGTGTATATCAAGGTTGCAAATGTGGTTATTCCTATGGGGCTCAGGGCCCACGTATTCCAGGAATTAGACAAAGACTATTTGGGAATTTCAAAAAGGCAAAGTCTGGCCAAGAGTCCCGGGTGGTGGGCAGGGATTGATACACAATGGAGGAAATGCCAGAACAAGCGTCAAGATTGTCAGCGAACGCAACACATGCCTAAATGTGCTCCATACTGGACCGTTTTCAGGGCCATATATTGCCGTAGGTGCTCAACCTAACCGAACTGCGGTATTCTGTGTGCATTCCACTAGGTCAGCGCAGAGGGTTAGGACTTGGCTTTTTAGGGACGGGAGTTTCTCAGCAGATGGTGGCAATGTAACCTAATTCACATCCAAAGATGTCCAATTGTTTGTCAAGATAAATGATATCAAACATGGCACCTCAGCTCCTCACCGTCCTGGCAAAAATGTTCCTGCAGACATTCAAGCAAGCAATCTAGACTATGACCCCCTGATAAAGCTGGCTTACCACACAATATTGCAATTTTTCTCTTGGCCTATAGCAATGAAGCCCATGCAATTGCAAATCAGATGCCACCACGATTTCAACAGCTTCCACCTCACCATCAACCTCAGCCTGGGCCAATCTACACGGGAGGTCCACTTCCTAGACACCACGGTGCAAATAAGTGATGGTCACATTACCACCACCCTATACTGAAAACCAGCTGACTGCTATGCCTACCTTCATGCCTCCAGTTTCCATCCCGGGCACATCACACGATCCATTGTCTACAGCCAAGCACTGAGGTACAACCGCATCTGCTCTAACCCCTCAGGCAGAGACCAACACCTACAAAATCTCCACCAAGCATTCTCAAAACTACAATACCCGCATGAGGAAATAAGGAAACAGATCAACAGAGCCAGACGTATACCCAGAAGCCTCCTACTGCAAGACAAACCCAAGAAAGAAACCAACAGGACTCCACTGGCCATCACATACAGTCCCCAGCTAAAACCTCTCCAACGCATCATCAGGGACCTACAACCCATCCTGGACAATGATCCCACACTTTCACAGGCCTTGGGTGGCAGGCCAGTCCTCGCCCACAGGCAACCTGCCAACCTGAAACATATTCTCACCTGTAACTGCACACCGCACCATAGTAACTCTAGCTCAGGAACCAATCCATGCAACAAACCTCGATGCCAACTCTGCCCACATAGCTACACCAGCAACACCATCACAGGACCTAACCAGATCAGCCACACCATCACCGGTTCATACACCTGCACGTCCACCAATGTAATATATGCCATCATATGCCAGCAATGCCCCTCTGCTATGTACATCGGCCAAACTGGACAGTTGCTACGGAAAAGGATAAATGGACACAAATCAGATATTAGGAATGGCAATATACAAAGACCTGTAGGAGAACACTTCAACCTCCCTGGCCACAGGGAGACCTTATATAGCAGACCTTAAGGTGGCCATCCTGCAGCAAAAAAACTTCAGGACCAGACTTCAAAGAGAAACTGCTGAGCTTCAGTTCATCTGCAAATCTGACACCATCAGCTCAGGATTAAACACAGACTGTGAATGGCTTGCCAATTACATAACCAGTTTCTCCTCCCTTGGTTTTCACACTTCAACTGCTAGAACAGGGCCTCATCCTCCCTGATTGAACTACCTCATTATCTCTAGCTTGCCTGCATATATATTCCTGCCCCTGGAAATTTCCACTACATGCATCTGATGAAGTGGGTATTCACCCACGAAAGCTCATGCCCCAAAACGTCTGTTAGTCTATAAGGTGCCACAGGATTCTTTGCTGCTTCTACAGATCCAGACTAACACGGCTACCCCTCTGATACTTGACGCCAGCAATGTTGTTTATGGGAGGTAATTTAGGGTCTCACCTGGACTGATTAAACTGGATGTTCATAAGAATCAGGCGGATGTGATTATTTGTGGCTAGGCGGTCAGGTCAGGGTGAGAAAATCTTAGTGAGGGACGACCAAGCTGACTGGGGGAGCCCTGGAGTGACTGTACCTGGCCCTCTGCCTCAGTAGAGAGAAACAGCACCAAACATGCACTGGAAATGACTCATAACCCAGTCTTAAAGCACAAGTTCCACAACACTGCTGCCTCCTGGAAATCCCAAGCCGTGATACAGCCAGAGGCAGTGACGGCACCTGAGAGCCTCCTGGTCCTGTTTCTGCTCCAAGGGACCCTGATTCTACATGCAGGAAGATGTCACCCCAGACACTGTTCTGATGCCCACGAGGCATTCTCCAGGGAGAAGCCACCGCTCAGACTGGCCGTGCAGCATGTTTAGTGATGCTCACGGATTGGTAACTCCTTGGTCATGTCCTCTCATGCTAAAGGGGGAGGAGCCTGTCGTGTAAGAATTGGGGGGTCACCCTTGAGGTTGGAGGGCTCTGGGAAGGCGGCGGGCAATGGGACCAGGCAGGCAGGAGTGTGAGGAAGGTGGGCGCCTCGTGCTGAGTGACTGGCAACCTGATTAGCCAATCAGTAGCACTTACCTTTGTCCCGTTCCCCATACGTCCGGGACCTCTCCTCTTCCTCGTCATAGGGTGAGGCGATTCTGGGAGTCTCGGGCAGGTCGTAATCCTTTTCGGCTGGCGGGGGGATCAGAGGTCTCTCGGGTTGCCGGTACCTCTCCTCTTCCTCGTAGGGCTGGGTGGGGGGTGGTATCTTGGGCCTCTTCCCAACAGATGGCTTCTTGGTGGCTTTGGGAGGCTTCTCGGTGGCTTTGGGAGGTTTCTCCTTGGGCTTCTTGGTGGCCTTTGGCTGCTTCTCCTTGGGCTTCTTGGTGGCCTTTGGGTCCTTCTCCTTGGGCTTCTTGGTGGTCTTTGGGTGCTTCTCCTTGGGCTTCTTGGTGGCCTTTGGCTGCTTCTCCTTGGGCTTCTTGGTGGGCTTGGGAGGCCTCTCCTTTTTCCCTTTCTTAGGTTTCTCTTTAACCTTCACAGTTGTCCCTGTATAAAAGGAAAGAGTCGGTCCCAGGCCAGTCTCTGGCCCCACCCAACCAGCTGGGCCCCAGGCCTCTACCTATTGGGTCAATGGGGTCACCTGTCCCCACCCAGCTGGGCCCCAGGGAGTCATTGTCATTCCACACATGAAGGCAGCCACACTTCGTTGGGGCCTGTCTCTTCCCCTGCCTTTCAGCAGGACATTAAACAATACCCACTGGGGATTTCTGATGCCCACGGCCCACTGGGCACCAAGCCTTGCCAGCACCATAGTCCACAGCCTCTGTGTCTGAGCAGCTCCCTGGGGTTCCTTCTATTTCCCACACGGTGACCTAGGCTGCCCTGCCCGCATTCTCCACCACTTCCACGTAGAAGCAGCCCAGCATTTAGAATTTTTAAATCTTCCGCTGTTTGGAGCCAGGCTCACAAGCTGTGAATGATCAGCATTGGTAGTGCCAGCCCTGCAACGTGCCAACCCTGCAGCGTGCCCACCCTATCGCGCTGGTCATTCAGCCAGCGAATCCGGCCATAGTGTGTCTGCAAACCAAGAGGGCACCTGTTGGAACGATTAGCCGGGTTCTTTGTATGCGTCACTCTCGGCCGCTCACTTACTCAGCAAGCAGCTTGGGGAGTGAGGAGGGGTGGGGGGGTTCAAACCTCCCGTTCTACTGATTGGAGATCATGGTCCTGAGAATTGTTTCTACTCCCCGATGGGGCAAGAGCAATCAGCTGCCCCAGCGAATTCCCACGGTTATGAATATGAGGTTTGCTTTCTGGGAATGTTCTCCAGCAGTCACAGATCATCTCTCCTCCTTCTGGGAACAATCCACGCTCCCCAGGACAGGCAGGAAGCCAACGCCAAAGAGATGGAGAGAAGATGAGCAGGAAATGCCTTGGCATAATTGCCCAGCTCCAGCCCCACTGATCTGATTCCAGGATGGGCCCAGGACAGAAGCTAGGACCTTGGTGCACAGTCAGCGGGACATGGAGGCAAGGGAATAGGGAACAACTGAAGGGGGTGTGGGAAGCATGGCTATCTGGCTCTGTTAGTGCCCTCGCCCGGAGGCCCCTCGTGGACTGGCGTGTGATGCAGGGGGCACTCCAGGAGGCAGGTGCTCTTCAGGCATATGGTCAGGGTGGGGGCTCGGAGATCTCCCCAACCCAAGGCTCCAGCGAGCTCCAGCCAGACACGGAGGCCTCACTCCATGACTCAGTGGATGACAGGAAGGAAAGGAGGCTGCTGAGTAACAGCACCGTCGCCCCGCGGCAACCACAGGCTCATTCCAAAGCTCTGAGCAGCAGCATTCCCATGTCCTCTAGTGTGTGAGCAGAGAGGGCCCAATTCTGCGGTAGGATTTGTAGCCACTCCCGCTCCTCGGGGAATGGGGCAGAACGTCCCCACCACCCTGAGTGCCCGCTGTCTGTCCAGCACCTGCCAGGAGTGTGACACTCACATGGCCCCACTGAACTGACATGCCCAGGGCAGGCTGCAGGGAGGAATGAGTCCCCCGTGCAGAGGATACAGGGCTCCTTCCTCCTCCTCGCTCCCTCGTCCCCTGGGCCTCTGGGTGAAGCCCCATTCTGGGCACAAGCTGAGTTGGAGTTCCTCATTGCCTGCCCAACCTCAGCAGCAACTGGATGCCCCCACACCCGACCCGGTCGGGGCTGATACACTCTGCAGCCATGGCTAAGCAGACAAGCAGCAGGTTTCTGACAAAACAATGTGCAAAGAGAGCAGTGTGCCATCACTGGATTCCCGAGTTAACAGCTCCCTGTGATGAACGGCCCCCAGCTCACACCTCTCCAGTCACCTACCCTAACCCAGGACCCTGCCCCTGGGTGACAGACCATCAGACAAGCCTTCCTGTGCTGCTCGGGGAGCACGGCCTCCCTCCTTGGAGAAGCTGGCGCAGCCCCATAGGCTGAGCAAAACAGAGCGAGACCCCACCAGGGTCCAGGCTGTGCACCAGCAGCCACTGAGCAGGGAAACCTCGCCTGAGGGCTGGGCCAGCAGCCAAACCCCACTCTGCAGGCCTCAGCCTGGAAAAGTTGACGGGATGGAGCGGGCGGCCCACTTCCAAAGCCCAGAGGGGCCGTGCTGTCAGGGGCTTGTGTGATCAGGAGCACTGGTGAGAGACAGCATGTGCACAGCTATCCCTTTTCCCCGCCCAGCTCTTCCATGCCCTTCAATCCTGACCTATAACCCCCTGCTATCCCAGCCCTGGGCTCTTCCCCAGTGTCTGCAATGCCCGTCAGCTCAGACCCAGAGCACGGTACTGGTAAGGATGGCAGCACAAAGCTCTCCCGTGCAGGATTCCCCTTTCTGCCTCATCACGCGACACCTGATCCATAAGGCTCTTCCACCCCGCCGTGGGGACTGGGAGCAGGGGGAAGAGAATCCAGCTGCTCACTGTGCTCTGGGGCCTGGCAAAGGCACCAGCCCCCACAGAGCCCAGGGATGACACAGCCTCCTCAGGACGCAGGAGGGAGAGAGAATGGAGCTAGGGGCCAGCTGAAAGTTTTCTATCAAGACCATATAGAAATTTGGCTTTTCCACTAAACCAGGTTTTTTTTGTTGTTACTGTTGTTGCAAAAAGCTTCTCTTTCCTGTGGGGGGATTTCAGTGGAAAAACCAATGCCTGAAACCTGCAATATTTGGATCCTGCAATGCCCCATGGGAGATGCAGTTGAGTTGCCTCGCTCCCCTCTTCTCCTTGATGCACCATGCTCCCCAGGGGACTTCATCTCCCATGATGCTCCACAGCCACACTCCTTCCAAACCCCTCCCCAAAAGGGGAAACTGTTGTGGATCATGGGAGATGTAGCCAGACCAGGGAGCTGGGCCTACAGCAGCCAATGGGAGGACACTGCACCCAAATGACAAGTCCCATGAGCAGGAGGGGTTGCAGGGGAATAGGTGGGCTCCCATTTTCGAATCAAAATATTTGGGAGGTTGATTTTTTTCCACTGAAAACTCTAAATGTTCTAGTTCTCAGTCACACACCCCATGCAGCGGGGTTCACACTGCTATCACCCAGTGAGCTGCTGCTTTGGGTCAGCATGGAAGCGGGGGGCCACGGGGCAGGGTGGCTGGGGGTTGGGGAAGGCTAACAGTGCCTCCTGCCAGCCTCCAGGAAAGCTGCATGGCAGAGCTGTGTTAAGGCTGAGAGTGGAAGCAGGCAGGCACACAAATGCATGGAGGAAACCACGTGCACACACACAAACACACACACAGATGCACTGAACCACATGAACACACACATCATGCATCTACCACACACACACGCAGGGGCACTTCCCCCAAAGACAGTACTCAGTCACGTTTATTGTTCCGCCAAGCCCATGTTTTCTGGGCTTCTGATTTTCGGGGGTGTGGGCCTGGCTCCCCTCCTGGCCTGGGCTCTCCCCTAGAGGCAGCTCAGTGGGGACATTTTGGAGCCTGGCCTGGGATCACTCTTGTGACCATCTGACTGCCCCTCCTGTGAGCTGGTCCCAGAGACAGCCATGGTGTGAGGGTAACCGTCCCACCTGTTCCCCCCTGTGGCTGTCTGGAGGGGGACACTGGGATATCAGCTTCCCACATCACCCTCTGCGCTAACACCTGGGGGGAGGTGGGGCTGAATTCTCAGCCCCAGGGGCCAGACCCTCCATAAACCCCTCTAAGAGGGAGAGCATGGACTAGCCCCCCTGAAGCTCTGCTCCTTACCTGGGCCATCGGCACAGGGGAGGAGGGAGCAGCTCAGCTCATGCAGTGCAGGGGGGAGGGGGCTGGGATTTCCGGGGGGGAAGGGGATGAATAGACACTGTCCATACAGGGGTTTGCTCTCTTGTAACTGTGACAGATGGGGGAGGGTGTGAGTGTGCCCTGGGATTTACATGGGGGGAGAGGGGGAGATCTGCCCCAGGGGGCACAGACTCCACCGTGGCTGCCCCCTGGCTTTGCCTCAGGGATGCTGAGCACACTGCCCCAGGCACTAAGAGGCCGGCTTGCAGGGAGGACACCACCGACCAGGTGCTGATCTCCAGACATCTCCCTTGGGCGGGAGCCAAATACCAGCCCCCATCGCTCCTTGGGAAGGGACAGTCCACACCCACTTCTGACGGCCGGGGTCTCCCATCACAGCAGGCTTCCCGCAGCATCCAGGGCTGCCGCTGTCAGAGACCGTACCCTGGGCTGGGTGGACCCAGCTCTGACCCAGGCTGGCAAGCACTGTGGTTCAGTCTCCAGCCTGTCACCCATGGCTGGGAACCCCCAGTAGCGACGACCGGCCTGGGTCGAGGGGAAGGAGCAGCAGCTCCCAAAGCATTTTGGGAAGCCCAGCACGGCAAGGGGCACTGGCTGCTCTGCTCTCCTGTGCCCCCTCTCCCAGGGGCACCCAGCACGAGCCAGACAGCGGGAACCCCACATCCCAAGCTGCAAGTCGCAGCCAACACAGCCCCTCTGCTGGCCCTAGGTAGCTGCCAGCGAGTCCCTTCAGGCTCAGTTCCCCCTGCCCAGCCCCTGGGTGCCAGTCACACCTGTGCAGAGGGGATGTAGGAAATGGGGTTTTGATGGGGCTGGGCAGGGCCAGACTGGGCCCAGGCAGAGCTGGGCCCAGTGAGGGTGGGTGGGGCAGGATCGGGCCCCAAGGTAGCCAGGCAGAATTGGACCGGGGGGGCAGGATTGGGCCCTCTATGCCCAGGTTGCTCTCAGAACACTTACCTTCTTCCACCTCCATGGGGGCCTTGGCTGTCTTGTCCTTCCCTGCAGGCTTCAGCCTCCCTTGCGGCTCGGGGGGCTCCAACAGTCCCCGTCCCCCGGCTTCCTCCTCGCCCTCGGGTCTGACCTCCCGCAGGAAGCCCTGCAAGAACTCCTCGATCTCATCATCCGTCAACTCCGGTGGGGGCTGCCCTGGGCTGGGGGTCAGCAGCCCCACAAGCAGGCAGAGCGGCAGCAGGCGGCAGGTTCCGGCAAGCCCCATGGAAGCCTCACGCCCCCTGGGGGGGCTAGGGCAGAGTTAGAGACCCCCCAGCCCCGGAGGGAACAGAACCTGGCCTCACCTGGCCTACGGGCTGGCTGGCCAGCCTTGGGGACAGGACCCGATGGGGGGCTGTTTGTCGCTCTCGCTTCCTTTGGGGCAGCTGGGTCACCAGGCTCCACAGTAGGCAGATGCGGCGCAGCTGTCAGGACAGGGCAGCTCCGGGGCTTCCGGAGCGGGCTGTGGAATGTGCTGCTGACTGGGGGCGGAGGGGAAGCAGGAGCCAGCCCCAAAGAATGCAGCTCCGCACAGCTGGGCTTAATTCAGACCAGAAGGTTGTGGCTGCGTCAGCTTTGAAGTCAAGAGGCAGCAGGCCAAGGGCTAGGAGCCAGGAGGCCCCCACGAAGCCCTGGAGAGGTTGCCCCCCCCACATCCAAAAGTGGGGGGTCCAGGCTGGGCTGTACGGATCGGTCCAATAAGCCCAGCAATCGCAGCAGGCAGCAAACGGCGCCTGAGAGCTCAGACACTCCTTGCTGTCGCCCTGCTGCCCCCACCAAGGTCTCCAGCTCCCCCTACACAGAGGGGACTTCGGCAACGCAGTTCCCTTTGCTGAGGCCAGTCACCAGGACTCCAGTCTGCAGGGTGTGGATTAGGGGGTTGATCCAGTCCTGGAGCGCAGCAGCAGCAGGCACCTTCCCCTCTCCCCTACAGCTGTCGGAGTGGAAGCCTGGCAGCTGGAGGAACTGTCTAGCTCTGCGGAGAAAACCAAGGCCAGCCTTCTCTTCCCATTTCCAGAGAAGGATGGATCAGAGAGGGCAGCGCCGTTTGCTGTAACCCCATCCTGCCTGGGGAAGGGGAGATGCTGCCCAAGGCAGCTAGCACCGGCTCAGGCACTATAGGACCAGGGGAGACTTCCAGTGGTGTCGGAGAGCCATTCGCAGCCAGCGCTGGGATCGGCCTCTGGGACGCCCCATCTGTGGCAGCCGCTCAGCACGCTGCCCCAATGGCAGTGTGCACAAGCCAAGGTGCCCGGGATGCTGGCTTACTGCCGAATGCAGGAGTCCCTTGGAAGATCTGATCCAAACCACGCAGGGGCCGGACGACTCCAGATCCCTGCAGAGGAAGGAGAGGGCTCTGCCCAAATATATTGAGCAGAGGTGGGATTGGGGGCCCAAAGCCCAGGCAGGCACCCAGGGGGCATGACTGTACAAACAGCAGAGTCACTTCTTCTCCCAGGACTCTGTTGGTTCTGCAGCTAGACCTCTGGTTCTAGTAGCCCCCCCCCTCGATTTTGTGGCCCACTGGTTTCCATGCCAGGTCCACTGGACTCAGTGGCCAGGCCCCCCGCTGAACTCAGCGGCCTCTGGTGCAGCAGATGGGAAATTTTGTGCCTTAATGATGCTGGAAGGAGTCCCCTCGCCCTCTGCGCAGCGGGACCCCGATTGGATAGCCAGCTCCATTTGCCAGGCACTCTTTCCACGCTCGCCGTAAGCTGCTGGCCGCTGCATGATTTCACCATGGGAGCTGCCAGACAGAGCCTGCAGGGCATGGCAGCTGGGGAGGGACAGCAAGGGACTGGTACCTATGAAGGCATTGGGAGATTGTGGGAGAAGACACTAGCTGGCTTCTTCCGCTAAAGCAATCAACAGTTTGTAGCCCGCCCCCATGGCACACTTTGATCCCCAGATGTGGTAGAGCTCCTTACTGCTCCCTCCTCAAAGACTTGGTGATGCACCTTAGGACATAAAGTAAATGTGCACGTGTCATCACTAGGGTTCAGAGTTAACGTGCTCTAGTATCTGCCAGGTCACACAGGGAAGGTTTTCATCGAGGAGCAGTCACACACCAATGGGGAGATCCTGGGAACCAAATTTGCACGCAAAGGAGAATTCTGCCGCGCATTCCCCGACAATGGACTCTGCCAGGCCTCAGTTCTCAGCCAGGCCTTCTCTATGCTGAGCGCAGGACTGAAGGACACGGCACAGCCAGCTTTAAGCTCCCTTTGCATTCAGGTCCTGCCCAGCCTCCTGCGTCAGCTACACTGGCCCCACTGTGCTCCTTGTGGCCCCTGGGAAATAGAGAAGAGAGTTTCAGTGTGATGTGCCCTGGTCACGGCCCCTCATTTTCCCTGCCTGCAGTGTGCCCCAAACCAGGGGCTGGCTGCCAGGCTGCTCCAGCAGCCACTCTTCGATAGGGGTCTGCAGAGGGTGTTCCCCAGAGCTCCTTGGCAATCAAGTATCTGCCTCTGTCAGGCGCTCTGGGATCACTCACACAGGGCTCCCTGTGCAGTGGGAGGAGTCCGTCCTGCCTCACCCCTTAACAGCCCCCCAGATCCCTTCCCCAGGGATGTCCTAATCCCTGGCTGGAGACCAGAGCTGGCAAAGTCTGCTGTCAATGGCCCTGGCAGAGCCGTGTGAGCTGCCCTCAGACTCCTCTCTTAGCCACAGAGCTGCTGGCGCCAGGGTGGGCCCCCTCCCGCTCCAGATGCCCACCCCCAGTTCCAAATGTCCCAGCCTTTGTGAGACATGGATCTGTACCCAGGCCAAGCAACAAACCTCACTCTTGTCCTGGCTGCCAGCAGCTGGCACCCACCCACTGTCCCCCTGGAGTTTCCTTACAGTGAGATTGTTCCCTGGTGCTGGGTAGTGATTCCCAGGCCCACTCTGTACCACACCAATACTAGGCCCACCTCTCCCTCCGCCTTGTGCACTCCAGCAGTGCCTGGGAATGAGCCCCTGGCGCCCACGTCTGCTGGGAAAAGGGGATGTCTCGCTTCCAAGATGGCTGGACTGGGCCTGGCCTAGGTCCCCACTGCAGGCATCTGGGCCTCTTTCCATGGACCCTAATGGGAGTTGGTTGGGCGCTATTATTCAGAGGTTGGCGTAACCCAACCTGTCTCCTCTGAGGCAGAATCAGCAGCACAGCTGTGATTCCAAACCCACCCGTCTGCTGGGCAGCATGGTCAGCGCACAGCACCGCAGGGTGCCAGTCTATGCACACAAACATCACTAGCGACCCAGCTGGCTAGCGATCGGGGGGAATGGAATAAAACCAGCCAGCGAGAGTGAGCTCCCGCCCCCAGCACTCTGGGACAGGCCTGGCCTTTTTCAGTGGATCATTCAACAGGCAAGGGAAGGCCTGGGAAGGGACCTTGGTCATTGCTACCAGGTAATTGGCCATCCAGGGCCTATTACCATAGAATAGGCTTTGTTACCTGTGACATCTAATATCTTGGAAGCTTTCCCCAGCGGTGCAGCGATCCTCTGGGCTAAGGGGCACTGGAGGGAGATGCTTGGCTCGCAGCAGAGATGGGATCTGGGGTCAAATACCGGGCTGTTGACTTATCATCTGTTGGAGAAGCTGGAGGCCAGAGAGATTCCACTGCTAGCAGCAGGATTTCAGACCCCTTGATCAGCCTGGTCAACACCAACCTAACACAGCACCAGATGCTAGGGGAGAGGAGACAACACGTTCTCCAGAGGAGAGCGTGATCTGGGCTGTTCTGTCACATGTTCACAGGCCGGCCCCGGGAGGCAGCAAGGCATTGGCAGGGTCACACAAGGAACCCAGCCCAAGAACCCAGTGCCTTTTCTTTCCCCACGGAAAATGGGGGAAAGTCCCATGGAAAGAATGAGTCCCCCCACGTCTGTATCTGAGGCCCCAGATGAGGAGGCAGCCCGAGATGTAAGGGCAGATCGAGGAATCCAGAAAACCCCCAGATGACCCATCTCTAAGGCCAGCCCTGGAGGCTGCCCCATTGGAGCCATGACAGAAGGAGAAAGCAGCAGCTCCTGGGCTAAAGAAACCGGATAAGGGTCCAGAAGCAGGCACCTGGCAAAGTGCTGGAATCCTAGAGGCCAGGCAGAGTTCTCAGTGACTATGAGATCTGGCTCCAAGGAAGCTGCAAGTCCCGAATACTTTGGCTCCAAAGGCCCATTTGGCCAAGGCCTCTCTGTGTCGCAGCTGCCTGTCTGAGTCTCTGGAGGGTTGTTGGATCAGACACAGCTTTGGATCTGAGGGCACATCCCTCGGCTGGGCCGATCTGGACTCGGGGGCGTGCCAGAGGAGCAGCCGTTCCTTACATGGCATGAATGAGAGGCCATTGATGGCTGCGGCTGCCCATGTCTCCCAGGGCAATCCCCATCCATCACAGGCTCAGAGCGCCTAGAACGGGGAGGGGAGCCGGTGACAGCACAAGTTCATTTCCTGTTTACCACTTACTGACCCTATCTGGGGAAGCAAAACAAGCGAGAGGCCAAGGGCTGAAGATAGGAATCCTCTGCTAGCTAGAGTGGTTGTTACTGTCATTGGGCTGCAGGGTCTAATGATGAAAGGGTGGAAGTTGGAAGCAGATGGGCCATTTCAGCACCAGTATGGCTCCTCCCCTCCCCTCCTGCAAGAGCCCTGAGCTCCTTCTGGGGTTCATTATTTAGCCTTGTTGTCAGGAGAGTGAGTTAGCCAGAAAGAACAAAAATGAGGCACAAATGTTTAATGGGGAGGGGCAAAGAACCATCAGAATCACTCGCTCCCAGATGGAGCGGGGTAGGGCTTTCCAGTGCCTGGGCACTTTCGACTGGGGGGGCTTGTGATGAAGTGGGAATGTTCGTGCTGTGTTATGTGAATGCTGAGTGGGGAGTATTGACCTGGAAAGGTTGCAGGGGAGTTGTGCTGGGACGGCCTGCCTTGGGGAAGGGAGAATACCTGAGCATATAACCTGAGAACCCAGGAGGGGGGTTGAAGGCCAGGTGACGCCTCTGCCCCGGACACTGAACAAAGGACACAATGGCTGGGGGAGGAGCAGGGGGGAGGCTGAGTGAGAGGCGGGGAGGGGGTTCAGTTTGGAAGCTGGCTGGGAAATGGAGGGGAGCCCCAATGAGGCTCGGGCCTCCCAACGGGGCTGTGGCCTCCCTGGGACCCCAGATGGACCTAACTAAAGGGGGTCCTGTTGTCTCTACCAACAAGACCTGTTTGTGACTGTGTTCCTGTCATCTAAATAAACCTTCTGTTTTACTGGCTGGCTGAGAGTCACGTCTGACTGCATAGTGGGGGTGCAGGACCCTCTGGCTTCCCCAGGACCTCCCCGGGTGGACTCGCTGTGGGAAGCGCACGGAGGGGCATATGCTTAATGCTCCTAGGAGAGACCCAGGAAAGTGAAGCTTCAAGTGTGAGCTTCTTTTCCTGGAGACAGTCTGCTCCAAGGGAGAGGAGGCTTCCCAAAGTCCTGACTGGCTTTGTGGGGAGCAGTTCCAGAGCATCGTCCGGGGACTCCGTGACAGGGCTCTTTCTGGTAGCTCAACCACAAGCTGTGGGCTGTATGCAGGAATTCCTTGGGACAGTCCTTTGGCCTGGGTGATAGAGAGGGCCAGATGAGCAGCATGATCCCTTCTGGCCACTGATTGTCTAATTCTCACCCAGACAGCAAACCAGTGACCTGCCCCTTCTGGGGAGATGGGTACCAGCCTCTCCTCACAGCACACACTGCTCTCTCCCGCCCTCTCAGATCTCTTCAGTGGCTGAGCCCCCCCGGGGACTGGTCTGTTCTGCAGGGGCTAGCCACCCCAACTCTTCTAGGCTCTGCCCACCCTGTGGGTCCAGCTCCCCAAGGTGTGGCAGATGGGCGGGCTGCTCTATTTGGAAAAGGCGTTTCTCAAGGGTCAATACGAACAAGCCAGAGGAGATGCCGAGCACAGGACAGCCTTTTCTCACAGAGGAGGCGTGGTGCAGTGCATAGGGGACCGATCTAGGACTGAGGAAACCTGGGGTCCAGTCCCTGCTCCACCACAACTGCCTGTGACACCTTGGGCAAGTCACTTAGCCTCTCTGTGCCTTGGTTTCCCCATCTAACAGCCCCGCTCTGTCTCACAGCAGTGTTGTAGGGAAAACTGAGGTGCTCAGTTACTACAGTAACAGGAGACAGAGAAATATCTTTTGACAGGGAGGTTTAAGCCCCAGAACCCAGTGGAGGAGGATAAAGGCAAGCAGGCCTCTAACCCTGTTCACTTTCCATCTCCTTCTCTGGCCATGATGCCCACTGGAATAACCATATTCTCCTAGCAGTGCCCTGAGAACCAAGGCAGTAAGGCCATTATTGCGTAGGCAGCCCTGGTGGGGATCTCAACCATCTAGTGCCAGGCTCAGGATACACAATGTAAAAGGGGGTCTCTGGCCCAAAAGTGCTTCTAAGCAAAAATCCCCTTCCCAGCATGCTGCTAAGGGTGGCAGAATTGGGCCTGAGATGAAGGGCATATGGAAATATCTAGCCACAAAGGAAGACAGATGTTTGGCCAATGGAGATCGTGTTAACTGTGGAGCCAAGCTCCCTTGGGAATGCCCAGACAGAGGTTTGTTACTGGGTCTCCGTGCAATAATGCTCTGCCATCACGGGAACCGGAGAGAAAGCGACACAGGGTCACCAGCGAGTTGGAGGCTCACCAGTGTTGGTGAGCGGGATCGTCAAGTGCTTGGCCACACTTGGTTCATTACGAAATATGCGCAAGAGCCCAAATAACCAGCGTCTGTCAGGTTTACTGATATGCCCCAGGAAGAAGGCTCTATGGGATACCAGTCTCCAAGGGGCCATTCTGGGAAGCAATGCTACGTTCACCCCATGCAGAAGACAGACTCCTAAAGTTACTCCTCGACAGCCATCCTTTTACACCTTGCTTGTTTACCAGGAACAGGTACCAGATCGTATACGGCATTTGAAACTAGATCCAACCAATTAGCTTCTGTATCTTTCTTCTGATCCCATGAGGTACCGTTCCCTTTGTTCTGTACCCACCATTCATTCCGCCTCATAATGCATCCAGCACCTTCATCTTTGATCTGGATAGATGCCTCGCAAGTACTAAGGGGCATGAAGACACCTCCAGGGATAAACAGGCTTGGGATGGTAACTACCTTTCTATAGCTATAAGGAACCAATTATATGTTCTGATCCTGACAGTTTTCCTACCTACTTAAGCCAAAGCTTATGTCAGCTAATGCAAAGTTGTCATAAACAGATAGTTAAGGGTTAATGTCTCTTTTACCCGTAAAGGGTTAACAAGCTCAGTGAACCTGGCTGACACCTGACCAGAGGACCAATGGGGGGACAAGATACTTTCAAATCTTGGTGGAGAGAAGTCTTTGTTTTGTGCTTTTTGTCCTGTTCTTTGTTCTCTCTTGGGATTAAGAGACGCCAGACATGTAACCAGATTTCTCCAATCTTACTGAACAGTCTCTCAGAGAGTAAGTAATAGATAGAAAGCGGATTAGACTTATGTTTGTTTTCTTTATTTGCAAATGTGTATTTTGCTGGAAAGATATTTCACTTCTGTTTGCTGTAACTTATACTGAGGCTGGGAGGGGGAGTCCCTCTGGTCTAGGGGAAACTGAGACCCTGTGAACATTTTTCCATCTTAATTTTACAGAGATAATTTTTACTTTTTTCTTTCTTTAATTAAAAGCTTTTCTTTTTAAGAACCTGATTGATTTTGTCCTTGTATAAGACCCAAGGGGACTGGGTCTGAACTCACCAGGGAATTGGTGGGGGAAAGAAAAGAAGGGGGAGGAAAAGGTTAATTTTTCTCTGTGTTAGGATCCAAGCAGTTGGGATCAGTGTCTCTCTCTCAGGGAGAGTCTGGGAGGGGGAGAAGGGTGGGAAGGTGAATTCCCTCTCTGTTTTAAGATTCAAGGAGTTTGAATCACAGTATCTCTCAGGATAACCCAGGGAGGGGAAAGTCTGGGAGGGGAAAGGTAGGGGGATGGTTTATTTCCCCTTGTTTTAAGACCCAGCGGGTTTGGGTCTTGGTCTCCCCAGGGAAGGTGTTGGGGGGACAAGGAGTGCACTAGACACTGAAATCTCTAGTTGGTGGCAGCACTATAAGATCTAAGCTAGGAATTAAGCTTAGAAGGGAACAGGCAGGTCCCCACTTTCTGGACGCTAAAGTTCAAAGTGGGAAAGAGACCCTGACAAAAGTGTTATGAGACACTTAACATAAGTGAACAGGTTTTACAACAGAGGAACAGGCTTTATATAACTATATAACTATATAACTGCTATATTAATACTTAATGTGTGTACTTAATACCTATGTATGCTAGCCAGCGGACATTAGTCAACACCAGATGCAAAGCAGATGCTGTTGATCTTAGGCCTTGAAAATGCAAAAAGCCACTCCCCTCTGTTCCCACAGGGATGGTGGCCAGTGGCGAAAGTGGCACCAGTTGTGAGGGACCAGCAGTGAGCGGCACATTCACATCCGCTGAGATCTGAGGAATTTGTGGGTTTGTTTCCCTTCTTTCCCCTTCGCCTTTGTGCAAACTGAAAACCCTGCAAGAAAACGCCATGCCCAGGGTGACTCAGTCAATGACACGGGGCAGCCGACCCAACGCATCATCCATGAACTGTACCGGCTGACCCATCGCACTGCGGCCACGCCCGAGCCAACCCGCAGCTGTCTTATGGTGTCTAGGGTAGGTTAAGGGGGTTTTCTTTTTATTATTTGTCATGTTTATTGCAGTAACACCCAGAAGCCCCAGCCATGGGCCTGGACCCCTTGTGCTCGATGCTGTATAGACACCCAACTAACATGTGTTAGCTAACTCGGACCTAACCACTATCTCTTCCACAGTGTAGACACAGATTATCTATCGCCTTTCACCTCCATTTCACAGGTTAAGGTCAACAACAGGGGAGGGGAGGTAGGCAGCCATGGTACTAACCCCAGTCCGACCTTAGCCTCTTTTCCCACCGTAGCGCTGTGGGGAAAGGGGAGGAGAGCTCCAAACCCCTGTGCCTCGAAGTGCCGTGGTCTGGCTCTGGCAGTCAGCCAAGAGCTAGCAATGTTGGGGCTATGGCAGGAGGCGTTTCGGGGGACAGCTGGGCAGGGATGAGGGAAGGGGGGAGCTGGCAGTTGAAAGCTCGCCAGCTGAGCCCCAGGAACACACATACACACAGTCCCTGATTTCCCTTTGAGTGACAGAGCTTCCTCCAGTTGGGCTGGACTCTCAGATAGCCTGGGCTAGCAGCCCTCACTTGTTGCCTGGTGGAGAGTCAGCTGTAGCAGTTTGCATATGGCCACCTGGAAAGATATATCCACCTGGACGCTCTCCCAACTCTGGGACCAGGCCCAGGAGACCAGAGGGGGACTTGGTGTGGCTATGAGATGCCAACACTGTGTTGTGAACTGCCTGCCTCACTGGGCTCTTACCTAGGAGCAAATCAGGAGTAACTTCGCTGGGAAGCCCAAGTGCCATGGCGTGGAACGGGTGGGTGAGAGGCCGGACTCCATCCCTCCCCTGGGTCTTACTTATGCTGGTTTTATATAAGGGTGTCTCCACAGATGTCAGCAGAGAGCCTGTCTTGAGAGTCAGAAGCAAGGGAGAGGCAAATCAGGATCTGTCTGCACTGAGTACAGGCCTGGTCCAGCATTGTTAGGATCACTATGTGGATACTATCAGGGCTGCACAGTACAGGGATCCACAAGCTGGTCTAGGCTTCCCCTTCCTGGGTGCCGGACACTTGGCAGGCCGGTGTGTTAGTCCCCCGATCACACCCCAGCGAGCTGGGCTATGTCCGGACAACAGTACCTTCATTTCCCCAGCGTAGCCCCTCCCACACGCCAGGGCGTGTCCATGACCGGAACCCCACTCCGCACCTCTGGGGGACAAAGCCGATCACGGCTCTGCCCTGGGTGCAGCTGTCAGGTCGGTAACCGGCTCTTAAGAATCACCCGGCCCTTCCGCGAGGGTAACGCATCCAGCCGCCAGCCGCTCCCCAAGAGCACGGAATGTGCCGGCTCATTACTCACAGGTGCCTCCTGCCTCTTTCACTCCCTGCCCTGCACCCGCTAGCAGCCCGGGCTGGTATTTCAATGGGCCTAGTTTGTGGGAAGGGACCCAAGCTCTCCGCCCTCCCCAGGGCTTTGGGGGGATCATGACATTGCTGCAGTGCTGGAGAAAGGCTAGATTGTTTCCTAGAGGGATTTCAAAGTGGGCCTTGGGCTTTCCTTCTGGGTCTGGGTCCAGGCCCATCTCCTCCCCACCCCCCAGTGGCTCTGGGGCATGCTGGGGGTGTGAGTTTTAGTCGCCTCCCTCACAAGAGGAGAATACAAGGCCTCGCCCAGCACTCAGGGCTGTGCAGTGCCGAGAGCTCTTAGTATACAAGAGGCAAGCTGAAAATTCCTGGGCTCCTGGCTCCCAGCCCATGCACCTTCCCTAGGCCAGAGGCCATTCTGTGAGGGAAGGCTTTGGCTTGCCAAAAGCTGCGGGACAGGAAGGCTCAGTCATCGTGCAGTGGTTGGACCGTACCGTGCCACGTGGGAAGAGGCGGCATCGGATCAGAACAAATCTGCTCAGGATTCTGGGAGCTTAAAGGTATTGGTGCAGTTCCCCCCAGGCAACACAGCGCCCAGCCTGGGCTGCAGAATTGCTGTTTTTCAGAGGGGGCCCAGAAGCAAGGACAGTTTGGGCACTGGGGGAGCAGAGTTAGTGGCATAGGCCTATAGCTCGTCCCTTTGGGAAGAAGGCTCACAGACTGCAGCTCTTCGAAGAGAGGGCTCGGGGTACTGCCTAGCCCGGCTGCATTCCCGCTCCGCAGCTCTCTCTGCAGTTCTTGGCTGCCAAGCGGCCTGGGGCCGTACCCTGAACTCCTGCCAGACTAAACCTTACATAAGCATTTGGGAAGTTTGGGTTGGCCAGAACCAGAGGGGGGCTGCTGGGAACCAGGGCTGGGAATGCTACCCACAACCTGAAACTGGAGCTCTCGCCTTCAGCAGACTCACACACTGAGTCTGCGGCAGGCGCTGTGCTCTGGCAGGAGGGGGACTGGGGGCTCTGTGCTGGGGGCTAAGCCAGAATCTGGGGGCTGCACATTCAGCTCGGACACAGCTTGGAATCATGGACCGGCACACAAAGCTCAGTGGAAAACATGTGGCGGCATCCACACCCTGCCAGCGCAGGCTCTGCGTTCTGCTGGAGGCTGCGGGGACAGTGCTGGCCGGGTGGAGGAAGGGTGCCCCTTGCACTGGGCAGGGCAGCAGGGGTATCCTCCCTGAGAGCTGCGGAGCTCCAGGAAACACAACAGGGGCTTTACTGGCACCATCTAGTCTCAAATTGGAAGCTAAAGTGCAATGGACTCCAGCAGCACCTACCCTGGCACCAGGGAGCCGCCCAGAGCCCTCTGAAACTGCTGAACTTACAGGCTTCCCAAGAGGTGGAGCAGCACAACCACCAGCCCCCGTCCATGCAGCAGCTTTGGCTACCAGGCCGTCCCCTATGCTCCCCCAGGAGCCAGAGCATGAACCACATGAGGAGTGAGCAAAGGCCTGTCCCACCGCTGCACTCATGCATGGTGTGTGTGGGGGGGTGTGGGTGTCGGCTCCAAAACCAGGGGCTGCAAGCAGAGGGGGGCAGCCTTTGGCAGGGCCCAGCGCCACTTTGTGGCATGTGACTGGCACGGCTGTTCCCGTGTTGCCCTGGCCCAGGAGCGCAATGCTGGATGTCTCAGAGAGCCTGGGGGGCTGGAGGGTGCAGGCACCAGCAGCTTGAGAAACACCAGGCAACTGGAGGGCTCAATAAACCACAAAAGCCGTTGGACTAAACACCCTGCAAAGCACAAGGCTCGAGACAGACGGTCTGTGCAGAAGAGACACGTGGCACCGCTGCTCCAGCCACACCGCAGGACAAGGGGCGACACTGGCACTGCCCCAGGGTCACAGCTCTCCATGCACTGTCCTGGGGACTGCTGAGAGGGTGCAGACAAACATTCGCAGGGGGCCAGCCTGCTTCAGGCAGTGCTCTGGCAGACAGTGCCTCCTCCTCCTCACCCCACCCCTCCCCAAGAAACCACCCAGCCGAGCTGGGGGAGGTTCGTGGGGACACATGGTGGCAGCAGAAATTCCCTTGTATTTCTCCAGTTGCTTTTAAAACAACCCTGCTGCATGATGCCAGGCTCTGCAGACAGCTGGAGGGAGCCAGGCACAGCCTCCTCCGGAAAGGTGCTGTTGCTGCAGCCCCCACGTCCTGCAATGATCCGCTGGAACTTTCCAACGTGTTGGCCGCAGATCCATGTCCTGGTGAGCCCAGGCCTGTTGGTGCAGCGTGGGTCCTGCGCCAACCGCTGGCAGCCAGACAGCAGCAGGAAGCAAACTCTGCTCCACGTTCCTTACTTCACATGGGCCCACATGGAAGATGGCTCGCTTCTGCAAAAAGGTGATCTGCCAGGCACAACTCATCCTGCACAGGTTACCCTGCAGCAGGCCGATGCCTCCTCCCATGCAGCTCTGCCTGTCCTGCAGGGACAGGCTCTGATTTGGAGGCTGGCGGCACATGGCAGGTGGTTAAAGCCAGGCCACGTTCACTTCCGGCACACGGGAGAGATGCCTTGCTTTCGGGCATGTGCCAGGCCCATCCACATCCAGAGGTACTTACATGGCTGAGGTACTTACGTGGCCCCCATCGCCGCAGTATCCAGGCAGCCTGCTCTCCGGAATGCCGGGCTGTTTTTGTGGTTAGCGACGAAAGGGGAAATGGAATCTTTGAAGTCACATATTTCAGGCATTCCGCACATGGTGGCTTCGTTGGTCACTAATCTCCTAGAAGGTCCTGGGCCTTTCAAGAATCTCGCGGCACCTCCCCGACTTCCTGAGAGTGGCATTTTCCTCCAACGACCCAGAATCGTCTTCTAAAGCATGCATGCCAGTCATGCAATGAAGTCTTGAAATGGGCTACCAACATCGTCAAATAGAAAGTAGCCAAAGGTTTCACAAGTGCAGGGGAACCAAAGATTCTCCCCACCTGGGGCACCGTTTGCTCTAGGGCCAGCCCTGGGCAGCGCTCTCAGCCCCATGGCACAGATGGGAGCTGACAACAGGGAAGCCACCCGCAGCAGGCTCACAGGAGGGGATGGGAAGCAGGGAGCAGACTGACCCACTGCAGAGGGGGAGCAGGGAGCATTTTGACCCATTGAAAAGGGGGAGCAGGGACTGGCCTGACCTATGGCTCACTGGGGGAGGGGAAGCAGGAAGTGGACTGACTGACCCATTGCACCTATGGCTCACAGGAGGGGTGGGGGAGCAGACAGCTGACTGACCCATTGCAGAGGGGGAGCAGGAAGCAGATTGACCCATTGCAAAGGGGGCACAGGGAGTGGACTGACCCAAAGCTCACTGGGGGCGGGGGAGCAGGGAGTAGACGGATCCATTGAAGAGAGGTAGCAGACTGACCCATTGCAGAGCAGATTGACTTATTGCAAAGAGGGAGATGGGAGTGGCCTGACCTATGGCTCACTGTGGGAGGGAGAGCAGAGAGTGGACTGATCCATTGTGGAGTGGTTGACCCGTGGCTCACAAGGCGGGAGGGGGAAACAAGGAGCAGACTGACCCATTAGGGAGAGGGAGCAGGGAGCGGACTGATCCATTGCAGAGAGGGAGCAGACTGACCCATGGCTCACAGGAGGGGAGGGGGGATCAGGGAGCAGACTGACCCATTAAGGAGGGGGAGTAGGGAGTGGTTCAGGGAGTGTACTGGCCTATTGTTCATGGAGGGGCAGGGGTGCTAGAACAATTTTTATAAGGGGGGAGGGGTTGTGACGATACTGCCCATGGGAGCCAGCTGAGGTCACTTAATTAGGGTAAACTGCACACAGAATGGGGGCAGACAAACCCCAAAAGCTGGTGGATATTCCACTATTTAGATTTACCAAGCCTGCACAAAACAGCCTCTATAGTACCCCACTAGTAACTCAGAAGTCTAAACAACGCAGTTCCCTAAAGCACCCAGCCTGAAGCCTGTATCCAGACACACTTGTCAAACATATGATGATGAATTCTGAAAATCCTATTTCATCATATAAAAGAACAGGTTCTCCCAACCCCAAAGGATCAGGCCCCAGACAGGTCCAATTATAACTTAGATCTGACCCAAAATCCATGCTTACAGCCAATTCTTATTAACTAAACTAAAATTTATTTAAAAAGAAAAGAAAGTGAATGTTGGTTAAAAGATCAATATACATACGGACTTGAATTCAATTCTTGAGGTTCAGATGCATAGCAGAGATGAGCTCGTAGTTGCCAAAAGTCCTTTAGAAATAGTCCATAGTGTTGCCGACACAAAGTGCCCGAGGGGGGCAACAGCGGGGTTTGTTGCCCGGTGTAGTTTGCGTCAATAAACACACCAGAGTGGAGAAGCAAACAAAGTTTATTTGAGATCTCAAAGCGGTGCAAGGAGACTGATATGCCTCAAATCAAGCACACCTACACAAGCGGCTTTTCCCTTTTTATAAGTTTTTTTCTCTTTCTTCTTTCTTCCCCCCCACCCCTTCTCCTTCCTCCCCCTGTAGCAGTTACGTAAGCGCAGGTGCATTAAATAATCTTGGCCGCGGCAGCTCATTAGTAAGTTTTCCTTCTGCAAGTTATCTTGTCCTTCTGCTAAAGGTGCACAGGCCTTATCACTACTGCTTTAGACCGGTTTGAGCTGTGCTGCAACTGATAACTTACTGTTACACATTTAATTTCACAGCTGCTAGCTTTCTAGATCAAGTAGAGTTCAACATGGAGGAGCTTTGGTTCACTGAGGCCTGGATTTATGCCTAGTGACATCAACAATAGGTTATAGTCCAATGTCCATATTCAGGGTGACTCCAGCAGTGACTGGGGATCTCAATCCTCATGGCTTAAGGTTTCCCCCTCTTGAAACCCAAAGCAGATCTGAGATCAAACAGGATGGTGTCCAAGGGTCTTTATACACTTTCCAGCGGCCTCTTGGCCTGAGAGAATAAGCTTAATCTTCTATCTCCCAACCATCCTGGCAATTAGCATAGTGCAATGTATCCATTAAATAGTTCATATACAGTTTATTACAACCTTCAAAGAGACATATAGACAATGATACTATTTCACTCAAGTGTCATCATAAAGGTTAATATGTGGAGGGGTGAAGGAAGGAGGGGCGCCACCACCCTGAATGGCTGGGCTCTTTCTGCTCCCCCCTCCCCTCCTGTGACAGTGATGTTGGCTAGGGGGGCTCAGCCTGCTTTCTGCATGGGCTCTGATTGGCTGCTTGCCCCTCAAGGAGGCAGGGCAGAGGGGGGCATTCCCCAAGCAGGGCAGCCATGTGTTCTGCTCAGCAGCTGGCTCCAGCTGTGACCATGTGATCTGTGTGATCTGCGCCCCCTGGAGCCCAGCTCTGTGAGCCCCGGCTGCACGGTCAGAAAGGGTTCTCTCCCCAATGACCCAGGCTGTTGAGCAGCTGATGGGGCATTACCCACCTCCCCTTGGGCAGGGAGGGAGCCTGGGAACCAGCGACTGGCCAGCAGGCACTAGAAAGCACACCTGGGCTGGGTGGGGCCTGCCCGCAATTGCCTTTGGGAACTGCCCCCCCCCCCCCCCCGGCTCCCTACCACAGCACCCAATGCCCTAGACCGGCTACACACCACAGCGGGGGCACTGCCCCGGCTCAGCCATTCAGCTCCCGGTGGCCCAGTTCCAGGAGAGCAGGTGGCAGGGCAAAGCACACCTGGCTCCCCCTGCCAACACCTGAGAGCGCCCTTCCCCACAGAGCCAAGGAACCACAACCCTGGCCCACCCAGCACTCACCTCGCACAGCGAGGGCCTCCTGGGCACACACACAGGGGGCCACTCAGGGAGATGTCCAGACATGGTGGGTCTCCCTGGGGGAGAAGGGGCTGGTTGGGGCTGGAATAGTCAGGAACTCCACCCCCAGCCAGCTCTCTCTGCTCGATCCTTCGCCCCAAGGGCACCGCTCTCCTCCTTCCCTACTGCCCTCCAGCCGCGGTCGGAAGCTACTGCCCTTGAATGGGTTGCTGCAAAGTGTCTCCCGGAGGAGGGCTGGCAGCTCTAGGCCGCCGATGGGGGGGTCGCAGCCCGGTTCATGCATCTCTCTAAGCCGCCTGTCAGACTCTTCCTCACCTGCCTCTGTGGAGAACAATGCGCAGCGTTCGGCCTCCCAGGCCTGCAGCATGATGGGACAAATCAGACACTTCTCCCCTGATGCTGGAGGAGCAGACCATGGAGAACCCCCACACACACTGTGGAGCCTGGGGAACCCCCCGTCCGCTGGCCCTGCCCCTCCATCCTGGTGCTCCCAGATCCCTCCAGGTGAAACCCATCTAGCAACCAGTATTGCTGCTCTCTCCCTCCTTTCCTTCTCCATTTGATTCGCTGCCTCCAACAGGCCCTGCCGGCCACCCCAGCCTGCGCGGGTGTTGAGCGGGGAGTGGGCTGGGGGCAGCTGTTAGATTTCCTGGCAGGGGCCAGGGAGCAGAGGCAGGGTCCTCCATGCCTGTGGAGAGAATGACTGATTCAGTAGCAGGGCTTCAACTTCTGGGGGTGTTGCAATATGCCCAGCACCCCCATAGGGGGCAGGGTGCCCGGCCACTCCCAGCATAGGGGCCAGAGTTCAGAGTGCCTCGTGCCCCCACAGGAGTCACGGTGCTGTCCCTCCTCTAGAACAATGGGGAATACCCTCCCCTCCATAGAGAGGGATCTGGAATCCCTCTCCCATTGACCACACTGGGGAGGGAATGGGGCCGAATGCTGCTAGGTGCCAGTCAGCGAGAGCAGTGCTGTGGGGTTAGCACCACTGCATGGGGCAGACCCCAGTTCCCTCCTCCTGCAGCACGTCTCAGGGGCTGACATGGGAGGCTGCCTGCGAGAGGCAGAGGTGCTTGTGGGGGCGCTGCCCCCCTGCTGGGACTACCCTGGCGCAACAATGGTGTTGCTGAGACCCCCCAAGTGGGGCACAGCTGCACGGGAGCTGGCCAGCACCCTGGAGAGCAGGAGAGCGCCAAACAGTCTACACCAGCTGGGGTGGCTCTGGGGAGCAGCTGTGCTGTCTGATGAATGTCGGCCCCATGCTCTCTGAGCACCTGGCTGGGCAGAACAGGCCGCTGGCTCTGCAGGGAAGAGAAATGACACATTTCCCAGGGCTCCACGTACTGGCCAGAGAATCCCTCCGTGGGTCCCTGCCAGGGAGCAGGCTGGGCCTGGCTGATATCAGCAGGATATCGAAAAAACGGTCCTTTCCCACCCCATGGGGGACCCCAGTGCCAAGTGCAAGCGGCAGCTAAAGTAATCAACAGCGTCGCCAGGAGTCAGGGCCTCCTCTGTGCAGTACGAGTGGCTCGAGGCAGAGTCCAGAAGGCTCTCTGGGTGCGGCTGGCAGCCCGTTCCCCGGCCTGCCTGGAGCCAAAAGGGGAAGGGGAGGGACGGGAGAGGACGTCCTGGCTCTCTCTGTTTGAATCCTTAAGAAGAAGCCCACGGAGGACCAGGGCCTGGTGCAAGGTCTGGTTGGAGTCACTCCATGCTCTCTGGGGACCATCCTGTCTCCTCCTGGCACAAAGGATGCTCTGAGCTGAAACAAGGGGGCTGGACGATCCAGACGCTGCAGGGGGAAAGGAGGCCACATACTTTCAATAGGTGGCCCTCCGCACACGTTTATCGCCTGGCCAGCTGGAACCAAAAGAACCAGGTGAGTCTGGGGTTATGGCCAACTGCTGTGGGCACTGGGCCTGATCTCGCAAGGGGCCTTGACCTTGGCCCTGTGACTGCCGAGCATGTTGGTGCTGCTCAGCCCTCACTGCACATGTGCATTTGAACAGCCGCGTGGAAGGATTTGCACGGTTCCAGAGAAGCGAGCTCAGTCTGTCTTGTTCCTATGGCTGAGACCCGCTGGTGAACTCGCTGCATAAAGAGGACTTGGCATGTTTCCTTTGGAAGAGCATGCTTACAGCAGCCAGCCCTGAGACTCCCTGGCTGACACACACAGCGCTTCGTTGGGCTGATTTGCAATGTAAGAAGAAAGGGAAATGCAATTGTGACGGAGTGGGAATTTTCCATAATGAGTTGTATGGCAACTGCCTCAGTTCCCCCTATGGGCTGCATTGCCACATAGGGGAAACTGAGGCACAGACAGCATTCATACAAGATATTACAGCAAATCCCCACTCCGTCACAGTGACCTCCCACTGTGGGCGTTCACAGGACATTTGGCCCTGACTGAGACCATGGTGCTAGTGTTATTTTATTTTTTTTCTGAATGTCAAAAATTGTGGATGAAATTTCACTCCAAATATCGGTCAGCGTTGGGAGAGATCAGCCATGCACATTTGTGAATGCTGCTTCCCCACCCCCAATCTAAGAAGCAGGGGGATCTACTCTTGCTTGTCTGGGTAACCATCAAGCCAGAATCAAACCAGCACCCTATGGATTGTCATGGGAACTGAGCTGCCAGCAGAACTATTGAAGACAATAGGTATAGCATTTTGTTCCCCAACCCTGCGGGGATTGGAACTCGTGGCCTCAGAAGCAAGAGCCAGACCTGCCTGCTACCTCAGCTGTGAAACAAGGACAGTGATTTTTCCTGGCTTCAGGGTCATTGTACAGAGCAGTGTGATTGTAAATTGCTGGTCAGGCCCATCAGTGGAAGAGAATTCAGCATCTTTAGAATCCTACCTCTGAGCTTTATCCGTCAAGCAGCAGGTCTGGAAGCGTCCTCCCAATCAGCGCTGTCCCAGAAAGATACTTTTCCAATTTTTGTTGGTAGTCCTCGCTGTGTCAACCTTTCCATCATCCTGGAATTTCGGGGAAAGTCCAAATCCTGGGGAGTGAGAAACTTTGCAAAACCAGCCAGTAAATAAATACATCATCTCATCTTCACTGTCACATGGATTTTCATTCACAAAAGTTCTGTGAAAAAACAACGAGGATCCTTGTGGCACTTTAGAGACTAACAAATTTATTTGGGCATAAGCTTTTGTGGGCTAAAACCCACTTCATCAGATGCATGGAGTGAAAAATACAGTAAGGAGGTATAAATACACAGCACATGAAAAGATGGGAGTTGCCTTACCAAGTGGGGAGGGTCACTGCTAAGGAGACAACCCAATTAAGGTGGAAGTGGCCTATTCTCAACAGTTGACAAGAAATGGTGAATACCAAGGGTGGGAATATCACTTTTGTAATGCTAATGAGGCCAATGCAATCAAAGTGGCCCATTTCAAACAGTTGACAAGAAGGTGTGAGTATCAGCAGAGGGAAACTAGTTCTTGTAGTGACACATCCACTCTCAGTCTTTATTCAGGTCTAATTTGATAGTGTCCAGTTAGCAAATTTATTCCATGTTCTGCAGTTTCTAGCTGGAGTCTGTTTTTGAAGTTTTTTTGTTGAAGAATTGCCACGTTTAAGTCTGTTATTGAGTGTCCAGGGAGATTGAAGTGTTCTCCCACTGGTTTTTGAATGTTATAATTCTTGATATCTGATTTGGGTCCATCTATTCTTTTGGGTAGAGACTGTCCAGTCTGGCCAATGTACATGGCAGAGGGGCATTACTGGCACATAGTAGCATATATCACATTGGTAGATGTGCAGGTGAACAAGCCCGATGGTGTGGCTAATGTGGTTAGGTCCTATGATGGTGTCCGTTGAATAGATATGCAGACAGAGTAGGCAACGGAGTATTCACCCTCCCTTGGTATTCACCCCTTCTTGTCAACTGTTCAGAATAGGCCACTTCCACCTTCATTGAATTGGCTCGTTAGCACTGACCCCCCATTTGGTAAGGCAACTCCCATCTATTCATGTGCTGTGTATTTATACCTGCCTACTCTATTTTCCATTCCATGCATCTTATGAGGTCAGTTTTAGCCCACAAAAGCTTGTGCCCAAATAAACGAGTTAGTCTCTAAGGTGCTACAAGGACTCCTTGTTGTCTTTGCTGATACCGACTAACAGGACTGCCACTCTGAAATGTTCCATGGTTTCACACAGAGCTGAACCGGGAGGCAAGCCCATGAATGATCCTGGGAAAGACACGGGAACAACAGGCCAGCGGCTTTCCACCTGACATGGGTGTATTCAGGTTTAAAAGCTAGCCGCAAGTGGAGATAGGAAACCCCCAACCTCTGCCTCTGAGCAGGTCTGTGGCCATGAAACTGGTCTAAGGCCCAGGAAACCTGCATCCAGTTCCTTCTCTGAATTTAGAGTCTTGGCTCCCATGGTTTTTGGGGAGGAGGGATAGCTCAGTGGTTTAAGCATTGCCCTACTAAACCAAGGGTTGTAAGCTCAATCCTTGAGAGGATTGCTTAGAGATCTGGGGCAAAAATCAGTACTTGGTCCTGCTAGTGAAGGCAGGGGGCTGGACTCATATGACCTTTCAAGGTTCCTTCCAGTTCTGGGAGATTGGTATATCTCTTATTATTTATATGGGGGCTGTTAGGAGTTGCATGGCCTAGTGGATAGAGCACCAGATTGCGCTCTATTCCTGACTCCACTGCTGGGTGACCTTGGGCAGGCCATTTCACCTCCCTGTGCCTCAATTTCCCCATCTGTACAATGGGGATAACAATAGTGTCCTCCTTTGTAAAGCACTTTGAGATCTCCTGACAAGAGGAGCAAGGTGGTGTTATAGCCATTGACAGGTTGGGAAACTGAGGCACAGAGCAGGGACTTGACCTGGCCAGAATCATCCAGCAGGCTGGTGGCAGAGCCAGAAAACCCAGTCAGCCTGTGCTTTGCTCACAGCTGCTCCTGACGGAGATCTGAGTAAACAAGGGGCTCTGATTAAAACCACATTGTTGCAGACAGTAATGTAACTTTTGGCCCCACAATCACTTGAAATATCAGCTTCCACATTTCCTTGGTCATCACTGGTTTGAGCTGGAGGGGGAGCAGGAAGGGGGAGAGTTCAAGCAACAGCCTTCACCTAGGGGTCAGCTGTCATGGGGACTTGGCCCTGAACTTGGCTTCAGACTCAGGTGCATTCTGAGGAACACCAAGGATATGTCTATACTACTATCAAAGATGGTGATGGCAGCTTATGTAGACACACCTGAGCTAGCTTTAATCTAAACCTGAGCACCTCCTGCTGCTGGGTTTGAGGATTGGCAGGTTCCTAGCCCGAGAATGACCATAAGGACGGTCCCGCGAGGCAGGGGAGAAGTGGGAGTTAAGCCAGGTTCAAGAGGTGACAGGTGGGCATCTGATCTGGAGTGTATGTCGAACCAAGGACAATGGAGAGGAGCCAGGTACCCTGGAGGAGTGGCCATGTACCCCAGGGGAGGGGCTATCCTCGGAGATGTGAGAAAGAGGAATGGTTTTTGGAGGGAAGGAAAGTGTTAATAACCAGGTACCAGTTTCTCCGGCTGCTCCATGGGGACGCTGGCCCCGAGGGCACAAGCAGCAATTAGCGAACTGGCTTCCCTCCACACCTGCTTTGCAGTCCCTGTGGGAGCCGTGCCAGGGCCACGCTCCATGCGAGCTCATTGCTCCAGGGACCCTGCTGGCCCCGGTGGGGAGCTGGGGTCAAGTGCAAACATGGTTCTCATCAGGGAATGGAAAATGTTAGGAGTGGAATCAGATCCCTGCAGGGGCGGCGGCAGCCTGGACTCCAGGCCAAGCATACAGCTGGCTCCAGGAGGGTCGCAGGGCAGAGCTAACACAGCTCAGAAAGCAGAGTGGAAGCACTGGTCCTGCGGGGGCCAGGGGCACAGTGCACGGGGTTGCCTCTGCATCCAGTGTGGGGAGCCTGCTGGGTAGGCAGCGCGATTCACCCCTCAGCTCCTCGGGCTGCTGCTGCAGGAGGAAACCCGGCTGACTTGTCCCTTGGGCCCCAACAGGAGAGAGTGCTGGGTGCCAGGCACCGCCTAGCCCCAATGGAACAGAAACTCTACCCAGCACTGGGCCCTGGAGCATGGCAGCAGGCACTTGGCTCTTCAGTCTCCACCACTAGACTCTCCAGTGGACCTCAGACAACCCCTGGGCCTCTGCTCTTAGGGAAGATGAGGCACAGTTTTGGGTGCCCACCTTGAAACTCCTAGGGCCGGAGGATTGCGATGCCGGTGGAGGGCAGGGGGAGCTGCAGCAGCTCAGTGATGTTGGAGAATCTGGCCTGAGGGGCCTTAAGAGGAGGGCACCCAAAACCAGAGGCACGTTTGAGCCCTATCTGCCGGTGCCATGCCCTGGGGTAGCCCAGGGAGTTGCTGGCAGAGCTGAGACCATCCCCAGGGTCCTGTGGGCCTCGCTGATGAGCCCATTGTTCCTCTCCCGGCCTTTGGCCCAGGAGACCGTCGGGCACAGGCAGTGAATGGGCAGGAGGGAGACCCTCACCTGAATGCTCCACTGTGCTGGGCAGCTGAGGGTCTGGGCTGCTGCCTGTGACCCCTGGAGACCTTTGGCTCCTAGCGAGACCCAAGCATCATCAAGGAGGGGCTGGGTTAACAGTCCTGGGGCTCCCCTCACACCAGATACCAAGGGAGACCCAGACTGATCTGGCCCAGACGCTGGGGAATCCTGGTTCTTTTGCTCCAGAATGGCCCCTGGTGCTCCTGAGGGGGGAGCCCAGAGGAGCTGGAGTCTGGCCCTGCAGGGAGACAGCCAGGGACTCAGTGAGGTGTCCCGTTTCCCTGAGCCCCCGGAGCCAGCCACTCCCCCACAACCTGCATGGGAACAGGGGCCGTTCCCTTTCCCCATCCAGCGCCAGACTGAAGCCGATCCCTTCCAGATGGGCAGCTCCCCAGCCCTGCGCCATGGTAGGAGCAGACGGCTCTGAGCACAGGACGGTGGCTCCCATGCCACTGGCAGCTCTTCGCCCCTGCCGCTGAGCACTGCCTCCGCTGCATCTCTCACTCAGGACTCAGGGCTGCTTCTGATCAAGGCTGCTGGCCGTTGTGCCCAGACCACACAAAAGCCGGGGGTGCAGCTGCAGATGAGCCAGGCCTGCCTGATGCATTCCCAGCCTGCCAGAGAAGTGGGTCTCCCCATGGGACTTGCCCTCAGCCCAAAGCTGGGACTCCAGGGGCCATGTGCTGCCCCTGTGGTAGACTGGAAGATCTGGGCTTTTCCTGCATCCCTTGTCTCTCACATCCTGCCTGAGGCTGGGCTCGGGCACTGAGAACAGGGGCCCTCCTTGCCCTCCATCTGCTCAAGGATGATACCATTCCAAGGGCTCATGCCAGAGCCTCGGGGGGCGGGGGTAGGGATGGGCATTTCTCTGGGTCTCAGCCAATGAGGTTGTCCCTGCCCACCTGCAGCTTGCTCCTGCCCACCAGTGCCCATAAGGCTGGCTAGGGGCAGGGAGCCACCCCTACCTCAGGTCAGAGTCCAGTGACTGGGTGTGACTAATGGGACCAGGTCTCAGCTTGGCTTTCACAGGAGAGGATGCCCTTCTGCACCCCGGATCCCTGCATGGCTGACTCTGTACCCTGGATCCCCCACACTGAGCCCTTCCACACCCTGGATCCCCCAGGGGCTGCTCTGCACCCCAAATCTCCATGGGCTGATCCACACCTCAAATCCCCACAAGGGTCACGGCACCCTGGATCGCTCTGCACTTCAGACCCCCTCTCCCAGGCTGCTCCACTCTCTGGATCCACCATGGGTTGCTCTGTGCCCCAGATCCTCCCCCACCCTCCTCACGGGCCACTCCGTAACTCAGATTCCCCCACACGCTGTGCCCCTGACTAGCCTTCCCACAGCTGCTTTGCGCCCCTATGCACCTCTGCCCCTTGGCCAGTCACTCGGTCCCTCCAGCCCCGGTCACCGGCCTCTCCCTGGGGCCTCTCCAACCAGGCCAGTGCAGTGGGCTCTGCAGCTGGTACTTCTCCAGCCAGCCCTCTGAGGCAGCAGCTGGAAGTGCTTGGATCTCAGAAAGCTGCCAGGGCCCAGGCCCAACTTCTCCTGTGACTAAGAGCCGAGGCATGTGCCGCAGCCGCCCAGAGCCTGGGGCTGCATCTGGGTTTGGCAGGCAAGGCCTGGCTGGCAGAGGTGCCTCCTTTCTATGGGTTGGAGGACACTAGGGCCAGGAGCAGCCAGTCACCCCACACCCCTCCCTGGGTCTGGGGGAGTAAATAACCCCTCAAACGTACTGGGCCTGAGGCATAGGGGTGAATCCTCCCTAACCCCGTGCAGTAGGGTGAGGCGTGGGTTGGTGCAATCAGTTCAGTTCACTCGCCCTGCCCCAGGCATGGACCCCGCTGTCACTGAGCCGGATTGCTGTGATGGGAGCAGGACGCCGCCTGCCCCGCATGTGGCCTACCTGGCGCGTCTCCTGGACACCGTCTCCCAGCCTGTTACCCCTGCCCAGCAATGGGACCCTGCAGCCCACTTGCCTTAGGTCCCCAGGGCCAGCACTGGACCCCACCCCCCAAGCTGCCCCAGGGCATAAGCACAGCCTCTCCTGGCATGCCACCCAAAGGTGCAAATGTTTGGGGTTCTCTCGTCAAGGGGCCGCATGGTGCATCACAGAGACACCTTGCACCGGTTTCAGTCACTCACTTTACTTACTCGCACGAGGAATACACAGATCTGTACAAGAACAACAACCCCTACTTGCATGTCCCTGCCTCAGTTTCCTTCCCACTCCAGGGCACACTCTGGGCTGGAGGTCAGGGTCCTCTGGGGCCATCCAGGAGCCTTCTGTGCAGCCCGTAGCTCAGGTCCTGGAAAATGGAGCTTTCTCCCCGAGCTCTCCTTCCACGACGTTAGCCCACCACTCCCATTCCCCCAGACCCACCCAGCCAATGGGCTTTTCAAGCCCACTGTCAACACCTCATGGTGTCTGCTTGGCCTGGCCCACACTTAAAATTGGTTTAATTCAGCTCTGTCGGTCAATGAGAACAGCCCCGTAGCTACACCCTCGGCGTAGCAACAGCTGCATCAGCAGAAGAATGCTTCCATGGACGGAGCTACCATGGTTCCAGGTAGTGGTGTTCCTACAGCGGTGAAAACCTCCTTCCATCACTGCAGGCCGCCTCCACGCTACAGGGTTACATTGGCACAGCCAGGGCGGCAGCGTGGTGCAGATGTACCCTTTGTGCTGCTGCTCGGGGCATTTCCACTCACTCTACCTCCCCAGTCCTTTCCACAGCAGGAGGAAACAGTGTCTCCCCTTGCTCGAAGGTGCTTTATCCTGAGTTCCAAACTCCCTGGTCTCACAGGGCCCTGCCACCCATGACAGATACATGGTGACTTTGGGACCTCCTGCTACAGCAATTTTCACAGCCACCACTTCACAGCATCCACCAGGAGTCATGAGCTGCACAGACACATTCCCCAATCATCAGAGTTGCTGTAGCAGGGTCATCCCCTCCAGAGCCCTGCCTCAGTTTCCCCTCACCTGAGTTTTCCCATCTCTCTCAAAGATTTGCATGGCTGATGGCTCAACCCTTGGTCCCGGTCATTCTCAGAGTTCATACCCCTTCCAGCCGTTGGGCTCTACAAGCAGCTCTCCCCGCCAGCTGGGAGCCCAGGTACAACAGAAACCAAGGAGTCCTCACCCTAGTCCGCAGCTGGGTCCAGAAACCACCTTGGGCATCTTCCCTCTTCCTGCCCTTCTCCAGCAGCAACCCCCTGGGCTTTTCCTGGGGTCTGGCCTCCTGTCTCAGCCCACCACACTAGAGTCCTCTCCTCCCCTGCTAGCTCAGGGTCCCTGCTTAATCCCTGCTGCTTCTGCAGCCATCTGCCACCACCCCTCTGCTTTCTCCCCTGGCCTCTGGGCTAGATAAGGGAGTGGGCTGGGTCACATGATCCACCAGTCACATGACCTGGGGATGTGAGCTAACAGTGCTGCAGGTGGGGCTGGGGCACTGGTGGCAGCGGCGGGAGATACTGCACCCCGTGGACGGCGCTTCCTGCAGTAAGTGACTAGGGAGTAGTAAAACGAAGGGGTGATTAACCCCTGGGAGTGTGTGCCCAGTGAGAAGGACTTTGCAGTAACAGGTTCCCCCGGGGGATTGCAGCGAGCGGTCCCAGGGGCGAAGGAGTCGGCAGCTCGACCCTGGCAGAGAGGTGGTGACCTCACGAAGGGCGGGTGCACTAGGGGTCCCCCTGGAAACCGTGGGGAGTGGAGAGCACCCCGGCCTGTGAGTGGCCAGCAGGAAGATGTATGCCAAGCGGCGCAAATGTGACCTGGTGGAGCTGTGCAAGCAGAGGGGGCTGCACCCAGGGAGGCTCAGCAAGGACCAGCTGATTGCCCAGCTGGAGCAGGGAGACCGCACGAATGAACGGAGCCCTGTCTCTGAGGGAAGCAGCCGAGCAGATGCAGCGCAGGCACCAGTGTCTGTCCCCGCTGGGAGTGGTCAGCTGGCGGACGAGGGCTTCCCGAGACCCCCCCTTCCTAGGCGTAGGGGAAGGGCGGGGAGGAGCCCAGTGTATACCGAGGGCACCGTGACACCCCCGGCCAGCAGGGGAGCCTCACGGCGAAGCTCACCCCCCAGCAGGGGATCCTCCCGGCAACGCTCGGCATCCGTGGAGCAGATGCGGCTGGAATATGAAAGGGAGCTGAGACGGGAGGAGCTCGAGTTAAAGAGGCGAGAGCTGGAGGAGAAGGAGAAACAGTGTAAACATGAGCGGGAGGAGAAGGAGAAACAGCGTAAACATGAGCTGGACCTGGCCCGGCTGAGGAGCAGTGAGGCCCCGGCTGTGGTGAGTGAGGGGGGGCCCAAGCCTACAAAGAGCTTTGATAAGCACTTGCTGCCCCGGCGTAAGGAGGGGGAGGACATAGATACCTTCCTGACGGCCTTTGAGAATGCCTGCGAGCTGCACAGGGTTGATCCTGCAGACAGGATCGCAGTTCTCACCCCCTTACTGGACTCCACAGCCGTGGAGGTGTACAGCCGACTGAAAGGGGCGGAGGCAGGGGACTACGAACTGTTCAAACAGGCCCTGCTCCGCGAGTTTGGGCTGACTCCTGAGATGTACCGGAAAAAGTTCCGGAGCCAGCGTAAAACCCGTGAGGTCACATACCTACAACTGGTCAACCGGGCACATCACCGTCGGGTGTACCATGTGAGCATGATGAAACCATACTATGACAGGGGGAATGTGGTGTTGGCCGTGTGTGGACATTGGGAGGGGCAGGGAGATGACCCCTTAGTAGATCTATTCCCTGGGACAAAAGCTGGTTCCCCCCTGGAGGCGATTCCCCTCTCTGATCAACTGACCCCGGGCCAGCATGCTGAGATCAGAGGGGTGCTGCATCTATACCGACAGCTGTTTTCCAACCAGCCTGGACGCACTAATTTGACTGTCCACCGGGTGGAGACCGGGTCACATGCCCCTATAAGATGCTCCCCTTTTCGGGTCACTGGGAAAACTGCCCAGGATCTTGAAAGAGAGGTCAGGGACATGCTGGCTTTGGGGGTGATCCAGCCGTCTTCCAGCCCTTGGGCCTCGCCAGTGGTGCTAGTCCCCAAGAAGGATGGGTCAATCCGGTTCTGTGTGGACTATCGAAAGCTCAATGCCATCACCGTATCTGATGCCTACCCTATGCCCAGGCCTGACGAGCTCCTAGACAAGCTGGGAGGTGCTCGGTACCTCACCACTATGGATCTTACCAAAGGCTACTGACAAGTGCCGCTGGACGCAGATGCCAGGCTAAAATCGGCCATTATCACCCCTCTGGGGTTCTATGAGTTTCTGACCCTGCCCTTCGGCCTCAAGGGAGCGCCGGCCACCTTCCAGCGCCTGGTGGATCAGCTACTGAGGGGGATGGAGAGTTTTGCCGTGGCGTATATTGACGACATCTGCGTCTTCAGCCAGACCTGGGAGGACCACATGTCCCAGGTTAAACAAGTCCTAGACCGACTCCGAAAGGCTGGGTTAACAGTAAAGGCTGAGAAGTGCAAGGTGGGGATGGCTGAAGTATCTTACCTGGGCCATCGGGTGGGGAGCGGCTGCCTGAAGCCGGAACCAGCCAAGGTGGAGGTGATCAGAGACTGGCCTGCTCCCCAAACCAAAAAGCAGGTCCAGGCCTTTATTGGGATGGCGGGGTACTATCGAAGGTTCGTGCCCCACTTTAGTGCCATAGCTGGCCCCATCACTGAACTGTGCAAAAAGGGGAAGCCAGACAAGGTGATCTGGACTGAGCAGTGCCAGGAGGCTTTCCGGGCGCTGAAGGAGGCTCTGGTTAGTGGCCCAGTTCTGGCAAACCCAGATTTTAACAAACCTTTTATGGTGTTCACTGATGCCTCAGACACGGGACTGGGGGCAGTGTTAATGCAGGAGGATGAAAAGGGGGAAAGACACCCCATCGTGTACCTGAGTAAGAAGCTGCTACCCCGGGAACAAAGCTACGCGGCCATCGAGAAGGAATGCCTGGCCATGGTGTGGGCCCTTAAGAAGCTAGAGCCATATCTCTTTGGGCGACACTTCACCGTGTACACCAACCACTCTCCCCTGACCTGGCTGCACCAGATGAAAGGAGCCAACGCCAAGCTCCTGAGGTGGAGCCTGCTCCTGCAGGACTATGACATGGACGTGGTCCATGTGAAGGGAAGTGCCAACCTGACAGCGGACGCGTTGTCCCAGAGAGGGGGCCCTGAACTTCCCCAGGTCACTGGGCAGAGTGACCCCGCTCAGTTCAGTCTCGAAGGGGGGAGAGATGTGATGCAGTAGGGACTGTCTGTGTGGGGAGTGGGAGAGCAGGGGAGGACTTTAGGGGATGGACGATGCCGGGGCCTGTAACCTGAGCTAGGTAAGGGAGGGGAAAGGTCAACACCTTTGCCCGGGAAGGGGAACAAAGGAAGGGAGTGGCAGGAGGGAAGCAGTTTGAGTTTGGGCTTGGGCCTGTGTGGGCGGAATTCAGGGTATCCTAGCTAGGATCCAAGCACCCTGAAAGCCCAGAGGGACTCGGTGGAGGGGTCCTGACTGTGCCTGCAAGCTCTGCTGTGACCGGTGTTCCTGTTGTCCAATAAACCTTCTGTTTTACTGGCTGGCTAAGAGTCACTGTGGGTCCCAGGAAGAGGGGTGCAGGGCCGGACTCCCCACACTCCGCGACAGGGGCCATCTCCCAGAAAGGGGCCAGACACCCTGTGACCGTCACTCTCAAGCAATAAAATGGAGGGACAGCGTGAGCCCCAAAGATAATCCCTGAGTCTAGGGGATTCTACCCAACACCCATCCTTTACCCCAGGCGCCTAGGAAGAGGGCGATGCATTGAACCTGGGTGTCAGTGCCGATGTCCTGTGCCAGATGCCCAGCTGGGATGTGCCACACCCACCACCCATGTCACAGCCAACATGGCAAAGGCTGACCCGTCCTCCCCATCTGTCCTTCCCCCATCACATTTTGGCACCAGCTTTGCGGTACCAGAGCTGAGCACTGATCAGGGCTGAGTTTCGGGGCCTGAATGCCACACTCCTGAGGTCACACGCAGGGCTCCCTGCAGCCCCGTGCTCAGGGAGCTAGTGCACCCGGGCCCGCTTGGCACAGAAATGAGGGCAGAGGAGGAGACGAATCATCCTCAGCGTCTGGGAATGCCAGGCACACGCGAAGTATCTTTTCCAGCCCTGAAGAAGAGCTCTTTGTGGCTCAAAAGCTTGTTTCTCTCACCAGCAGACGTCGGTCCAATAAAAGCTATTATCTCCCCCACCTTCTCTCAGGAACACCTAGAGACAACAGATAAATCCCTCTGCAAATTGCCAGTCACGGGCTTGCATCTAATGCAACAAGCTCTGCGCTCTCTTGCCTAAACCCTCCCGTCTCTGGCAGCGGGGCTCTGCACCTGGAGAGCCATCCATCGTGCATCACACTTTGCAGGCGTTGGAGAGAAGAGAACTCATCTGAGAACTCACCGCGTCTAACCCATGGGCTTGTGGTTCTCTGTGACGCAGCAGAGGGAATCGGTGCATGAGTGCTACAGAAGTTGTCCTGCCCTGGAAAGAAAATGAAACAAAGGACCACTGTAAATTCTTGTGCTGCACAAATATATGCCAGGTAATTGCACAACTATAGCGTGTCTTTCTTTCATACCAGAGATGAAAACACCAGCAGAAATAATACCTTTGTTTTAAATAACTGAAACTCAGAAAGTTGAAACCAAATAGAAAGAGGAAGGGAAGACAAATTATTTTTTAATATCACGTATTTTTAAATTCCAAGATTAAACTAAAGGAACGCCAGCTCCTTCCATTTAGCGTCTGAAAGAGAACGACTTTGGTGGGACAGGACAAGATTACGCAGCAAGCTGCTATGCTCTGTGTAAGCTGCGATGGTTCTTGCATTTGTGTGTCTCAAAGCTGGCTTGTCAAATGACGAGATGATTAGCTGTCAAAGACCAAAACAAATCAATGTCCACTTTCCCTGGCAGCCGAATCGCAAATCCATTTCCCTGGATCGCGTCGGGTGCCACCTCGTCAGTGCAGAAAGCAAACTCGTCGGGAATGTGACCGAAGCAAGGAACTGAAGCGTAATCCCCTGTGATGTGTCATCACAAGAACTCCTCTGGGATTGACAAATTGTACCCACTGAAGGGATTTGATAGCAGATTGCCCACTCCTCTGAGTAAAACTGTCACGGAGTGTGGGGAGTTCAGTCCTGCACCCCTCTTCCTGGGACCCACAGTGACTCTCAGCCAGCCAGTAAAACAGAAAGTTTATTGGACAACAGGAACACAGGTTACAGCTGAGCTTGCAGGCACAGTCAGGACCCCTCCATCGAGTCCTTCTGGGCTTTCAGGGTGCTTGGATCCTAGCTAGGATACCCTGATTTCTGCCCACACAGCCCCAAGCCCAAACTCAAACTGCTTCCCCCTTGCCCCTCCCTTCCTTTGTCCCCCTTCCCGGGCAAAGGTGTTGACCTTTCCCCTCCCTTACCTATCTCAGGTTACAGGCTCTGGCATCGTCCATCCCCTAAAGTCCTCCCCTGCTCTCCCACTCCCCACACAGACAGCCCCTACTCCATCACAATCACCGCTGCATTTTATTAGCTTTGCAGATGAATTGTCAATAGCAGTTCGACATAGATGCACCAAATTCATGCCAGGATCAGTGGTTACAATATTATTGACATCTTCAGCCTTGAGAAGCTTTTGACCGGCATCCTCTGAAAACTGAGCATAAGTCTCAAGAAACAGAAAACGCTCTTCAATTTCTCAAAAGCAAAGAGAATGCATCGTATCTGGCTTGCAAACGTACCCATTCGTTCAAGGTTTGGCTTGCAGATCTCAGCGATAAAATGTACCACAATCTTCCACATTAAACACTGGGCCTCACCTGACAACATTCTTTTAAGCACCTGCAACCTATGGGCAGGGCCGGCTCTACAGTTTTCGCCGCCCCAAGCAGCGCATCGAATTGCCGCCGCAAATGGCGGAGGCAGTCTGTGTGCCCTTAGGACGGCAGGCACATTTCCACGGCGGCAGCAATTCAGCGGCAGCTTCTATGTTTAGCTGAAGCCGCCCCAGACAGCTAAACATAGAAGCTGCCACCGAATTGCCACCACCGCGGAAACGCGCGAGCCGCCCTAAGGGCACATGGACTGTCCCCGCTGTCCGGGGCGGCAATTCGGCATGCTGCTTGGGGGCAAAACAACAGGGACTGCCGCCCCCTGCAGAATGCCACCCCTAGCACCAGCTTGGAATGCTGGTGCCTGGAGCCGGCCCTGCCTATGGGGTGCTGAGATGCCATAAACAAATATTTCTTCTTCAACTATGCTGTGATAATATTCAGAGTAGTTTTGTACCGTACTGAGCAGAAAAAAGAGAGCCATGCCATTTAGCTGCTACTGGCTCTGGTGCCATTGCTGTCCTGGGAACTGTTTTCTTGAGATAATTTAAGTACCTCATTTTCTTGCCCTCTGAAGTACAGAACATGTGTGAAAATTCACTTACATTCTCAAAGCCCTTATGAAAACTTTCTCCCATCATATTGATTATGTGGGCAAGGCATGTAACATGGATGCTACAGGGAAACAGTCCAGACAGTCCAGATATGAAAGCTTTTTTTCATGTATGTTGTACGTTACCACATTGTTGTAAGCAATTTTGCAACTGTGCGCCATTTAAACGACAGCTTGAGATGTAGAGCTGTGATTTGTTTTCTGGATGTTAGCAAGATAAAAGCACACCTTTCCAGGGCTGTCTTTCACCAATGGTGCAAACCGTGCAAAGCAGTTGTGAAGTGTGTAGCAGCCTTCATCATCAGTCATTTCATCAAAATGAAGACCGCCTCCATTTTGTCCTTAAGTTTATTTTGCTCACTGTTGCAGACATCTGTGGCTGGTAACTTCCTGGAATTGCACCACCATTCTTGACTTGAGGGTTAAGAAACTGTCAGAACAGAGGACTGTCTATTTTAGATGGTAGTATATTTTTACTGACCCACGTTCAGATCCAATTATAGATAACATCCAACCACTCTTGTTGTGCAATAGTTGTTGTGTTGAAACAGGGTAAAATTGTGGTGTGTTTTATGAGATTCTCCTTGCAAATCTTACTTTCTCGTTAAAGGCTTCTGTGATTTGTTCAGATGATTTGCAACAGCTGATTTCTGCTCATGGTCAAGAACAATGTTACACATTTTGCAAAAGTATTTTCCTCTGTCTTCAAATACTTCTCCAGGAAAATCTTTTGCTCTGTCCTTTGCTGATATATTTGCAAAGTGAGACATTTCTTGTGGTATTTTTGGTCAAAACTGTTTAATGCTACCTCTATCCTCCACATGATCTGTCATTTTACTATATGCTTTTGGTTAACAGTCATATTATGCAATATTACATGCCTACGTATAGTGAAACATATTATGCAGGCGCATAATTGCATCATTCTCAGGGGTTTAATGGAGATGTGCTAAACAACATTTTCTTTTCAATCTGCGTCTATGGCTTGTACCACAGATTTATATGTTCCTTGGCCAGAAGGGACCACTGTGATCATCTATCTGACCTCCTGAACAACACAGGCCAGAGAACGTCTTGAACAAAATTCCTAGAGCACCCAATTTTGATTTTAAATTAGTTAGAGATGGAGAATCCACCACGACCCTTGCTAAATTGTTTCAAATGGTTAATTACATTCACTGTTAAAAATGTATGCCTTATTTCCGTTCAGAATTTGTCTAGCTTCAATTTCCAGCCATTGGATCATGTTTGACGTTCCTCTACTAGATTGAAGAGCCCGTTATTAAATATTTATTCCCTATGTAGGTACTGACAGACTGTGATCAAGTCACTCCTTAGCCATCTACCACTGTACCCAGGAAATTTACATGGCAGGTTTATTCTGCCACAGGTGCCGTCCTCCAGAAAAACAGCTCCCGAAGGGCGACTGTGCTGCCCTGTTGTTGATACAGAGATAGACAAACCTCAGTCCAGACTGAGAGCAATGGCTCTGCTGGATGCAGGTGGGATGTTCTCCCATCACTCCTCTTTCCCATGGAGTGGTCTGAGCTAGAAGCTGAAGTCTGATCCTGGGGTGATCTGATCCTGGAGTGATCGCTGGAGTGCCCACCTGGATACTCCGTGGGTAAGGGGTTGGGTCACTCATGACTAGGGCATTAAAGCTAAGAGACCCCAGACACTCCAAGATAGATAGATAGATAGATGCATATGAGGAAAGAGCTCTGAATTGTATTTATTTTCAGCAGCTGTACTTTTCATCAGTCTCACAAAACAGGTTTCTGTCTCCTGTTTGCATCCTCCAGGCTCCAGCAGATCAAGTTTCTTTTCCATTGCAGTTACTTGTATTTATTTGGCAAAATTACAGAATTGAATCCAATGAAGCAGTTCACTCATCTTTTTCCATAATACGATGTTTGGGTCAAAAATCAGGTTTCTTTTCTGCAGCCAGGCCACTGGGCCCAGCACACTTTTGTGTGAAGAATTTTCACAGTGAGGCTAATTAACTGTTAGAACAACTTGCCCAGGGACATGGAGGATTTCTCCATTGCGAGGAGTCAGGTTGAATGTCTCTTTTGAAGAGTTTGTCTTTAGCTCAGCCACTGGCTGCAGGAATTACTGAGCAAGGTTCTCCAGCCCGTGCTATGCAGGAGGTCAGACTAGATGATCGCAATGGTCCTTTCTGGGCTTGGAAGCTGTGAAACTGTGACAGCTCCATCCGCTGGACACAAGCCTTGGCAGAGTGCTATGAATGTAGGCCCCGACCCTCCGAACGTCCATTGAACTCAATGGAGAACTCTTACTGTCTCTGACCTTTCTGCAGTAGGGTTATCCCGCGTTGTGTGGCCTCTGCATCCCGCTGCATACACGACACCCAAGGGTCAGGCCGTCCTACCATCCAACTGGCTCTGAATTTGCGGTGGAAGTGAGGAAGGGCCAGAGAGAACGTTCCCACACTGAGCCTGAGCGTGGGCCAGGGACTGCAGGCCTTGCTGCACTCCCTGGTCTTACTGAGGAATCGTTCCTCTGGCCGTGATTTCTCAGAGCTCCTCAAACCCCAGATGTGCACAGAGGGGGCTGGATGTGAGCAGCCACCCAGCACTCCGCCCTAGGCTCTGGGACAAGGAATGGAACAAGCATGGGGGACCTGCCTGTTGCAGCACTACAGACGGAAACTCCCTCTGCAAATGCAGACAGAGTAAAGAGGAAACCAATCGACCATGACTGCCAAGCCACAACGGGGAATCCAGCAATGCCTCCCCCTGAGCCCCCCACCCAGCCCTTCCTCCCGAGAGCCTCCCCATTCCCCCATCCTCCCAGAGACTCCCTGATCCCCCCAACTCTCCCCCAGAACTTTCCCCATCCCATCCCCAGAGCCTCCCCATCCCCCTCCTATCCCACCCCAGAGACTCCCTGGTCCCCAGAACCCTCTCCCCAAAGCCTCCCACATCTTCCCAGAGCCTCCCCATTCCCCCATCCCTCCCCATATCCTCCCAGACACTCCCCGATCCCCCACCCTCCCCCAGAGCCTCCCCATCCCCTCCTATCCCACCCCAGAGACTCCCTGATTTCCCCCCCCCCCCACGCTCCCCCATTCACCCCCAGCCCACTTACAGTCCCTCCCCTGATCCCAGGACAGCTCCCCGGCTCTGCCCCACTGCTCTCCGTGAGGGAAGGGTGACACCCTGTGGTCCTGAAGGGAAAGCGTCGGCATCATTGCTTTGGGCTTCCTTTTCCAGGGGAGTTCATGGGCCGATGCCTCACTCCAGCTGGGGGGCCTGCCAGGAGCAAGAGAGAGGTTCCGGTCTGGGGCACGGGGTGCTAACGTGTGAGGCTTGAGAATGGGGGTCTGCCCAGAGGAGATGAGATAGACAAGGGGGTGAGAGGTAATCTCCTTTGTTGGACTGACCTCTGCAGATGAGAGAGACAAGCATTGGCACTGCCCAGAGCTCCTCCTTGGGCCTGGAAAAGGTGCTCCGAGTGCCAGTTACACACAAGGTGGAACAGATAGTTTAGCATAGGGGTAGGCAACCTATGGTACATGTGCCAAAGGCAGCACACGAGCTGATTTCCAGTGACGCTCACGCTGCCCAGGTCCTGGCCTCCGGTCTAGGGGGCTCTGCATTTTAATTTAATTTTAAATGAAGCTTCTTAAACATTTTTAAAGCCTTATTTACTTTACATACAACAATAGTTTAGTTCTATATTATAGACTTATAGAAAGAGACCTTCTAAAAACGTTAAAATGGATTACTGGCACGTGAAATTTTAAATTAGAGTGAATAAAGGAAGACTCGGCACAGCACTTCTGAAAGGTTGCCGACCCCTGATTCAGCATAAGGAATTAATACATATTTCAAGGGACCATTCAAGGTGAGGTGGTCCATTAGCACCCGGCCAGTCATAGGGGGGAAAGAAAAAGGGGGAAGACAGCTGGGGTGGGTCGTTAGTGGGTTATAGATTGTTGTAATCCGGTGTCTCTGCTCAGGCCATGGGTTTGTCTAGCAACATTATGAATGCAGCTCCCAGGTTTGCCTTTCGAAAGCATTGGGCAGGTTTCCCTTGAGGCTGGGGGCCAAGAGGCCAGATGTAGGGCGATGGCTTTGTGAAAAGTCTGACATGATGTTCTGCTCACTTGCTTTAGCACCCTTCCCTCTCCCTTTTGCTATAGAGTCCCCTCCCTCCAAGCTCCTATAGAGTCCCCTCTCTCCAAGCTGATTCAACCCTTCGCGTATTTACAGACAGTTTCCGTTTTCCCCCCAACTATGTACTCAGCTCTCCTTCCAGCCAGTGTTTGCCAAAGCCAGGGCACTGCCCCGGGGCAAGAACTCAGGAAGCGCTAGCTGGGGCCGGGAGGCAGACATTCCCTTTCATTGTTCTCCAGAATCTCAGCTTCCATTTCAAAATCCTCCGTCTTGAGCTGGTTTGGCTGTGATGCCGAAGCACCTGCCAGAGTCTGCAAAAAGCCTGAGACAAGAGCCCTGAAGGGGGCGGGGCTTGCCTTCCTCTGCGGCATGGGGCATGGTTTTGTTTGCCTGCTGGGATTGTCTGGGCCCGTCTCCCCTGAGCAGTTCCTCCAGCACTAGGGGCAGCTGGGACTCTCTTGGTCTCTGTCTCCAGCATGCAACTCCAGTGGACTGAAAAGCTTTCGTCTAATGAGAGACTTTAGGCTCAGTACAGGTATAGCTGAAGGACCTGTGCTGAGATGCTTTAATGGGCCCTCGTGAGCTTAAACTCTGTGAGACTGTCCCATTCATTGCAGCAGGGGCTGAGTGAGATGACCAGATGGAGGAGGTATTTCTGAAAGGCAGCTGTGAGGAAGGGAGGGAGGTAGAGGGCAGCCTATGCACCCTGGGAGGGAGACAGTTCAAAAACTGAGGACCCTCGATTATGTAAGAACGGGTTGTGGCCAGAGTAGTTCTTGTCCAGCTGGCCGGGGTTATGCTTGGATCGACGTCCCCTCATCACTCATTAATGGACCAGTTTTCTCTGCAATGTACCGTTCACCCCTCGCCCACCAGCAGGGAGGCAGCGCCGTTAATGCAAATGAGCATGGCTTTATGGAGAATAGGGATTGTTAAATAAACTTGTGGTCATTCTTTGATGAGATCACAAGTCGAGTTGATAACGGTAACTGTGTTGACATAAATACTTAGATATGTTAGTTTTACTTAGATTAGTTTCTTTGGGGGCGAGAACCATCTTGTTGGTCTGTGTTTGTACAGCGCCTGGCACAATGGGGTCCTGGTCTGTGACTGGGGGATCCAAGATGCTACCATACTGTAAACAGTAAATAATAATGTACTTGGATTTCTGTAGGGCATCAGTGCTGCACAATGTTCTGATGAAAAGGTAGCACAATGCTGAATCGTTATGGGACCTAATCCATGGGATAAAAACTGGCTAACTGATAGAGCTCAACATGGAACGGTTAGTGGGAAATCGTCATCCCAGAAGGTGTTTCTAGGCAGGGTTCCTCAGAGATCTGTTCTTGGGCCAATGCAGTTCCATATCTTTATCAGTGATCTGCAAGGAAATATGCAGTCATTGCTGGTAAAGTTTGCAGATGACGCAGACTAGTGGGGAGATAAACCCCGCTGGGGTTCACTTCGACTAGCTCCATCGAGGTGGGCTCCGCTCTGGATCCTTTTCTCCAGGATTTTGCATCGAGTTCATTAGGCCGGTGTAAAAAACACCTTTTCTGAAGTGAAGCCATAGTCACAGCCTCTCAGTTTAGATCCAGCAGGGCATCTACTCTGTATAGGGCCTTTATCGTTGGGATTACAAAGCTACTGTGCACAGCACTCAAGGAGCTCTAGCGTGACGCATGTCTGGCAGCACCGATTACCCAGCAGATAGCTTATCTGGGGAGTTAACCTCCCCCACCAGCACAGCCTCTGGTTTCAGAACTGCGTCATTTCCATCCTTTCTACCCAATGGGGGCTGGGTGACCAGCACCCATGGCACTCTCCTTGGATCTTCCTTCCCTGAGAGAAGGGAGCCTCTCGCTCTTTGGGATTCAGTTCCAGTTCCCTGGCACAATCAACACCATGTCCCACTCCTCCCCTCTCCAGCCCTTTTTAACTCCTTTATCTTCTCTGCTCAGCTGTGCAAACCATCCCACCAGATCGTGGCCCTGTGCCCAAGGCCACAGTCTTCTTCATTTATTAAACATCCTTCCTCCTGTGGATTGTTTCCCTGCTCTTTGCATGTCTGCCCAGCACATGGACACCCCCTCCAGCTCCATCTGCTCCATCAGGACTTGATCTTCTGCACTAGTTTATATACAGCACCAGGTGCTGCCGCAGAGATAAGGGTGGTGACAGGGCTGGGCTAGCAGGGGGCTGCGGGTCGGGAGTGAGGGGCACTGGCAGTGTTGGGGGTGGGGCTCAGGACTGGACTAGCCGGATGCAAAGACAGTATGAGCCCATTGAGGGCCCAGAGCAGGAATATTCTCCCTCCCCAACACACAACTATGACGAAGTGAGACCGTTCTTAATGTTTCTTCTGAATACTGTGTGGGTGCCTCAGTTTCCCCTATGCATTTCTTAAGTCTCCAGTGTGCATTAATGGCTGACAAATGGCTGGGGCCCTTCACCCTGCAAGGGAATAGCTAAAAGTGAACAAAGAGATCAGGTGACCTCCTGGCCCGGGAAAGAGACAAAGGCCAGAAAGGAGGGGCTTGGTGGGGGGGGTTCAGTCTGGAGCTGGCTGGGGATGAGGAGTGAGGGCAGACGTGGGTTGTCTGCCTCACTGGGCCCCAGAATGGACCCAGCAGAGGGGTCCCATTCGCTGGACCTACAAACTCTGTTTTAGACTGTGTTCCTGTCATCGAATAAACCTCTGTTTTACTGGCTGGCTGAGAGGCACATCCGACTGCAAAGTGGGGGTTCAGGACCGTGTGGCTTCCCCAGGACCCTGCCTGGATGGACTCGCTGTGGGAAGCGCACGGAGGGGCATATGCTGAATGCTCCAAGGAGAGACCCAGGAGGTGAAGCCATGTGAGCTTCTTGCCCTGAAGACAGTCTGCTCCGAGGGAGAGGAGGCTCCCCAAAGTCCTGACTGGCTTTGTGGGGCGCAGTTCCAGTGCATCGCCTGGGGACTCCATGACAACATCACACACTAATAAACTTGTTATCCAGTCCACATTCAATGAAATGAACAGTATTGGAAAGAAATACTGGCCTTCATTAAAAGCGACGTCGCCAGCCCTTTTTCGATGCAAAGTCGCCAATCACGTCATTGCACAATGGTTGTCTTTTGAAAGTGTTTCTCAGCTTGGGGGTCGCGACCCTCAGGGAGGTCGTGGGACGGGTTTAGGCAGGGCCGCAAGTGGAGGGCCTGCATTAGGAGGTGGAAAGCAGGGCCATTGCCCTGGGCCCTCTGGCTGGGGCTGAAGCATGTAACTTAGCTTCGCTGGGCTGTATTTTCAGATCTTTTTGAAAACCGTTTTTAAAATGAGTAAAATACTAACCCAGGCAAGTGCTTATAACAATAACACTAATGAAAAGCGAATGAGCTGCCAATTGCTGGGTCTCCTTATGCCCAGCACGGGCACTGGCAGGCTGGGGGGCAGGTCAGGAATCAGATGAGTCACTGGCCAGGCAGCGCCTGATTCTTTCTCCCCTGCAGCCACAGAGAAGCGAGTTGCTGGAGAGGAACAGGGTGTGGGCGAGGGATGGCCCCTCCCAGGAAATCTGATTTTAAACTCCTGCAGTTTAAGGTTTTGCAGTAGAGGCTGACGACTCCCCCGGTGAGTAACTTTGTTCCTTCCGTTTGTCGCAGGCCTCGTTAGGCAAGGGGAAACCTTCCAGTTGTGGTGCAGTAATTGAGCGTGAGGGGGTGAGCCCTTCTTGTGCGCGGCTGGGACCCAAGCAGGGGATCAGGGCTGGCTTATCCGAGCAGTCCCTGTCTGGAGGGACTTGAGCTGCCAGTTCGGGCTGGCTGTATTCCTGGAGGTTTCGTCCCATGACGTAATCCGGGGGCGCTGGCAGCACTAGGCGGGATGGGACATCAGTCCCCAGACAGTTCTACCCTGTGCTGAGGCTGCCGGCAAGGGGGCCAGCTGCAGGGACGCACCCGGGTTTGGGGGCAGTTGGCCTGGCTTGCAATGAGGGCAGGATCCATCACTGCCAGGGGGGCACTGTCAGGCAGGAGGCTCGGCCAGCCCCAAGCAGGGCTTGGCCAGGGCTCTGGGGCTTGGCCCCCCCATTGTCAGCAATGCAGCACTTTGCACTGCAGGCCAGGCTGCCCCACCTCATCAGATGAGCGGGGATTTAGTGATGAGCCTGGCATCTGCACCCTTCGGGTGGCTGCAGGCAGCCACTAGCTCCCAGGCTGTGCAGTGTGGGGCTGGGCATAAAGCCAAGGGCCCCAGGTTCAAATCCAGATCAGGAGGGACCCAATGGGTTGGCAGGGATCAGCTGGGCCATGCAGAGGGCACCAGGTGGCAGGGGTGCTGGTGGGACGGGGTGTGGGGAGCTGATTCTCGGGCTGTCAGATGGCCCTTCTCAACAGGATGTGTGCTGAGGAGGCAGATGGCTGGGAGATAAACAAGCCTTCAGAGTGGAGCTGGGTAGTGGCCCCCCAAGGGCGGCTGGGGCTGGCAGGGAGGTGGGTGAGAAATGCAATGCATGATTGACCACAGTGGGCTGTGAAGTAACAGGGAGTGTGAAAGGATGTCAGACCTCCCAGGGAATAACACACAGCACACCCAGCCCTGCCTCACCATGGCCAGCGGTGGGGGGAGGGGCAGGGCTGTTTTCTCTGGGCCAGCGCCCACCCTGACACGGGGATCCTTGCACCCACATGCCTGGCCCCATCTCATCCTTCCTCTGCCTGGCTGGGGATGACTCAGCAGCAGCCAAACCAGTTCTGTTACCTTCTCAGTGTGCAGGCCAGGAGGGGCCTGTGGTCCCCAGCCTAGCCACAGGGCAGGAGCCCTCGCCTGCCAGCATGGTGGGCACCTCCTGGCCAGGGAGCCAGGCTGTGCCGGGCCCTAATGCTAACCAGCTCCTCTTTCTCCCCAGGGCCCTGACACCATGTACACAGCGATCCCCAAAAGGTACCAAGCCAGTCTCCCCAACCTCATTCCCTGGATTTACCTTTAACTCCTGCCCCACATCCCTCCTCACCTGGATTTTCCACAACCCCTCCCTGTCCCCTGGAGTTACCCCCAGTCCAATCTGGATTTACCCCCATCCTGCCCCTACCACCCTCAGCCCCTCCACCCCTCTCCGGATTCACCCCAGCCTCTTTTCACTCCTGCAGTGGCTCCCCCTTTGATGCCTCGGTGAACCAGCCGGGCCTGCACATCTGGCGGGTGGAGAAGATGAAGCCAGTCCCAGTGCCGGCAGAGTCCAAGGGCATCTTCTACTCGGGAGACTCCTACCTGGTCCTGCACAATGGGCCGGAGGAGCAAGCCAACCTGCATATCTGGATCGGTAAGGGCCAGCTCTCCACCGCATAGCAGTGCGGGCTCCCGGCCAGCCCTGTGGGGTGAGGCAGCCTGGAGGGGGGAAGCAGGGTGCTAGCGCCATGACAGAGCTGAGGCTGCTGGCACCTTGGGCCATGCCCGCCCCACTGAGGAAGGGAGATTTGCCCCCTCATGAGCTGGGGCAAGGTTCCCCTGACAGCGCCGGTGAGCTGGCATCCCTAGCTGAGACCTGGGGCTGCCCCGCCCCTTCCTCACACACCGTAGGGGACAGCACCCTGGCCGGCAGAGACCAGGGTCTGAGCTCTGAGACAGGGCCTGGAGCTGCCCTTCTGGGCCAGCAGGGATGTGAGAGCCCAGCCAGGGCCAAGCGAGGGGCCCTATGCTCGGGCTCTGCTCCCTGCCCTAACAGCACTCCCTGGCATGGCACTGCCAGCCCCCTTTCCCCCGGGGGCTCCCATTATGGGGTGAGGAGACTTCAGGCTCCTTGGGCTCTCTGCTGAGCACATCAGCCCGGGCCCCCTGGCCACCCTGTAGGGCTCCCCAGCCCACAGCGCAGCCCGTCCTGGTGCCACGGGGCACCGTCAGGGTAGCCAATGTTCTAATGGCAGAAAACCAAACACCCCTGCCCTGCCCTCAGGCCCCGCCCCTTCTCTGAGGCCCCGCCCCTGCTCCCGCTCACTCCGTCGCTCACTCTAGCCCACCTTCACTCACTCTCTTGTTTTCACCAGGCTGGGGCAGGGGTTTGGGGTGGCGGGAGGAGGTTCGGGGTGTGGGCTCCAGGTGGTGCTGACCTCAGGTGGCTCCCGGGAAGCAGCGACATGTCCCTCCAGCTCCTAGACAGAGTGGCGGCAAGGGAGCTCTGCATGCTGCCCCCAGCCCTGCAACTCCCATTGGCTGTAGTTCCTGGCCAATGGGAACTGCGGAGCTGGTGCTTGGGGCGGGAGCAGCACACGGAGCCTCCCTGGTCGTCCCACTAGGTAGGGAGCCTGCCAGCCCCACACCAACCAGACTTTTAACAGCCTGGTCAGCAGTGCTGACCACAGCCATCAAGGTCCCTTTTCAACTGGGTGTTCTGGTCAAAAACTGGACACCTGGCAAACCTTAGCACTGGGGCCGAGACCGGGCCCCCTGCTAGCCGGGTGGCAGCTCAGCCATTGCTCTTCCTCCCCCACCGCGCCCAGGCCAGAGCTCTTCGCGGGACGAGCAGGGGGCCTGCGCCGTGCTCTCCACCCACCTTAACACCCTGCTGGGTGAGCGGCCCATCCAGCACCGTGAGGTGCAGGGCAACGAGTCTGATGTCTTCATGGAGTACTTCCCCCGCGGCATCAAGTACCAGGTACTGGGGAGGGGCCCGCCTCAGATCCCCAACTGTTCTGACCTGTCTGACTCCCCCCAACCCCAGCCTGCCCTGTCTCACCCCCCACCCCAGCTCCAGCCTGACCCGTCTGACCCCTCCCCAACCCCCAACCCTGGCTTGACCTGTCTGACCCCTCACTATCACCCCAGGCCTGCCCTGCTTCCCTCCCTTGACCCCTCAACCTGTTCCCTTTGCCATGGGTCAGCCCCTGCCTCCCCTCCTCCCCGCCCCAATCCTGACCTGCTCCATCTGCCACCCCCCCAGCTAGTCCCCGTGCTCCCTGCCCAGCTGGCGCTCAGGGCCCCTCTCTGTCTCTGCCCCTCAGGAGGGCGGTGTGGAGTCCGCCTTTCACAAAACCCAGTCCAGCCAGGGCTCCGGGCCCATCCGCAAACTCTACCAAGTGAAGGGCAAGAAAAACATCCGGGCCACCGAGCGGGAGCTGAGCTGGGCCAGCTACAACACCGGGGACTGCTTCATCCTGGACCTGGGCGATGTAAGACCGCACCGGGGGCAGGGGCATGGGCGGACACAGGCCTGGCTGTGCATGGTGGCATATGTCTGTATTCACAGCCAGGTGTATTGGCCAGGGCGTGTGGTGGGTGCATTGGCACCCAGGGGTGGAGGGGGATCAGCCAGGGTGAGTGGAGGCTGCATTAGCACCCAGGACTGGAGGGGGGGTCAGCCAGAGTGAGTGGAGGGTGCATAAGCACCCAGGGGTGGAGGGGGGTCAGCCAAGGTGAGTGGGGGGTGCATTAGCACCCAGGGGCGGACGGGGGTCAGCGAGGGTGAGTGGAGGGTGCATTAGCACCCAGGGCTGGGGATGGACTGGCCAGTGTGCAGGGGTTGGGTGTGCATGAGGCAGATGGGCAGAGGCGCTGGCAGATGGTGTTGTTGGCATTGCTAGGTGGGTAGCAGGGAGGTTGGCAGGTGGGGGGTGAGGTAGGGAGGCCGGGCACTGCCGGGTGGCAGTGTTGGCATTGCTAGGTGGGTAGCAGGGAGGTTGGCAGGCAGGGGGTGAGGTAGGGAGGCCGGGCGCTGGCAGGCAGTTGGATTTCCATGCATGCCCCTCTCTCCTCTCAGACCATCTACACATGGTGCGGGGAGACATCCAACATCCTGGAGCGCAACAAGGCCCGAGACCTGGCACTGGCCATCCGGGACAGCGAGCGGCAGGGCAAGGCCCGGGTGGAGATCGTGTCCGATGGGGAGGAGCCGCCTGAGATGATCCAGGTCTGGCCAGGCAGGGTTGGCGGGGCCCTTGTTGCTCTGGTGGATCCGGGAGGGCTCAGGGCATGGGGGTGGGGCTGGGATTGGGGAGGGGGCAGGGGGTGAAGCCCTGCTTGGGGGCAGAGGGGACAGGCTGGAGATGGGGGGTGGTGGCACTGGGCTCTGACAGATTTCCCCTTTCTCTAGGTGCTGGGTCCCAAGCCCACTCTGAGGCAGGGCAGCCCCGAGGAGGACGTCACGGCGGATCAGAAGAACGCAGGGGCAGCTGCTCTCTATAAGGCAAAATCTTCCCCCACTCCATCTTCAGAGCTCTCGTGCCATCATGGGCACGGCACCCCACCATGGCCTGGGCACAGCGGGGCACCAAGGCTGGGGCTGAAGTGGGGAGGGTCTGGGGCTGCAGGCTGTGGGGATGGGGGCTAAGAGCTGTAGGCTGGGGGCTAGGGAGCAGGGCTGAGGCTGTGGGGGTGGAGGCTATGATGCAGGCTGGGGGCTGCGGAACAGGGCTGAGTGCTGGGTGGGGGCTGTGGAGCAGGGCTAGGGCTGTAGGCTGAGGAGCAAGGCTGGAGGCTTCAGGCTGGGGGGGCGTGGTGCAGGCTGAGGGCTGGGGAGGAGCTGGGGCTGCAGGCTGGGGGGTGAGGACTAGGAGCTGCAGGCGGGTGGGCCGTGGAGCTGGGTGAGGTGCTGTGGAGCAGGGGGCTGGGCTCCCTGTGATGGGATCACCAGCGTAGGGGGGTGGGCACTGAAGGGATCCACCTCTCCTTGTCCCTGGCAGGTGTCGGACGCAACAGGGAAGATGAACCTAACCAAGGTGTCCGGGAGCAGCCCCTTCAGCCAGGGCCTGCTCTGCACCGACGACTGCTTCGTCCTGGACAACGGCCAGGGTGGCAAGATCTACGTGTGGAAAGGTAACGGCGCCCAAGCACGGGCCCTCCTGCAGGGGCCAGTTGGCCCTGCAGGGGGGCAGAGACGCAGAGCCTGAGTGGTACCAGTGAACCTCATCTGGGGGCTGCCCCAGCTCCACCTCTCCTCCCATTCACCCCACCCCCCTTCCCACCTGCCATGCCCCCAGCCCCACCTCGCCTTCCCCTTTGCAGAACACCCCTGTGGCAAGCAGCAGCAACAGCTTTCAGTGTACACACAGCTGGCTTTAATGCACTGCAGCAGGGGGCACCAGGCAGGGGAGCACCCAGCAGCCTGCAGGGCAGAGCATGGGTGCAGCTGCGGGAGCTTACCCAGCCATCCCGTCCCCCTCACAGGGATCCAGGTGGCCGAACCCCTTGCAAGTCAGTCTCTTGCGGGTTCCGCTGTCTCTAGGAAGGGTTGGGCCGGGATTTCTCCTGCCATCCTGCCCATGAGCTCCCCACTGAGCCCTCGTCTAGAGCCGGCGTAGCCCCTCTGCCATCTTCCCCTCCAAGGTGTAGCCCGCGCCCACCACCAACAGCCAAGGCTTTCAAAAGCCACCTTGGGGTCCTATCTGGAGCTATCTTTCAAGGGGTTTGGGTTTTCAGTGGCTCCTGAAAATGTGGAGCGGGGTACAGAGCCAAGTGAAGCTCCCTCCCCCCCCAGCTAGATCCACAAAGGGATTTAGGCACCTAATTCACTGCAGTCAATGGAAGTTAGGTGCTGGAATTCCATTCAGGATCAGGGCCTCGTTGCTCTGGAAAATGGCGGCCGTTCTCACAAGTCAGCGATGGCACCTGGCCCACTGGGAGGGTCACTGTCTTGAGCATCACCATGTAGCTTTTGGCTCTTGGCCAGCGCTCCCTGCATAGGGCCATGCATCAACCCGGTGCACTACAGTCAGCACTGAGGGAACATCACACCCAGTCCCCAGACAGGCCTCTGGCAGTCCCTCATGTGCGCTGCCTGCGCGGTAACCCCCCTGCCTGACTGGGCATGCAGGACTGCCCTGCTGGCTGGTGAAAGCTCCCAGTCTGCACCTGCGTGGCTGAGCAGAAACTGTTTCACTCAGGGTCCCCTCACAGCTGCCCCCATACCAGGGCCACCCAGGGAGCCTGGAGTCTTCCCGCCGCCGAAGATCCGGAGCGGAAGAAGCAGTTTTCCGAGGCCCCCAGAGCGAGCGCCCGCTCCAGGGGCCCCAAAAATCTCATGGGGGCCCCTGCAAGGCCTGGGGCAAATTGCCCCACTTGCCCCCCCCCGGGCAGCCCTGCCCCACACCAGGCCCTGCCATGCCATGCCCTGCCTGTCTCTGCCGTCAGGGCAGCTGGCAGGCTTCTCCGTTCCATGTGTGGCGCTCAAGGGAACTCGGGGACCACCCTCCTCCCCCATTGACCCATCTTCCCTCCCCAGGCCCCGGAGGTCTGAAAGCCCCTCTCCATGTCTCAGGGGCTCCGATGGGTAGGAATTCCCCAGAACAGGGCAGGAGACTACCTGCTTTCTTCCCCTCCCCAGGCCTAGTGCCCTGCTTATTCCCCACCACCCCCCTCGGGGAGCAGACTTCACACCAGACGGGCCACACAAGGGCATTTCCCGCTCTCTCTGTGCCCCAAGCTCTGCCCCTGTGGCTGGCGGGGCTGATCCTCCTACTGACCAGAGCTCATGGCCCAGTGGTGAGGGACGAATGGAGGCACCACAGCTGTGTTCTCACTGCCCAGCCATGCTGCCATCTTCCCCTGCCCTCTGCCTGCATGGGCGTTCCCCACTAGCAGCCCTCCACCCTCTTGGGCTTCCTGCTTCGGCTGAGCAACCCTGCTGCGGTTTGAGCCCCTGGGCTGAGTCCCCAGCAAGGGAGCCAGGGTGATCTGCACACAGGGATCCTGCCACCTGGCCTGGCCCTGCTCCCTCCCCCAGGAGCACCTTCCCAGCTGGCCTGTTCTACTCCATCCCAGGCCCTTCCAGCTCCCTGCATCTGCCCCACAGTCACTCTGCCCAGGGTTAGCACCCGATCCTGGGCACCTCCCCCAGTGCCAGAGGTGCTCAGCAGAGCACTCAGCCCTGTCCCTCCAGACTTGTGTGTCTGTGCGGGGGATCGGCTGCCCTGACGCTTACCTCCCTCTCGCCCAGGTCGCAAAGCCAACCAGCAGGAACGAGAGGCAGCCCTGAAAGTGGCTGAGGATTTCATCTCCCGTATGAAGTACTCCCCAAAGACCCAGGTGAGTGAACGCTGGGCCCTGACGGGCTCCTGGGGGATGGGGAAGGGAAATGGGGAGGTGATGGGGGGCTCCCTGCCAGTAGAGTGACCAGATACCAAGTGTGAAAAATTGGGACAGAGTGGGGGAGGGGCGGGCGGGCGGGCAATAGGTGCTTATATTAGAAAAAGCCCTGAATATGGGGACTATCCCTATAAAATCAGGACATCTCTGGGCCTTTGCCTGGCTCTCCACCCCGGCCTGGCTCCCCCAACAGAGAGCACAGAGATGGTTCCCAGGGCCCTTCATCCCAAGGCAGATCTCTCCTCCCATGCAAGGGGGGGTGTCTTTGGGACCCCACCATGCCCCCCACCTCATGATAGGAGCACAGGATTATCCCCACCTCACCAGTCTCTGTCCCACTGTCGGCTGCAGGTGGAGATCCTGCCCCAGGGCCGTGAGAGTCCCCTCTTCAAGCAGTTCTTCGCAAGCTGGAAGTGAACCCGGGGCCTGCCCCGAGGCTGCCCAGCACAGCTTTGTCTCCAGGCCTGCTCTCCGCTCTGTAGCCACCAGGCATCTCATTAAATGACCTGCGCAGGGACCCGTCTGCCTCCTCCCTTTGACCAGGCAGCCATGGCCTTTGCTCTGCCCTCATGTGGAGGTGGAGAGAGATTTGGAAGGGCAGGGTCCAGAACCAGGCATGGTGCCATTTTCCCCCTCAGCTTCGGCACCAAGCAGCAATGGCAGCTCCTGGCCTCCGGCAGCACGTGCGCCAGTCCAGACCTGAGACGCGACAGCCATCCACGGGGAGGGACGTGGGGAACGAGGGTCACCAAGCGAGGGATCAGATGGCCGGGGGCGTCTCCCAGGCATCAACGCTGAAGGAGCTAACGTAGCATCTCCTGGCTGGGCAGAGGTTGAGCAGGCTTTGGCCGCCGCATGCCAGAGAGATCCTGCAAGGTGGGGACTGCAGGAGGCTTCGGCCGCTCAGCAGATCCAGCCTAAGGCAGGGGATGGAGAGAGGGACCAGGCCCTCGGGAGCTCATGTGGGAGTTGGGGCAGGGTTTAGCGGAGTCCAGCTACATTCTGTTGCTGTGGGAGGCTGTCCGGGGCTGGAGCCAGCAACCGGAGGCCATAGAGCTCCCTGCTCTAGAGCTGCCCCTTGCAGCCTGGGGGCCTGTCTCTGAACAGGGCCAGTGCCAGATGCTTCAAAGCAGGGAGCCTTGCTATGGGGCCAGGGACTCATAGCCTGGGGCACAAGCCTGGTTCTAACAGAAGTGCTTGCTCGAGGCTGCTCCCTCTCTGGGCCTCACATGGCTGTGGCCAGCCTCACCTCTGCCCCCAGGCCAGAGGGCAGCCCTGGGGATGTGGACAAGAGTGTGAATGCACTGGCCCAGCAGGGCTCGGGCCGGGCAAGAGAAGCACTGAGCCGATACAGTCCACGGGGCCCCTTCGACCTGCACCCCACAGGAGGGCCAGGGGCAGGAAATCCTCTCTGGGCAGGAGGGTGAAGGGCTGGGTCTCATCCCAAGGGTGGGTGGCAGTGACTGCTCAGGGCTCCTGGGTCATTTGGGCACAGTAGGGCTGTTTGCCCAGCGCTGCAGTGGGGCCAGCGGCTTTATGGGACTCAGAGAAGGCCCCAGAGGAAGCAGGAGGGAAGGGAAGAGGGCGCTAGCAGTGCTTGCAGGGCAGGGACTTTCTCTCGCTGTTGGGGGGACATAGCCCCTGGGTACTGACCGCCACCACCAGAGCACAGGGCTGGCTGGGAGCTGGCAGGGCGTAGGACAGGAACAGGCCACAGGCCCCAGGACATCTGGCATATAATTTAGCTTCCTGGTCTGCATGCTAAGATGGAGTGGAGCATCCGCCCCTCCCTTCCACTCCTGGCCCTCCCCCCCGTGTCAGCACTGGGGGGACCTGAGGCAAGATGGGGTGTAGAGGGGAGGAGCTGGGGTGATCATCAGAGAGTGGGGGGGGGGTCAGGAAGATGGGGACACAGAAGTTGAGGGGACAGCGCTGGGGTAATGGAGGGGGAAGTCAGGGTGACAAAGAGCTGGTGCCCCGCGACAGGAGCTGGCATCATAGCAAGTGGATCACAGAGGGCCCATCACCCAGCCCCCTGCACTGGGTGCGGCTGACATCCGCAGGACACAGGGCCGTTACACTGAGCCCAGACCCCGGCTAGCACCGGCCCAGCCGAGCGCCCACCCACCCAGCCATGGGGGGGTTGGAGGCCGTTAATGCTTGTCCCTTTCCCCGAGCGAGTGGAGGTGGCCTATGCTCCTGCCCCAACAGGCGGGTAGCGAGCACAGGACAGGCTGGCCAAGCCCATCCCGGCCACTCACCCGGGGACCCATCCCATGCCACTGCCCACATACAGAGCACCGTGGGTTGTCCCTGGGAAAGCCCTGACTCGCAGGTATTCAGGTTGCCCAGGCCTCAAACCTCTTCAGATTCCCTGCACGGGTACCCAGCCTGCAGGGCCAACCCTTCTGGGATGAGGGGTCCCCCATCAGCATCCTGGCCTGGCCTGCTACCTCCAGGGTTAGTCTGCAGGGCATGGGCAGCCCCGGCTGGCAGCCTAGCCAAGACCCCGCAGAAGCAGCAGCGCTGCCAGTGTCCAGCCAACCGTGGAACGGGGGGCCGAGCTGGGGCACACGCAACGCTCCACCTCCAGCGGGGGGCCCCGCCAGTCCGGCTGCAACTTGGCTCTCGTGGGGGGGCTGGTGGGGGCACTCAGCGGTGGGTAGAGCTCCCCAGTGCAGTCTAGCCAGTCCCTGGCAATGGAGCGAGGGTAACCAATCTCCAGCTTGAGGCTGTGCCGCTCCAACTTCCAGTACTGCCTGCCCTTGAAGACGTAGACCTCTCCTGTGGGCAGATAGGCATCACAAGCACATCAGGGCTTTGCGAGCGGCTAAAGGCTAGCGGAGAGGGCACAAGGGGTCCCCTTTAACACGCAGGAAGTGGGGGGGGGGGGTGGAGACAGAGCAGGGAGTCTCTATAGGACACAGAGGTGTACCTTTACGGGGGGGGGGTGGGGGAGGCAGAGCGACAGGTTGGGGAGTCTCCATGGGACACAGGAGGGTCCCTTTTCACATGCAGGAACTGAGGGGCTGAATCACCACGAGGCAAGGGGCCGGAGTGAGGTGGGCGACTCACCATCACTCCCACTCAGCATGTCATCCACGGGGGTGGGGAGCTGACCCCTGAGCGCGGTGTGGGTGGGAGACCCCTCGTCCATGCGCCCTGTGGCCTCATCATAGGACCACTGCAGCCCACCCTTGAAGAAGTAAGTTTTCCGATCGTGAGGCCACGAGAAGGCAGCGTCCACTCCCCCCTGGGGCAGGCCGAAGTCTGTGACGGGGCGTGGATACCCCTCCTCTACACCGTTGTCCTTAAACACCCAGTAGAGGGGCCCTGGGGGAAAGAAGGGGGCAGTGAGCGGGTGCCAGACAGCCTGGCACTGAAGGGAGCAGCCAGAGCAGAAGAGACAGCTGGGGGACCCGCCCCATTCCCCTGCAGAGGCCTCTCTGCTCATCTCCGAACCCCAGGAGAAGATGAGATGCAGGAGGATCATTTGTGGTGGTCTTGCAGCCCCACTCAAGGGTACCCAGCGTGGACTGCCAGGGGGTGGCAGGGCCTGCAAGGGCGGCATGAAGGTGCGTTCCACCCCCAGGGTGCAGGACGGCTCCTTGCCATGCCCCGTCTGGCCCTGCTGCTCTTGCTGCCCCGTGCCCCCGGCTCTCACCGCTGAAGAAGAGGATCCGATGGTCCGTGTGCCTCTCGTAAACAGTGTCCACTTTGCCCAGGCTGCGGGGCAGGCCTCGCCAGAAAGCCGCGCTTAGGGCAGGGCGCAGGGAGGTGAGGTGCCGGCCGTGGGTCAGACGCCAGAAGTACTGACCTGGTTTGGGGTGTGGGGGGGACAGACAGGAGGTTAGTGGCTGCCCCGTGCCCAGCGGCATCAGTCCGGGAGAGCAGATGCCACAGCTGGGCCCCCCATTCAAGGAAAGTCCCTAGCAATGCAGCGCTGAGGGACCCAGGTGAGAGCTGGGCCCCGGGCTGGGCATGGTTTGGCCAGGCATGGCCAGCGCCCAGAGCGGAATCTGGAGCAGCCCCTCGAGCGTGGATGTTGCATGGGGGCAGCTGCAGGGCTGCTAGAGTGGCTGAGCAGAGCCTCTCAGCCCGGGACAGACTCAGCCCCCTGCCCCCCTCCCAGTCGGTTGCCCCTCGGGAAAAGCCTCTCCCAAGCCAGGGGCATGAGGAGGAGGGGCCACCCCCTGGAGCTGAGACACATCTGCCTACATCTGGGAGCTGGGGAAGGTCTGGAGCATGGAGATGGCACAGGACTGCCGGGCGTATAGGGCTATTGGCACAGCAAACAGGCCAGGGGCCCCCAAGAGAACAGGGAGGGAAGGGGCGGGTCTGGCAGCACGGGCAGGGACACGAGAAACTCCACCCTGTCTCTCCACACTTGCCGGGATGCCCTCCCCACAGCACTCCATCCACATCCCACCCAGGCAGCACCACCCCCCAGCCTTAGAGTGTGCCCCCTGCTAGAGGTTGTGCCGCTACAGGCCCAGCCCTCAGCTTTCACATGAGGAGCTGCCCCCTGCCACAGGGCGAAGAGGCAGCTGGTCCTACAGGTGTTGGGGTCCCCTTCCCCCCGTGGGACAGAGGGAGCCAGCCGGCCCTACATGGAGTGAAATGGGCCAACCCCCCACATGCAGGGACAGACCTTTGAAAAAGAAGGTTTCCCCGCGGATCTGGGCGACCGCATCGATGCTGGAGGAGCAGCGATCCGGGAACTCCTCCGACCTGCCACGGAAGCGGGGAGCGCATCAGCAGCACACAGTTGGCTCCCCTCCTGACCTCCCATGGTGCCCGGGGGCTGGCAGAAACCTCTGCCCGCAGGCAGAGCCATGGAAATACTTCCAGCCTGGCAGAGAGCCTGGGGCTGAGACTGTACCTGCGTCCGACGGGACCCCGCACGTGCTCTGCACCTTGCTAGCCCTACTCCCACCTGACAGCATGACTACAAAACCCACTGGTGACTAGGTTTGCCAGACAGAGTCAGATCCAAGGTCCATCTAGCCCAGTGTCCTGAGGTGCAGGAATCCCGCAGTTGCAGGTGGGGGACAATCTGTCCCCCACTTTAGGTCTCCAGTAGTTAGAGATGGGCATGTATATGAGGCTTTCCAAAAATGTTATAATCCTTAACTGTGATAACTCTTGAGAGTCCACAGAAACACTCAGTCCCTGCTGGATTCCAGCTGAGTTCTTGGCCTCACTGACTTCTTGTGGCAATGAGTTTCACAGGCTCATCACACTGTGAAAGCGTTTTTCCCCGCAGCAGTGCTGAATTCCCCACCTTTCAATTCCGCTGAACGTCCCCCTGCTCTAGGATGGGTGGCCAACCTGAGCCTGACAAGGAGCCAGAATTTACCAGTGTACATTGCCAAAGAGCCACAGTAATATGTCAGCAGCCCTCCATAAGCCCCCCAGCCCCGCTCCCAGCGCCTCCCATCCACAGGCAGCCCTGCCTCCCGCTGTTTCGAGATGTGCAAGAGGCTGGGGGAGGGGGAGGGAGAGGAGCAAGGGGAGGGAAGGGGGAAGTAGGAGCTGGGCCCATGGCAGAGCCAGGGGTTGAGCAGTGAGCACCCTCCCAGCACATTGGAAAGTTGGCGCCTGTAGCTCCAGCCCCGGAGTCGGTGCATATACAAGGAGCCACATGTTAACTTCTGAAGAGCCACATGTGGCTCCTGAGCCCCAGGTTGGGCCCCCTGCTCCATGAGAACAGACGCCCTTGCTCCTCCTCCTCTAAACCAGCTGTGATTTTAGGTGCATTTATCCTGCCCTCTCTTATTCATCCCTTTCTATGGAAGATCTCCCCCATCGTTTCAGTCCCACTTCAGAGGAGAACATCTCCAGCCCTGGATCCTTTTCCTGACGCTGCTCTGAACTCCTCTGAGATGGGTGCTCAGGTCCCTTTCCCAAGAGGGTGCTTTTAACCCAGGAACCTGCTAGGTGTCTGTGGCACATGCCGACACAGACTTTCATTTGCCAGAGTGCTGTCCATTCACCTGGCTCTGGATTTGGCCAGGGGCCGCTCAGCAGACAGGCCTGGAACCAGGGGTTTCCCAGTTCTGAATGAACTGGAGACACCATGGAACCCGCTAGCTGACCCCTGGGGATCCCAGCCAGGCCAGGGGGCATTGATGCTCCTTGGGTCTGAGTGCAGGATGGGGAGGGGAAAGGGATGGTCTTAGCTCACCTCAAGGCAGGGAAGTCGTGGGGCAGGGATGGCGGGTCCGGGAGCAGCGACGATGCCTCTGGCTTCTCTGTGGAATGCAGAACACGGCTCCCTGGATGCAGGTGAGAGCATGTGACCATCAGCCTCCCCACAATCCAGCCACCACATCCTGCAGCGAGCCAGCTCTCAGCCCCACACAACAAGCTGTGGGTCAACACAGCCTCTCTGGGCAGCAGCCACCCCGACAGCTGCTTTACACAATGGGGCCATGAGATGGCAGTGCACCCCAAAAACGAGCTCCGAGTTCAGCTCATCCAGTGCTAGCTGACTGACACTGAGCACTGGCTAGCTCAGTGCATGGGACACAGCCTTGCCAGATTGGCCATCCCACCACTGCTAGTCCTCTTTCAGAGACCTGTTTGCAACAGCTGGGCACAGAATCCAGGCTCTGGCTTGGAGAACGTCCCGGAGACACAGCCTGGCATTAGAGCCAGGCAGAGGGCTCCCACCCCAGTCCCAGCCCGCCTGGCCATACCATAGAGCCTCTGGATGTCCACGCAGTCATCAGCCTGCAGCTGGTACTGCAGCGGGTCGCCCACCGGGCCCTGGTAATACGGGCGCATGATGGAGCGCTTGGAGGGCGAGTGCGCCAGGCCCAGGCTGTGACCAAACTCGTGCACAGCCACAGCAAAGAGATCTGTCCCGTAGTCATCTGCAAGAGGTGACGGGGGAGTGAGGAGCCTGGCATTAGTGAGGGGAGAGGCGGGCAGTCTCTGCCCGGACAGGGACCTCCCTCCATCCCAGGGCCCACCTGGAGAGCGAAAGGTCCAGTCCTCGTCACTGTCGAAGTGCACGTGGCCGGCGCGCTGGGGATCCCTGGGGAAGAAGGCGTGGGCCACCATGCCCCCTGGCCCGTCAAAGGGGTAGCCGTCCTGGTGGTCCAGGTGCAGGAACTCCACTGAGATGTCAGCTCTGGGCCCGCCCACCTCGTGAAAGGTGAGCGGGGCGGCCTCACTCCACACCTTCAGCGCGTAGTGCATGAGAACACGGATGGTCTCCCGGCTGAGCCACGCCTCCTGCGGGTACGTCTTCACCCTGCGAGGCGGAGCGCCAACAGAGGGGCCCGTGGGGACTGGGGACAGGTCCATGGTCAGGAAACAGGCAGAGCCACGAACCAACTGGGGGTGAGCAATCTGTGCCCCTCACTCTGACCCACAGCCCACGCTAGCCCAGCCCTGGGCTCCCCAACCCCCCAAAGCTCCACCAGTGCCCCTCATTCCCAACCTGCAGCCCCTGCTAGCCCAGTCCTGGGCTCCACACCCCCAGCTCTGCCAATTCCCCTCACTCCCAACCCACAGCCCCTGCTAGCTCAGTCCTGGGCTTCCCCCCCTTTCCCGCTCTGCCAGTGCCCTTCACTCCTGACCCACAGCCCCTGCTAGCCCAGTCCTGGGCTCCCCAACTCCCCCAGCTCTGGGATCAAGCTAACCCCCTAATATAAGCAATGGCTCATGTGTCACTGTCTCCATTTTCCTGGGTCCATTTGGGTCTTTGGTATTTAATAGGGAAACCCCAGGGCTACAGCAAGGGGCATGTGGGGAAACCAGCGTGGATTCTTGCGGATCAAAGCCTTTGGTTTTCCAATCAGAGCTTCTACGGGCTCTGCTGGGCAGGCCAGTCTGCACGTCTCCATGCGATACTGTATTGGTTGTCAGCTCCTGCCTGCGTGTCTAAACTCTCCGAGTCCCTTTGCATTGTCTCCCGGCTCCCCCAGTTCCCATTTCAGCATCATCTGCAACCTCCAGGTTCTGCTGTCACTGCTTGATCAGCCTCCTGCCTACAATCCCCATGGGATCGCTAGTGACCAACCCGGCAGTGGTGCGTCAGCACCCCCTAGTGTTACATTCTGACATTATTCCAGGGGAAGATCCTGCCCTACTACACTTGCCAGGGCCAAGGCTCCCCTCCGAGTGCTGACCTCAGCCTGGCCCTGCTTTGCTCACACAATCTGAGAGGGCTGTAACCAAGGGACCTGCGACCCCGGGTCCCCTCACAGTCTGCACAGCAAATCCAGTGAGCGCTGCCCCCGGGCAAGGCAGCACAGATATCTGACGCACCTATAGGGCCGGTTCTGCCACCTCCCATGCAGCCATGTCTTCAAAGGAGCTCACACCCCACAGCTCCCATTCAGGACAATGGAAAAGCCCCACCTTGACCCCAATAATGGGGGCTCCTGGGCACCAAGGAGTTTGGAAAATCTGATGCCAACTCCCTATGCTGCAGTTTGGCCATGGTACTTCTGTGGCCCCTGTGATGAAGTGGGGGATTTTCTTGTTTTTTTCAATGGTTTGTGTGCAGGGGGGGTGGGACTCAGTTTCCCTGGGTATTACTGGTTTAACGAGGGGATGGGAGAGGGAGTTTGTTGTTACAGAGGACCAGCAATGGTACATGGGACCCTGGCCAATGGCCTGGAGAATGGATACCCCAGCCACTGGTGACCTGGTGCCCAGGAGGCCCAGCTCGGACACCACAGCCAGTTCTGGCCAGTGGGAGGACAATGGGCTGGGGAGAGAGGACCCTGGTGACCTGACCAGCCAGTTTCAGCCGGAGGGCGGGGGGGGGGGGAGGGGTAGATGACGGCTGAGAGGAGAGGAGGCCCAGGTGACCCTGTTTACCTGAACAGAAGACAAAGGACAGGCAGGGTTTGGGGGCAGGGGATATCAGATGCCCAGCTGGGAAGCGGAGAGGCTCTGGGCTGGAGAGGGGGAGCAGGCAGAGCCCACCTGGATACAGGGAGACTTGGACGTGCTGTGCTGAGGGAGGCTAGGCCTGAGGCCCTGAGAGTTTTCTGTGCTGTGTTCAGATGCTCAATAAACCCTCCTGTGTTACACTGGCTAAGAGTCACTCCGGTCTAGAGAACAAGGTTGCATTATTCCCTCTGGGAGTGGAGGCCCCGGGGATCCAGAGCAAGGGGACTCCGTGAGTCACGTGCTAAGGCTCAGAGAGGTGCAGCTGCAAGAGGTGAAAGGGCTTAACCCCGGGAGAGAGTGGACACTCGAGAAGGGCTGTCTCACTGAAGGGGGATCCCCCCAGGGACCGTTTGGGGCCAAGAGTAGGCATGACCTGGGAGTCCGTGACAGCCTCCATCACCGCAGCCTGTGAGCAATTCACATGTCAACGGATTTAGCCTCACAAGACCCCTAGGGCTGTTACCCACACTGTGCAGGTGGGAAACTGAGGCACAGAGCAGCAAAGCGACCAGCCCGAGGTCTCACAGGGAGTCTGTGGCAGGGCAGGGAATTGAACCCAGGATGCCCAAGTCCCTGGCTCGTGCCCTCACCTCCCTCTCCACGTGTAGCCCTGCTCCAAACGGGGTTCTGCATAGGCCCAGGGTCCATCCCGGGCAGACTGTTGTTCTCCGGTATGTGCCCTCAGTGCTCAGACACTGATGCTTTGCTGCTTACCGGGCTCAGAGCTAGCGGGGTTTTCCTCTTGATGCATGGGTCAGTATTTTGCGCAGGGTAGCAATGTCATTATTTGTTGAGTGGCAGTGCCTGGGAGCCCCGGTCATGAACCAGACCCACCCTGTGCCAGGCCCTGCACAAACACAGAACTAAAAGCCAAGGCAACCCCTGCACCCAAGATCTGATGGTCTCTCTATCTGCCAGATGATGTTCCTACCTCTTTTAGAGGACTCAGCCCCCAGGTTTGCTTTGTTCCAGCTGGCTTGTACCCCCTCCCACCTCCCCTCCCCGTTCCCAACTTCCCCCACACTAATTGCTAGTGAATGCAGTGGATTGATTAGCCAATTTTCTTTAACTCCAAAAAACACAACTCGGCCTGGCTGCTTTATACACATTTTGTCCATGCTCCTTTCCCCATTCTCTAGCCACTGCTATTTGGGTATTTGTTACTTCCTAAATGTCCACTTTTCCTCTGGGTGTGGGGTATCCAGGTGTGTATCTTGTGATAGAGGCAGGTTTAAAACCCCCGTTCAGTAGCTCAGCCTTTTGGAGCCCTTGTTAATTTCATTACTGGCATGTGAGAGTTTGGACAGCACTGGATTAGGGCTAGGAGGGAGGGAGGGGTTTATTTAGCCAATCCCCAGTTAACACACTTTGCTCAGTGTGTCTCTGAGCAGTCTGGCCAGGTTACACCCCATGAGACGCAATGGCACTGGAATGCCCTGGGTGCCTAGCCATGAGCTTTGCTCCAAGGTGCCCTGACGGGACTGCATTGGCTTTTGGGGAGCAAGTATCTGATGACTGCTAGGGCGGGTTGATACCTACTTCCAGGAGATGTTCCTCTTGGTCCAAGCCAGGCCTGCGCTCCGCCTGCCCCGACTTTTCCTCCTCTTCCGCCACAGCCTCCCATTCTTCCTCTCGGGCAGCTTTTCCGGGAGCACGTCAGGCAGCGAGCAGCGTGGCATCCGGATCAGCCCCAGCGTGGCATCGTCTGGGCAATGCAGAGGGAAACACAGGCGCATCACCAGCCGGCAGGTCAGAGTGCCGCCTGGGACACAGCGGTGCAGCGAGCTGTCAGTTCTCAGCTGGGGGTGAAGCAAGCCCTGCAGGCAGACCGCCTCTTGCAGAACAGCCTTAGGGAAGAGCCAACTCTGCACCCACCTGGACCCTCAGAGCCCCCGAAGGGGCACCATGTAGCAATGGCAGAGCCTTGGGCTGGTGTGAAGGGGAGCACTGGCTGGCTCACAAGTTGGGGCACAGGGGTCCTGCTGAGCCTGCTTTCCCTCAACATCCAGGCAGGGGGCCATGGATGGCATCTGGGCCGACAGGGCAGCGTGGCAGGGGAGGGTTAAAGGAGCCGGAGTCTCCCCGCTGAGAAGTGGATCCCAAACCAGACAGATGGAATTCAGGGGTTTCCTTAGCAGAGCAGAGTGGGTAGCCGCTGGGGGCAGGGATGGACTGCTGCAGAGGGGTTGCCATGCAGATGGGAGCAGGTTGACAGACGCAGGAGGGGCTGGCGGAGACCAGCAGATGGACATGAGAGAACCAGGAGGGGAGCCTGTAGAGGGACAATGTGGGGTTCAGGTGCTGCCGGCAGGGGCCAAGGCAGGGTGTAGTGTGGGTGATGGTTGGGCTGGAGTACTGCAGGTTGTCACAGGTGATGGAGGGCTGCAGGCAGGGATGACAGAGGGGGTGGGGGCTGCAGGCAGGGACAATGGAGTGACTAGGGGCTGCAGGCAGGTGCTGGCTCTGCATACCTGGGATCCCAGTCTCAGGGATGCCCGCAAAGCGCTGCATCACGCGGATGGCGCTGGTCACCGCTTCCCAGGTCTGGAGCTGGCCGGTGATGGGATCAGCGGGGGGGAGGTAGCCATACTGCATCAGCCAGGCCTGGCAAGGGGCACAAACATGGGAGAGTGACACCGTTGCAAGCACCCAGCCTGCTCAGTTTCTTGGAGACACTGGCTCTGGTGTCCCACCTGAGACAGACTGGCTGAGCTGGGAACCCCAGAAACTTCTCCCCTCAGTGACCAACTCCTCTTCCCAGCTCAGATTTGAATCTTGGCTCAAGACAGCAATGCCCATTTGTCCACCCATCATGGCCACGCTGAAGTGATGTGCCCAGGGCTGGGACAACAGGGGGTTGCGAGTCAGGACTGAGGGGCACCAGCAGAGCTGTGGGGGCAGGATGGGAGAGATCCTGGCCTTCACACCCGTTTCCTCCCCCATCACTCGGGTAGTTGGAGGTTGGGGAAGCAGAGGGAAAGTGAACGTTATCAAGAGGACACATTAGGCCCCCCCAGCCCCATACACATGGCTATGGGGGACTCACCACAACCTCCCCGCTCTCATCCGCTGGGGTGGGCACAAAACAGGCACTGGTGGACAGTGCTAGCAGCAAGATCACCTGTGCCAAGACGGGGGATGCTGTCGTCTCTTGCCAGAACTCTGGGCGGCGCTGCTGCTCCATGGAGTGTTTGCCGGGCAGAAGCGCTTCTCCAGCCTCCATGCACCTCCCACACTGGGCCTGGTCTGCAGGGCAGAGAGCCCTGATCTGCAACGGGGACTCCTTGAAGCTCCCAATCTTGGAAGCTTTATCTGGGCTGAGAAGCTGGAATCCCTGCTGTCTGGAGCCTCGGCATGGGCATCGGGATCCAGGACACCGACATCTCTGCAACTACAGCCTGACCTGCACTCCTGCGTCGGAGATGACACAGATAGACACAGCTGAGAGCCCTGCTCAGCCGGGGAGTGTCCAGGGACCATGCTTGAGCTCCAGTGATATGAGATCGAGTGGACAGCAAAGCCAGCCCTGGGGAACGCAGAGGTCAGGACCGGCTCCACGTGGGATTTGCCCAGACCCAATGAGCCCGTGGAAGCAACAAGGTACTGGGACCCCAAACCGAGAGCGCAGCCAGGCACCATGACAGCAAGTGGCACCACAGCAGCCCAGCGGGGGGCTAGTGAGCTGGCACAGGTAGAATCGCCAGTCCGGGGCCATGCTGCACGTTGACAGCCAGGCCTGGGAGATGCCAAGTACGTGACACCAGCCCACAGGGGCAGCTGCCACTGCAGAGGGCACGGGAGACTCCACAGGCCGGCACACGGGACACCCCACCTCTAGCGTCCCCAGCGTGGTACTTGCCCATTTGGAGTAGGGCAAAATGGAGTGTAACTAGAACAGGTGCTGCATTCCACCAGGGCCCCTCCCTACCGCCACCCACCTCTGAAAACTCCAGGACACTTTCCCCGAGCTGGGGACACCCCCCTCCAAGGCTGAGACACCTCCACAACTGGCCTTGCTTTCTACCCCCTTTTGACAGGAAGAAACCCCAAGCTTGTAATTGGGCAGGAAGATGGCTTGTCATCCCGGGACAGCCCCAATTCCTGCATTCAGCCTCCAGCCCACCAGGCCTGCATGCCCGGCTCCTTGCATACCCCACCACCCCACCCTGCAGTGTGGAGCGAGTGATGTGCCGGGCATCCCAGATGCAACAGGGCTGGGTTGTGTTGGTCCAGGAATGGGAGCTGGTCCCTCATTCCCAGGGAGCAGAGTGGGTGACTCAGGAGTAGGCACTCTCCCCTCAGAGTTGGTGCTGACCCCACTGCAACAGTGCTGGGCTAGGGGCACGGGTGACTCATTAGGAATAATACATAGCGGTGGTGCTCTCCCCTCTTGAGTCAGCACTGGCCCTAGTGCCCCCACACAGTGATGAGGGGTGCTGCACCATGGACGGGGGGGCGGCCGTTCAGCCTGGGAGTAGGGGCAGGGGTGCTTAGAGCCATTGATCCAAACTGTAAACTCTGTATAGGATGGAAACCACTTCAAGGCAGGAGGTGTGGCAGTACCCCTAGTTCTGGCACCCCCACTTCCTGGTGCTGCAGAAGCCTGCTTCCAAAACTGAAGTTCTGACACCTCCCCCGCTGCTGTGCATGGGGAAACGGCTGTGAGGCTCCACCCCAGACACAGCTGCACCTAAGGAAGGAAAGACATGTGGGGGTGTGGTCATTAGCTAACATGGCGGTTCTCAGGTTGGGAGCTTGCGGCTAGTTTTGTACTCTCAGCTGCTACGTCTCATGACAGACTGTTCTGTTGTAGGCCGGGCTGAGAGCAGGGCTGTGCCAGGCGCTGTACGGACATTCGGCAAGAGATAGGGAGCAGGGTTACTCTGTCACTGCCATGGAGGGAGGGTCGTAGGCGGGACGCAGCGGGTATCGCTCTGCCGGGGTGGGGAAGGGGTTGGAGGGTCCCTCTGTGCCTGGGCATATGTCCTCGCCCCGCTGCCCTCCCCTTCTTCACTCACCTGGTCCTGAGGCTGCAGCCGGGCTCCCCCGGGGCGCCCCCGTGGGCAGGGTCCCGCTCCGCTCGCTGCCTGCTGCGGTTACCCTTCCCCTATCGGCCAAGCCCCCCAGGCGCCTTCCCCGGAGCCGCGCCCCCAGCGCCTCGCCAAAGCGCCCTGCACCCGCGGGCGGCGTTTGGAACCGGTCCGCGCCCCGCTGCCAGGGGCTCGGCTTCCCCCTCTCAGCTGCGCTCCGGCTGGGATTGCCCCGGGCCGAGCCCGGTCTCTGCCCCAGCGCTGCGTCCCTCCCCGGGGCTGAGGCTCATCCCAGGACAGCCACTCGCCAGGGCGGGGGCCGGCTGCGAGGAAGGGAGTGTCCGCGAACGGCTTAAAGGGACACTCCCCCCGTCTTCTCTCCGTGCGCCACCGCTCCCGGGCCTGGGGCTGCCCCCTAGCCCAAACCTGCTTCACACCCCAGGGGGCCAGCCAGGGCGGGTCACCTGCTTTCAGCAGACCCCGAGCGAGGAGCCATCGTGTGCGCAGGTGTGTGCAGGATGGTGAGCGTGCAGGTGTGGGTACATCTGGATACTAGCCAGCAGGGCGAGGATGTGAAGACACAGCTGTCTAAACTCCTAGAAACCCAGGGCAGTGAGCAGTGGAGACCTGGGTGGGGTCCTGGCATAGATACTGGAGCTAGGGATGCAGGGGGTGCAGGGCACCCCCTGGCTTGAAGTGCTTTCTGTCATGGGCAGGGTTTACAGTGGGGTTCAGTGGCTGTCTGCACCCTGACTCTAAAAATTGCTCCAGCAGCCCTGGGTGCTTGGGCCTCAGTTAGGCCTGGAGAAGGCTGTAGGGTGACAGTGGAGAGTCTCTGCTGGGGAGGAGTGGGGGCCCTGTCCTGGCAAGACACAGTGAGTCTCACCCGAGACACCAGCTTTTGCTAGAGTGAGCGGAGGAAATCTAGCTGCAGCTTTAAGAAATCTTAACAGCTCTGACTGCACCTTGGGTGAGGGGATAAGTTCCAGAGGGAGGAGGTGGAACTGGCCTCTCTGGGGAAACACAAGGCTCTGATTGGAGCTTGTCAATCAGGGATGGGTTACGAGACAACAGAGTCAATGCTGTGCTAGTGGGGAAGGGGGGGAGTGGCCCATGTCCCACTGGGGGTCCCTTCCCATTTGCAGGAGTCTAGGATTCTCTGGCTAGGATTCTGAGCTGTGAGGAGAGGTGCTGCCCCAGGAAAGTCTGACCTCCTTATTCAGAGAGCTCGCACACGCTGAGCTTGTATCAAGACTGGAGGTCTCTTTCTAAAAGAGCCGCTCTACCTCATCCAAGAGTTAGTGAGTCAGATGCAACAGCCACTGGGGAGGGGCTCTGGCCTGGGTTATGCAGGAACTCAAACTGCATGATCTCAGTGGTCCCTGCTGGCCTGGAAACCTGTGAAATGGGGAGAAACGCAGCTGTGAGGCTTGGAAAGCATTAGTCCACCTCTGCCCAGGCAGGTTGCCATTGGAGAATCCCAGTGAGGGCTGGGAAAACTCTACAATATCCCCTTGTCCCTCTAGGAGGCAGAGCTCCTGCCTTGCCTGATTTGATGGCCAGTTTCACTGTCTTCAAGCCCCAGCTCCTGGAGTCAGGTGGCCACATGGGAATCTCAGCTTTCCTTTTTAAAAAGAAGTTCCTAGCTCTCTGGATTGCAGAGGGAAGTTTGACCCCAACAGGTGCGTAACCCAACAGCCATTAGAAAGACACTGACACTTAGTGATTATTTTTTAAAAATTGCCTGTGTTTTGAGTCAATCCAATGATTGTTTTGCTGGCTGACCCACAATTTGGGGCTGGCTGGGACAGAGAGCAGTTGTGGTATCCATCAGATCCAAGTGTGAACCCATCCTAGCCGAGAGATCCTGATCTGAGGGGGAGATGGCTGGGGAGTGGGGATGATTCTGCCCTGCTCTGTGCTTGAGGGCACATTCCCGCTGTGAGTGATGGCAACTCCCTAGCCCCCAGCTACTTACACTAATGGGAACAGATTCCCCCTTGGGAGAGGATTGATCAATTCCTTGTGTCTGCACTTGGCACTGTCAGGCTGTCTGGTCCCTGCCCCCTCCTCCCCTTCCCTAGCCAGCTCCTAGATGAAATGAGGATAGTCCCTATAGCTTCTCCCACACGCCAGGGGAGCAGCTCTCCTGGCCCTGTTGAGTGGACCCCAGCGATTGTAACCTTTGGGGACCTTGTGAGAGGCTGCACGGAGGTCCTGTGATTCAGGAAGCCCAGGCTTCGGGGCTGCTATATTGGGCCCTGGGGGTCGAGCGGAGTCCCACCAGTTTCCACGCAGGAACAAAGGAAGCCAACAATGCAGCCATTAATCTGCTCCCAGGCGCCTTCTGCCCAGCTGGGCTGGAGGTCGTTTCCCTGGTTACATTGACTATGGGGGCCTTGTGTCTCGCTGGGGATTTCCATAAAAAACAACCCAACAAAAAATCAACCTCAACTGAGTGTCATGGAAACTGGGAAAGGCTCTTCCCTACCCTATCCAGGATAGGGGGTTTCTCTGGGGAGGAGGCCACCACCAGGGAGCAATGGGGGGGTCCCTCCAGGGCAAAGGGCTCATGGGGGAGCAGTGAGGGGTTTTCCCCAGGGCAGGTGGCACAGGGGGGAGCAGTGGGGGTTTTCCCTGGGACAGGGGGCACTGGGGGGAGCAATGAGGGGTTTTCCCTGGGGCAGGGGGCACGGGGGGAGCAGTGGGGGGTTTCCCTGGGACAGAGGACTCATGGGGGAGCAGTAGGGGGTGTTCTCTGGGGCAGAGTGGGTTTTGCTTGGGGCAGGGGGCACAGGGGCGAGCAGTGGGGCTTTTCCCTGGGACAGGGGGTTCATGGGGGAGCAGTGGGGGGGTTCTCTCCGGGGCAGGGGGGCTTTTCACTGGGACAGGAGGCACAGGGGGAGCAGTGGGGTTTTTCCCCAGGACAGGGGGCTCAGGAGGGAGCTAATGGAGGCCCAAAATGGAAGATCCCTACATGTGACCCATTTGAAAGCAGTAGGTCAGTGATCTGGCTCCGAGGCTGCTCCTGGCACCGGCACTGATCCGAAACGTCCAGGCCACCAGGAACAAAGAAGGAGGTGGGGTGGGGAGAGTTTGTGGGGGTGGCACCCTGGACCTGGGCCAGAACAGCTGCTGGGCTGTACCTCCCAGCAGGCATTTCTTTCACTTGCTTTCTTTTTCTTTCCCTGCTCTATGCTTCTCATTCTCCTCTTCTTCCCCTTCTCTAGAGTGCATCCCCCCAGGGCCCACTGCCCCTTGGTACAATCCCCCCGCCAGTTACTATACACGTCCTCCTATTGTGATACCCCCAGCCCACAGGTGCTAGGGCAATGCATATCATAGCACAGACACACCGCTCATAGATACCCTGCTTGCAGAGCTTTGCTCCTGCCAGAGGTTACCAACATGAGCCGGACAGAGTCGAGCCAGCTTCAAACCGTCCACACATGCAGCAGCGAGTGGTTTAGTTAGCGTGGTTGCAGGTGGCACCTAAGGGATGGAGCAGGCCCCATTGCCTCCTGGGAGAGGTGAGAGAAAGGGGCTGGGGGGCAAGTATGAGGGCATGGGGTGGAGGGAGGTAGAGCAAAGGCAGCAGGTATGGCAGGGAGACAAGGGAGGGGAAGGCAGAGGGGTGTCATGTCAAGGAGAGAGATGTACGGGGGCAGCAGGGATATGTGACATGGCAGGGAGAGCAGGGGGCACTGGAGCTATGTGAGGGGGCAGCAGGAAGAGGAGGGGATGGCAGGGATATGTGAAGGAACTGGATGTATGTGAGGGGCGATGGAGAGGAGGGGCCACAGGAAGTGGAGGGAGTGACAGGGATATTTGAGGGGATGACAGGAAGTGGAGGGGGTGCCAGGGAGAGGAGGTGTGGTGGGGATACGTGAGGGGGTGGCAGCGAGAGGAGGGGGCAGCAGGGATACGTGAAGGGGTGATGGGGAGAGGAGGGGGCAGCAGGGATACATGAGGGGGTGACGGGGAGAGGAGGGGGCAGCAGGGATACATGAGGGGGTGACGGGGAGAGGAGGGGGCAGCAGGGATACATGAGGGGGTGGCAGGGACAGGAGGGGGCAGCAGGGATACATGAGGGGTGGCAGGGAGAGGAGGGGGCAGCAGGGATACGTGAAGGGTGGCAGGGAGAGGAGGGAGCAGCAGGGATACGTGAGGGGGTGATGGGGAGAGGAGGGGGCAGCAGGGATACATGGGGGTGGCAGGGAGAGGAGGGGGCAGCAGGGATACATGAGGGGGTGATGGGGAGAGGAGGGGGCAGCAGGGATACATGAGGGGGTGACGGGGAGAGGAGGGGGCAGCAGGGATACATGAGGGATGACAGGGAGAGGAGGGGGCAGCAGGGATACGTGAAGGGTGGCAGGGAGAGGAGGGAGCAGCAGGGATAAGTGAGGGGGCGGCAGGGATACGTGAGGGGTGACAGGGAGAGGAGGGAGCAGCAGGGAAAAGTGAGGGGGTGGCAGGGACAGGAGGGGGCGGCAGGGATACGTGAGGGGTGACAGGGAGAGGAGGGAGCAGCAGGGAAAAGTGAGGGGGTGGCAGGGACAGGAGGGGGCAGCAGGGATACATGAGGGGGTGGCAGGGAGAGGAGGGGGCGGCAGGGATATGTGAGGGGTGACAGGGAGAGGAGGTAGCAGCAGGGATACGTGAGGGGGTGGCAGCGAGAGGAGGGGGCGGCAGGGATACGTGAGGGGTGGCAGGGAGAGGAGGGGGCAGTAGGGATACATGAGGGGGTGGCAGGGATACATGAGGAGCAGCAGAAAGAGGAGGGGGCACTGGATGTACGTGAGGGGCAACAGAGCTGGGGCCAGGCTGGGCGGAAGCGTGGGCAGACAGGGAGCTGAACAGTAACACTGATTAGGCAAAGTTATGACAGTTTGGGATGAGGAAAGCCAGATTGAAAATCCCGGCAAGGGTTACCGTGGGGGCGGGGGACACACAATAATAATACCGCTGGATAAAGCTGCTCCAAGCCCTGAGTTCATCCCAGGGCAGGAGATTTGGGGCCAGAAATCTCTGGTAGGTGGTTTGGGGATGCTGCAGAGGCAGGAGCGACTCCAGGCACCAGCACGCCAAGTGCGTGCCTGGGGTGGCAAGCAACGGGGGGCGCTCTGCCAGTCGCCGTGAGGGCGGCAGGCAGGCTGCCTTTGGCGGCTTGCCTGTGGAGGGTCCGCTGGTCCCTCGGATTGGTTGACCTCCCGCAGGCGTGCCACCCAAGGCAGCCTGCCTGCTGTGCTTGGGGCGGCAAAATATCTAGACCTGCCCCTGTGCAGAGGGATGTGCGGGGACCCAGGGGAGGCCGCAGTCTCCAGCAGCAGAGCCACCAGCTGTTGGTGAGAAAGACGCTGGGCTGGGGGGTGCCTGGCTGGGCAGGTTCTGCCTGCAAGGATGCAGTGGCCACGACTGCAACGAGCTGCGTCCGGCCTCAGCTTCTGCCGGTGTGGCTCGCTGGGAGGGGAAGCAGAGAGACGTAGGCAGGTGGAGCCAGGCTACCAGCTCTCTCCCCGCCTGGGAGAATCCCCCCAGGCTTTCCTATGGGAGGGCCGTGGCTTCCAGATGTTTGAACCCCTGCAAGGGGGAGGGGGACGCCCTGCCCCTGCCAGATTATGCCATTTCATCCCTATAAGAGGATTGGGGACGCGCAGGCGCCAGCCAGCCAGCCCTGCAGCAGCGCGAGCTGACACCTGCATTGGCTGGAAGCACATTAGGGGCTGCCTGGTTGAGGGGGGGCCCCTCCCTGTGGAGGAGGCCAAGCCAAGCAGCCTGGGCACCCCACACGCACCCTCAAAGCATAGGGGGAGGTCGAATGTCAGGGCCACGGGGTGCAGGGTCACCATCAGCCTGAGAAACACTAACGGGGGGTGCAGGCCGAGAGCCTGAGCCATCACAGCTGCTCTGGGGCCCCTTTGTGCCGGGGGTGGCAGGAGGCACAAACACCGTCCGCTGGGCGGGCAGAGCCCAGCCCACCAGCTCCACACTGCTGCTCCAGCAGTCCTGGGCACAGGGGGTGGAGCAGAGGGGGTCAGGAGGAAGGGCCTGGAGGGGACACGGCCAGGGCAGACTCTATGCCCTGCAAAACCCCACAGAGCCCATTGGGACAGAGCTGGACCGTCCTACCCAGCACTGGAGTCAGTACTGGGCCCCGCAGCTCAGCCTAAGAGGGGGGCACACTGCCACCCCTTTGTCTTAGCCCAGATCCTACCCCTGAGTTCCTGAGACCCACTCCCCCAGCATCCCAGCTAGCAGGGAAAGCCAGCCCTCGGGCTGTGTGGGGCCGTGCCGGTCCCCAGCCTTGGGGAGCTGTTTAACCTCAGTGCGCTGACTGCCCCATTCTCAGGGCGGCCAGGAGCCAGGCCCCTGGGGATAAATGGGGAGGCGTTCGCCTCTGGGGCTAAGGCCTGGACACTCCTAGCAGCATTGCACTCCCTGTAATGAAAGGGGGAGGAGGGGCTGGGCAGAGACAGCCGAGCGCCGGCTGGGGGTCCTCGGGGAAGGGCTCCCTGGGCTGGGGCAGAAGAAATTAAATGGAGGGTCAGGCCGCAATCCGATTAGCTTGCTCTCTCGCTTGCTTTCCCTGTTGCATCTGCCTGACCCCGTTAACTCAATCCCACGCCAGCTGCTGCCACCCCTGCATACCAGCTCACAGGGACTGACCCACTCCCACCTGGGCATCCTTGACTGAGTCTAGCTGAAAGGCTCTGGGGGCCAACGGCTTCCAATCTTGCCTACGGCCCCACGGCCATAGGCTGGAACATGGGGAGAGCAAGGCCGTGCTGGGGCCTAGCACAGGGCGAGGGGCAGCAGAGTGACTGTAATGGAGGGGGGAAGGGAGAGAAATGAATAAATGAGCAATTGCCCAGTCCCCTTTCCCCCCCTCCCCAGTTGGTGGATCTGAAACCCCCCATCACTCTGGCAATCTGCAGCCATAATGAGACTCTGGGCTGAGGGCAGGGGGTCCTGTCATGCCAGATGTGACGAACTAGGACTGTTCTTAATGTTCCCTCTGAATACTGGGGGGCGGGGGGGGGCTCAGTTCCTGGCCGACCCTCTGTCACCTAGCAACTAATGGCCAGGCCCTTCCGCCCTGCAAGGGGATGCTAAAGGTGTGGGAGAACAAAGAGGTCAGGTGACCTCCTGGCCTGGAAAAGGAAGTGAGGCCAGAGGGGTTTTGGGAGTCTGGAGCTGGCTGGGGATGAGGAATGAAGTGCAGACGTGGGGGGTCTGGCTCACTGTCCCCCAGAATGGACCCGGCCGAGGGGTCCCATTCGCTGTATCTACAAGATCTGTTTTAGAACGTGTTCCTGTCATCGAATAAACCTCTGTTTTACTGGCTGGCTGAGAGTCACGTCTGACTGCAAAGTTGGGGTGCAGGACCCCGCAGCTTCCCCAGGACCCCGCCTGGGTGGACTCGCTGTGGGAAGCGCACGGAGGGGCATATGCTGAATGCTCCAAGGAGAGACCCAGGAGGTGAAGCCGTGTGAGCTTCTTGCCCTGCAGACAGTCTGCTCCGAGGGAGAGGAGGTTCTCCAAAGTCCTGACTGGCTTGGTGGGGAGCAGTTCCAGAGCACCGCCCGGGGACTCCATGACAACTGGTGAGAGCGGTGGGATGTGCTACACCCCATGAATAGCACTTCTTGCAGTAAGTGACTGGGGAGCAGTAAAACAAAGAGGGGATAATGAGAGCCAGGCATGCTGAAGGCTCAAAGAGAGACCGTTTCAGGGAGCAGTTAACCTCTGGGAGTGTGTGACCAGCGAGAAGGACTGTTGGAGTAATGGGGTCCCCGTGAGGACTGCAGCGAGCAGTCTCAGGGGCAGAGGAGCTTGCCGCTTGACCCTGGGAGAGAGAAGGATTTTTGCAGTAGCAGGGCTCCCCTAGGAATTGCAGGAACAGTCCCAGAGGCGGAGGAGTCTGCAGCTCGACCCTGGCAAAGAGGTGGTGATCATGAGAAGGGCTGGCACACAGGGCCGGCTTTAGGCTGATTCGACCAATTCTGGGGAATCGGGCCCCGCGCCTAAGAGGGCCCCGTGCCTTAGGCACCTTTTTAACTTTTTTTTTAACTTTCCCCGGTTCCCGGCTGCAGTCTGCTCCGGGGTCTTCCATGGTCCCGCTCCTTTGAGTGAAGCGCCGGCGGGAGCACGGCGCAGCCCCGCTCTCCCAGCTAGAGTTCCAGCCGGGAGAGTGGGGCGGCGGGGCTTGCCGCGCTCTGGCCGGTGCTCCAGCCGGGAGAGCGGGGCGGCAGGGCTTGCTGCGCTCCGGCCGGGGCTCCAGCCGAGAGAGCGGGGCGGCAGGGCTTGCTGCGCTCCGGCCGGGGCTCCAGCCGAGAGAGCGGGGCGACCCCGGCTGGAGCTCCGGCCAGAGCATGGCAAGCCCCGCGACCCCGGCTGGAGCTCTGGGCCCTTTAAATAGCCCCCAGAGCCCTGAGACAGTGAGGGGCTCCGGGGGCTATTTAAAGGGCCCGGGGCTCCAGCTGCCTTTGCCACCCTGGTCCTTTAAATAGCTGCCGGAGCCCCACCTCCCCCATGCATTCCTCAGCGCTCCCGTGGCTATTTAAAAGGTCCGGGGCAGGGTAGAAGGGGGTTTGGGGGCTACTTAAAGGGCTGGGGTTCCAGCTGCCTCTGCTGCACCCCCTGACCTGCCCACACCAGTCCGGCCCCCCCTGCCTGCAGCCAGCTCTGCACCCCGTGCCCACAACCAGCCCCTGCTAAACCCCCTGTCCTGTCTCCAGCCAACCCCTGCCACACACCCCTGCAGCCCTGCCCAAAGCCAGCCAGTCCCACACACACTGCTGCCCGCACCAGCCCTGCACACCCTTGTCATAATAACATTTTTCCCAGATTTGGACCTTAGCGTCCAAAATATGGGTGTTAGCATGAAAACCTCTAAGCTTAGTTACCAGCTTGGACCTGGTAAAGCTGCCACCACCCAAAAAATTAGAGTGTTTTGGGGCACTCTGGTCCCTCAAAAACCTTCCCTGGGGACCACAAAGACCCAAATTCCTTGAGTCTTACAACAAAGGGGAATAAACCATTCCCCCCGCCCTTCTCCCTTCCAGGTGTTCCCTCCCTGGGTTCCTGGAGAGATACACAGAAGCAAGCTCCGTGAATCTAAACAGAGGGACTCCACCCTCCTGGAAACACAAGTACTTCCCTCTTCACCCAGACGGTATGCAAAGTCAGGCTTAGTAAATCTAACACAGAGAGATTTTCCCCCTGACTTCTTCCTCCCACCAATTCCCTGGTGAGCTGCAGACTCAATTCCCTGGAGTCCCCACTAAAGAAAAACTCCAACAGGTCTTAAAAAGAAAGCTTTATATAAAAAGAAAGAAAAAATACATAAAAATGGTCTCTCTGTATTAAGGTGACAAATACAGGGTCATTTGCTTAAAAGAAAAAAAAATGAATAACCAGCCTTATCCAAAAAGAATACAATTTAAACATTCCAGCAACTACACACATGTAAATACAAAAAAATATATATATAAACCTTATTGCCTTACTATTTTTGTACTTACAACTGGGAAACAGAAGATTAGAAAGCTGGAGATAGAAAAATCACTCTCATAGCTGAGAGGGTCAGACACAAGACAAAGAACTCACACACAAACTTCCCTCCACCCAGATTTGAAAAAGTCTTGTTTCCTGATTGGTCCTCTGGTCAGGTGTTTCAGGTTACTGGTGTTACCCCTTTACAGGTAAAAGAACATTAACCCTTAGCTATCTGTTTATGACACGCCCCCCAAATTGCAGACAGTGGGGAACCTCACTGGCAGCGATTTCCTCCTAGAACTTTAAAATAAACATTAATACAACACCTGCACCTTTACATATACCACTAAGTATATAATCAACAGACTTTTACATTTTAAGAACACTTTTTAACTACTGGATTCTGGGAAACTCTTACGAGAGAGTGCATCAGCTACTTTGTTAGAAGCTCCTGAGATGTGCTGAATTTTAAAATCAAAATCTTGGAGAGCTAAACTTCAACGAAGAAGTTTTTTGTTGTTCCCCTTGGCAGTATGAAGCCACTTTAGCGCAGCATGGTCAGTTTGTAGCTGGAACCACCGTCCCCAAACATATGGGCGTAGTTTTTCCAGGGCGTACACAATGGCGTAGCATTCCTTTTTACTGACTGACCAGTGACTTTCCCTCTCAGACAGTTTTTTGCTGAGAAACACGACAGGATGGAAGTTGTGATCCGTTGCTTCCTGCATGAGAACTGCTCCTATACCACGCTCAGATGCATCCGTGGTTACTGGGAATGGCTTGTCAAAGTCCGGGGCCCTGAGCACAGGGTCAGACATGAGCGTTGCCTTAAGTTGGGTAAAGGCCTTTTGACACTCATCAGTCCACTTAACTGCATTTGGCTGGGTCTTTTTGCTCAGGTCGGTCAGTGGGGCAGCGATTTGGCTGTAGTGTGGTACAAATCGCCTGTAGTACCCAGCCAAGCCTAAGAAGGATTGGACCTGTTTCTTTGACTTTGGGACAGGCCACTTTTGGATAGCATCCACCTTGGCCTGTAGGGGGTTTATGGTTCCTCGACCCACCTGATGTCCCAGGTAAGTTACTCTGTTTTGGCCTATTTGACACTTTTTGGCCTTAACAGTTAGTTTGGCCTGCCTGATGCGCTCAAAGACCTTTTTCAGGTGTAGTAGGTGTTCGCAGGGCCGTCCTTAGGCATAGGCAGAATAGGCAGCGGCGTATGGCCTCACTCTCCCTGAGGGCACCACTCTCCAGGCAGCCCAGACAGTGTAGAAGCAGGGCTGCTGGGTCCTAGAGAGAGCCGAATGCAGCACAGTCTGAGGAATGGGATTGGCTGCTGGGGTCTCTGGGAAGGGGAGGGGGTGGGGGTTGGGGAAGGAGCTCACCTGTGAGTGTGACTCTTTCCCCCCGGCTGAGGTGAGGTGAGGCAGGCTCTGTGGCTCTGGAACCAGTATCCTTTGTTGTCTCCCATAACATCCATTCTTCTCCCCCCTGCCCCACAGAGCACCCCCTCCTTTCTCCCTCCTCCCCAGGAGCACCCCTCTCTCTCTCCTCCGTCCCCTCCATCAGGGCTAGGTTGGGTGAAGTGCTGGGGGAGAGGGGAGGCTGGCTGCTTGCTGAGGAATTAAAGTGAAAGTAACTCACTTCCTGGGCAGGCAGCCAGAATTGGAATGTCACACAGGGTTTGGCTGGGGTTAGCCAGATGTGTGAAAAATTAGGATAGGGGATTGGGGTAGGGTGAGCAGATATCCCTATTTTATAGGGACAGTCCCAATTTTGGGGTCTTTTTCTTATATAGGCTCCTTTTACCCCCCCACCCCCATCCATCCCTGTCTCTGATTTTACACACTGTCTGTCTGGTCACTCTAGGTGGGGGTAATTGGTGCCTATATAAGACAAAGCCCCAAATATCGGGACTGGCCCTATAAAATCAGGACATCTGGATCTGGCCACCCCAGCTGGGGAGCGCCTCTCCCTCAGGCTGGCAGCTGCCAGCGATCCATCTCATCCGGGGGGAGCTGCACAGGGCAGGATGAGCTGCTGTGGCTCCATGGGTGCCCTGTCCCTGAGATCAGATGCTGTGCTAACTTCACTATGGTCCATAAGGCTGGTGGTGGTGCCCATTGGAGTGTGATTGGACCTGAGGGTTTCCTGCTGCTGTTGCCACTCTGCACCCCAAGAGGTGGATTTTGGGATCCTGCAGTTTTCCACCTATCTCCTTCTCTACTGCAGCTTTTGGGGGTGAGCCAAGCATGAAAGCAGTACTGTGTTGCCATTTAGATTGTCATTTAACAACTTTGTTTGCCAAAAATTCTTGCTAACAATCCTGAATCCAATTTCAATATTTAAAAAAAAAAAATCAATATCTTAGCCAAAAACAGAAAATTAAGTTGTTGACAATTATTAGTGACAGGTTTGGTTTGAGGCAGGGAGTGGGCCAGTTTTCATCAGAGAAACAAAAAATGTTGACTGACTTTCCTATAGCCTGTTACTCCTGATAAGATCCCTCCAACAACTGTAATATGCTCATCTCCTTACTAGTGTATAAAGCAGGGGTCGGCAACCTACGGCACACGTGTCAAAGGTGGCAGGTGAGCTGATTTTTGATGGTATGCAGCAGCAGGCTGAGTGGCTCAGCCCATCACTGCTCTGGGGTTCCGGCTGCTGCCCTATTGCTAGCTGGGATACCAGCCATCGGCCCCACTCAGCACCTGCTGCTGGCCTGGGGACCCCCAAGGAACCCCAGGCTAGCAGTGGGCTGAGCAGGCCAGCTGAACCACTCAACCTGCTGTCAGCCTGGGGTTCCATTCACTCAGCCGGCAGCGGGCTGAGTGGGCTGGTGGCAGGCTGAGCGGGCCGGTGGGGGGTTGAGTGGTTCAGTCTGCTGCCAGTCTGGGGTGCCAGCAGCACTCAGCCTACTGCTACTCCGGGGTTCCGGCTGCTGGTCCCTTGCCAGTCAGGAGCTCAGCCGCCAGCCCCACTCTGCCTCCTGCCAGCCTGGGTGAGCAGAATCCCAGGCTGGTAGCGGGCTGAGGGGGGGTTGGCGGCCGGGATCCTGGCTGGCAGGAGTTGGTGGTCAGAACCCCAGACCAGCAGCGGGCTGAGCAGGGCCTGGGATCCTTGTCTAGGGTTCCAGCCACCAGCCCACTGCCGGTTTGGGGTTTCATTTACTCAGCTGGCAGTGGCCTGAGCAGGACCGGTGGCCAAGACCTCAGATAATAACAATAGTTTATTTATATAATATAGACATAGAGAGAAACCTTCTACAAACATTAAAATGTATCACTGGCACGAGAAACCTTAAATTACAGTGAACTTGGCACACCACTTCTGAAAGGTTGCCGACCCCTGGTATAGAGTGACCATATGTTGTACTAAGATTCTCCTGCTTTTTTTTTTCCCTTGTGAGTCAGTATAACTTTTGCCAGCCCAGAAGTTGGGCAGCCAATGTTTTATGTTTTCACAATGTTTTCTCCAACTTTCATAAAGTAAATACATAGTTAATATGAGTTGAAAAGGCCAGGGACACTTCTTTGTGAAGAATCTGTACAGCAGATCATGCCCATAGATGATCCAGAAAAGAAATTTGAGGTTGAATTTTTTAATGTTGTGATGGATAAAGCAGTATCTGCTGTTGATGAAAGGTTTAATACCTTGCAAGTACACCATGAACAGTTTGGATTTTTGTATGATATAACTAAATTCAACGAAATAGGAAAACAAGAGCAACTAATGACAAAGTGCAAGAATCTAGAGAGCCTCCTGAAGCATGGTGATAGTTTTGATTTAAATGGACTTGAACTGTACGAAGAATTGAGTACACTGTCATCAATGTTGCCACATGCAAAATCGGTGATGGACATTGTACAGTTTATTCATACCCGCAAACCTGTTGACATATATCCTAATGTGTACATTGCCACTCGTATTCTACTGACAATTCCTGTAACAGTAGCATCAGGAGAACGGAGTTTCTCAAAACTAAAGCTCATTAAAAACTATCTCCGCTCTACAATGAGTCAGGAACGCTTGACTGGTCTTGCTGTTCTTGCGATAGAACAAGACACGACTTTGTCTTTGTCATATGATGACATTATTACTGATTTTGCAGCCAAAAAAGCCAGAAAGATTGCTTTTAATTAAAAACAAATCTTTGTTTCAATACCTCTTCATATAAATTTCCAATAAAATTTTGATAAATTAAAAAATATATATTATTTGCATCATTCTGTCATATCAGAATTTTTTCTATAGTGCTGCTTCTTTAGTGCTAGTCCATCAGCATTACAGTGTGCTTAATTAAGTTAAACTGGTTTTAATAATGTGAATGTGGCAAGTTTTCCAATACTATAAGCTTATGTTTGTGTTGCTAAGAGCAGATCAGGCACAGGGGCACCAGTTTAATAATCTCACCTATGGCACCATAAATCCTAAGGCCGGCCCTGGGTGTTCGGGCCAGGAGTCTGAAAAAATGGCCACATCATCGAGGTAGGCAACTGCATATTCTCCCAGTCCTGCTAGTAGACCATCTACCAGCCTCTGGAAGGTGGCGGGTGCATTTCGCAGCCCGAAAGGAAGGACATTGAATTCATACACCCCTGTATGGGTGACGATTGCTGACCTCTCCTTGGCAGGTTCATCTAGCGGTACTTGCCAGTACCCCTTGGTTAAGTCTATTGTAGAGATGAACTGGGCACGTCCCAACTTCTCCAATAGCTCATCGGTGCGTGGCACTGGATAGTTGTCCGGACGAGTTACCGCATTTAGCTTACGGTAGTCCAAGCAAAAGCATATTTCCCCATCTGGTTTGGGTACCAGAACCACTGGAGATGCCCATGCACTGGTAGATGAGCGGATTATACCCATCTGTAGCATGTTCTGGATCTCCCGTTCTATAGCAGCTTGGGCGTGAGGAGACACCCGGTAGGGTGGGGTTCTAATGGGATGAGTATTACCTGTGTCAATGGAGTGGTATGCCCGTTCAGTCTGTCCTGGGGTGGCTGAGAACAATGGGGCAAAGCTAGTGCACACCTCCTTGATTTGTCGCCGCTGCAGACGTTCCAGGGTGGTTGAGAGGTTCACCTCTTCCACACCACCGTCTTTTTTCCCGTCGTAGTAGATACCTTCAGGCCACTCAGCATCATCTCCCTGGACTGTAAACTGACAAACCTGTAAGTCTCTGGAATAGAAAGGCTTGAGAGAATTAACATGGTACACTCTGGGCTTTAGTGAGGAATTGGGAAATGCTATGAGGTAGTTCACAGTTCCCAGGCACTCTTGGACCGTGAATGGCCCTTCCCATGATGCTTTTATCTTATGGGCCTGTTGCTCCTTCAAGTCCATAACCTGGTCTCCTACCTTGAAGGAACATTCTCTGGTATGTTTGTCATACCAGGCCTTTTGCTCTTCCTGAGCATCCTTTAGGTTTTCTTTAGCAAGGGCGAAGGAGTGTCGGAGGGTGTTTTGTAGGTTGTTTACAAAGTCCAGAATGTTAGTTCCTGGAGAAGGGGTAAACCCCTCCCATTGCTGCTTCACCAACTGTAATGGCCCCTTAACCTCGTGGCCATACACAAGCTCAAATGGTGAAAACCCTAAACTGGGATGTGGTACAGCCCTGTAGGCAAACAGCAACTGCTGCAACACTAGGTCCCAATTATTGGAGTGTTCATTGACAAATTTACGTATCATGGCCCCCAAAGTTCCATTACACCTTTCCATCAGGCCATTGGTTTGATGGTGGTACGGGGTGGCAACCAAGTGGTTCACCCCATGAGTTTCCCACAGTTCTTTCATGGTCCCTGCCAGGAAATTAGATTCTGAATCTGTAAGGATGTCGGAGGGCCAACCTGCTCTGGCAAAAATGTCTGTTAGGGCCAGTAAAAGCAGCAAAGAATCCTGTGGCACCTTATAGACTAACAGACATTTTGGAGCATGAGCTTTCGTGGGTGAATACCCACTTCCTCAGATGCATGTAGTGGAAATTTCCAGGGGCAGGTATATATATGCTAGCAAGCAAGCTAGAGATAACAAGGTCAATTCAGTCAGGGAGGATGAGGCCCTGTTCTAGCAGTTGAGGTGTGAAAACCAAGAGAGGAGAAACTGGTTCTGTAGCTGGCAAGCCATTCACAGTCTTTGTTCAATCCTGAGCTGATGGTGTCAAATTTGCAGATGAACTGAAGCTCAGCAGTTTCTCTTTGAAGTCTGGTCCTGAAGTTTTTTTGCTGCAGGATGGCCACCTTAAGGTCTGCTATAGTGTGGCCAGGGAGGTTGAAGTGTTCTCCTACAGGTTTTTGTATATTGCCATTCCTAATGTCTGATTTGTGTCCATTTATCCTTTTCCGTAGAGACTGTCCAGTTTGGCCAATGTACATAGCAGAACTGCTGAGCTTCAGTTCATCTGCAAATTTGACACCATCAGCTCAGGATTGAACAAAGACTGTGAATGGCTTGCCAACTACAGAACCAGTTTCTCCTCTCTTGGTTTTCACACCTCAACTGCTAGAACAGGGCCTCATCCTCCCTGATTGAATTGACCTCGTTATCTCTAGCTTGCTTGCTAGCATATATATACTTGCCCCCGGAAATTTCCACTACATGCATCTGAGGAAGTGGGTATTCACCCACGAAAGCTCATGCTCCAAAACGTCTGTTAGTCTATAAGGTGCCACAGGATTCTTTGCTGCTTTTACAGATCCAGACTAACGGCTACCCCTCTGATGTTAGGGCCAGGCACACGGTGTTAGCCCTGGTGTTGCCTAGAGCTACTGCTTCCGGCCATCGGGTAGCAAAGTCCACGAAAGTCAGTACGTACTGCTTTCCTCTGGGCGTCTTTTTTGGGAAAGGACCCAGAATATCCACAGCTACTCGCTGAAATGGGACCTCAATTATGGGGAATGGCTGGAGAGGGGCCTTGACCTGGTCTTGGGGCTTTCCCACTCTTTGGCATACCTCACAAGACCGGACATACTTGGCAACGTCCTTGCCCATCCCCTCCCAGTGGAAGGACTTCCCCAACCGGTCCTTGGTTCTGTTCACCCCAGCATGGCCACTGGGATGATCATGGGCTAAGCTTAAGAGCTTCCCCCGGTACTTAGTTGGAACCACCAACTGTTTTTGCGGCTGCCATTCTTCCCGGTGTCCACCAGAAAGAATCTCTTTGTATAAAAGTCCTTGGTCTATAACAAACTGGGATCGATTAGAAGAGCTGAGAGGCGGTGGGGTGCTCCGTGCCGCCGCCCAAGCTTTCTGAAGGCTGTCATCTGCTTCCTGCTCAGTCTGGAACTGTTCCCTTGAGGCTGGGGTCACCAGTTCTTTCTCAGACTGTGGACTTGGGCTTGGTCCCTCTGGAAGCGATGTAGGTGATGGGTTTTTTTCCGTTGCTGGTGAACCGCTCTCCGCTGGTGCACCTGAGGGTATTTCAGGCTCTGGCTGAGCCTTTTGGGTATGGCTGTCTGTTGCTTCTGCCAGTTCTGGCTCGCTGGCGCCCTCTGGCGTTGAGTTTGAAGATGTGGTTGCACTTGCTGGTGCTGGTTGCTGTTCCAGTTCCGGGCCTGGGACTGGAGGTGCTGTGGCTGTTTCAGTGGTTGGCATGGAATCCGGGTCCACTACCTCTGTCTGGGTCTCTGGTAACACAGACGGGGCACCTGTGGACGGCTCAGGAACAGGAATGGGTCTGGAAGCTTGCCTGGTTTGGCTGCGTGTAACCATTCCCACTCTTGGCCCGCTTCACCTGGTTGGCCAAGTCTTCCCCCAGTAGCATGGGGATGGGATAGTTGTCATAAACTGCAAAAGACCACATTCCTGACCAGCCTTTGTACTGGACAGGCAGTTCAGCTGTAGGCAAGTCTACAGCTTGTGACATGAAAGGGTAAATTGTCACTTGGGCCTTTGGGTTGATGAATTTGGGGTCTACGAAGGATTGGTGGATAGCTGACACTTGTGCCCCCGTGTCTCTCCACGCAGTAACCTTCTTTCCGCCCACTCTCAAATTTTCCCTTCGCTCCAAGGGGATTTGAGAGGCATCTGGGCCTGGGGATCTTTGGTGTGATGGTGGTGTAATGAACTGCACTCGGTTGGCGGTCTTTGGGCAGTTGGCCTTGATATGTCCCAGTTCATTGCACTTAAAGCCTCTTCCATCTGACTGGTCACTGGGTCGAGGTGAGTTACTGGAGACTGGTGGGGTGGAAGAATAGGGCGTTTGTGGCTTTACTTGGGTTGTAGGTGCGGTTTTTGGCTGTCCTTGGTTGTAGGGTTTATGGTCGGTGTGCCCTCTCGGGTATTCATTCCCCTTGACAGTAGCTTTCTTGCTTTCTGCCACTTCCATCCATCTGGCTCCAATCTCCCCTGCCTCGGTGAGATTTTTGGGTTTTCCATCTTGTATGTACTGTGTTATGTTCTCAGGAACACCATCCAAGAGGTATGAGGAGGTGCAGTTCTTCCAAGGATTTAATATTTTTTCCTGATATCCAGGCCTCATAATTTTTCCCAACGTAGTAGGCATGTTTGGGAAATGACACATCTGGTTTCCACTTTTGGGTTCTGAAACGCCGACGGGCATGATCCGGGGTTATCCCCATTCTGTATCTGGCCTTGGTTTGAAAAAGTTTATAGTCGTTCATTTTCTCCTTAGGCATTTCAGCTGCCACCTCTGCTAAAGGTCCACTGAGCTGTGGCCTCAATTCTACCCTGTACTGGTCTTCAGGGATGCTGTACCCAAGACAGGCTCTTTCAAAATTTTCCAAGAAGGCCTCAGTGTCATCACCTGCCTTGTAGGTGGGAAATTTCTTGGGATGTGGAACCATAATTGGTGAAGGGTTGTTAGGATTGGCTGGAGCCTGTTGCTTAGCCTTTTCTAATTCCATGGCCTGTTGGTGGGTCTCCCTCTGGAGTTCTATCTGTCTTCTGTAGGCCGCCTCTTCTTCTTCTTGTTTCCTTCTGTGGGCCACCTCTTCTTCTTCTTGTTTCCTTCTGTGGGCCACCTCTTCTTCTTCTTGTTTCCTTTTGTGGGCTGCCTCTTTGGCTGCTTGTTCTCTTTTGTAGGCTGCCAGTTTGATGTTTTCTTCCTTTTCTTTTAGCTCCACCTCTTTTTGTCTTTTTTCCAGTTGTCGCCTGTGTTCAGCTTCTTTGATTTGTTCTTCTGCCTCCCTTTTTTCCTTGGAAGTCATGGTTCCTGTTTTCTTGTGTTGGGGTGCCCTCCTTTATCTTCTGAACTGCAGGCTCTCTGTTGCCTCCTGGGGTCTGCCTAGCAACAGTGCCTTTTTCCCTTTCTTCCTCTAGCTAATCTTTTAAATGTAAAGTAAACCAGAAAAACCACTTTATTTGCATGTGTATTGTGCTGGTACTTGACTCCTAATGGGAGTGCTATGTTTAACAAAAGACCCTTAATAGTTCCTTAATGGTTCCTTGCTTAATATGCAAGCCAAAAACTGCAAGAGAGAGCAGGAAAAAAAATTCTCTCTGGTTCCTTTTAAAACCAAACCCTCTCTGCTTAAAAGCCCCTAGCAGAGAAAAGAAAAATATAATATTCCTACTGGCTTCTATCTATCCCACAACGCTGCACACCATGTCATAACATTTTTCCCTGATTTGGACCTTAGCGTCCAAAATATGGGTGTTAGCATGAAAACCTCTAAGCTTAGTTACCAGCTTGGACCTGGTAAAGCTGCCACCACCCAAAAAATTAGAGTGTTTTGGGGCACTCTGGTCCCCCCAAAAACCTTCCCTGGGGACCCCAAAGACCCAAATTCCTTGAGTCTTACAACAAAGGGGAATAAACCATTTTCCCCCACCTTCTCCCTTCCAGGTGTTCCCTCCCTGGGTTCCTGGAGAGATACACAGAAGCAAGCTCCGTGAATCTAAACAGAGGGACTCCACCCTCCTGGAAACACAAGTACTTCCCTCTTCACCCAGACGGTATGCAAAGTCAGGCTTAGTAAATCTAACACAGAGAGATTTTCCCCCTGACTTCTTCCTCCCACCAATTTCCTGGTGTCCCCACTAAAGAAAAACTCCAACAGGTCTTAAAAAGAAAGCTTTATATAAAAAGAAAGAAAAAATACATAAAAATAGTCTCTCTGTATTAAGGTGACAAATACAGGGTCATTTGCTTAAAAGAAAAAAAATGAATAACCAGCCTTATCCAAAAAGAATACAATTTAAACATTCCAGCAACTACACACATGTAAATACAAAAAAAAACAATATAAACCTTATTGCCTTACTATTTTTGTACTTACAACTTGGAAACAGAAGATTAGAAAGCTGGAGATAGAAAAATCACTCTCATAGCTGAGAGGGTCAGACACAAGACAAAGAACAAAGAACTCACACACAAACTTCCCTCCACCCAGATTTGAAATAGTCTTGTTTCCTGATTGGTCCTCTGGTCAGGTGTTTCAGGTTACTGGTGTTACCCCTTTACAGGTAAAAGAACATTAACCCTTAGCTATCTGTTTATGACAACTCTGCCCAGCCCGCACCCTCTGCCCTGTCTCAAGTCAACCCCTGCTGCACCCCACTGCCTGAAGCCAGCCAGTTCCACACTCCGCTGTCTCCAGACCTGCAAACCCCTGCTGCACCCCCCTGCGGCCCTGCCTGAAGCCAGACCGCCCCACACCCCCTGTCTCCAACCAGCCCCATACTCCTTTACCACTCCACTCCTTTACCTCCAGTCAGCCCCTGCCCTGCCTCCAGCCAGCCCCATGTCCACTGCTGCCCTGCAGTTTCCAGGGCAGTAACTCTGCACACCTGCTTCAATGAGGGGGGCAGGGAGCAGCTGGGACCCATACGTGCACAACCCCAGGGAGTGGTGGGGACCCACACATGTGAAATGGCGGTCATTAATAGCCAATCAACAGCATATATGGTGCAATGTATATAATATATAATTTTATTATTCATATAGTTATGGAAAGTAAATAATACATGAAAGAAATTAAAGGCTTTTTTTTCCACTTTTTTTTTAAGTCATCCCTGCCAGGGCCCCGCCAAAAATGTTCGAATTGGGCCCTGCACTTCCTAAAACCGGCCCTGCTGGCACAGCAGGGAAAACCATGGGGGAGCCAAGAGTACACAGGCCTGTGAGTCCAGAGCCACTTGGGAACGGTGAAGTGATGGCCTATCACCACCTCCTTAAGAAGGACATTGTGATCCTGTGCAAAAAGAGAGGGTTATGCATGGGGAAGTTCACCAAGGCACAGTAATCATGCAGTTGGAGGAGGAGGACCACTCTGAGGAGCAGTTTCCTGACCCAGATGGGGCTACAAGAGGATCTGGGAGCAGCTGGAACAGCAGCCAGGCATCCCCAAGAGTCTGGTCCCCAACCAGACGAGGGTCTTCACGATCGGGTTCCCCATCAGGGGATCGGAGATGGATGGGATGGGAGCAGAACCCGAAAGAGCGAGGGGACTGTGAGAGAGAGCAAGAGCCTGAGGAAAAGCTGCAGGAGAAGCAGCAGCAGCATGGACTGGCAATGGTGGAGCAGAGAGACATGGGGGCTGCCCAGGGATCAGTGGGGAGACACGCCTGGGGTAGCAAGACCCTGGGACAGAGAGAACTGTGGTGGTACAGCCGCAGGTGCTGAGGGGCTGTGGGACCTGGGTGAAGGTCCCCGGGGTGAAGCCCCTTGCCCTGCCTATGGCCCGGATCCCTGGGCAGACCCAGGAGGGGTCAGGCTGGCTGGTCATTGGGGTTCTCCAGGATATTGGCTGTGAGGTCCTGTTGGGGAGTGATTGTGTCTCTTTGGGACATGATCCAGGCCCTGCTCCTGTAACAGCCAAGGATCTGAATTCAAATCCAGGGAACCAATTGGCTAGGATGGAAATGGTCAGTGAAAATGCAAATGACCTAGTTGGCAGGGGGGAGGGGCTGCTGGGCTCAGGATACCTGCCTACCTGTAACCAGACCCCTGGGGCTGAGTGGGAGGGAGAGATGCTCCCCCCCCCCCGCACACCGAAGCTGATGCTGGCTCTGATGCTGTGACCAGAGCAGAGACCTCGCTGCTGGCCCCCACTGGGACAGCAAGGGCAGCACTGAGCACAGTGGGAGCTGAGACCTCAGCTGAGGGGGGGGGACACCCAGGCAGGGCAGGTCTGCTGCCAACCAGGTTTGCCTGGTCCAGACGTGCTGCTGGGAAGTGATCCCATGGCAGGGAGGGGGCTACCAGGGACAGGGCTGAGGGGGGACTGTGACCCCAGGCCCAGCCAGCGAGAGGGAACAGGTCCCACTCCCTGCCCCAGCAGCTGAATCTCAGACCAAGCTGCAGAAGGATCCCTCCTTGGAAAAGCAAAGGGAACTTGCTGGCCACAGCGCTGCAAACCCCCTTGAGGAAGGCTGCAGGGACAGAGTCCTGCGGGAGAAGGGATTCCTGTACTGGGAATGGGCTCCCCAAGGGGAAGTAGAACTGCGGGGAATTGGGAGGCAGCTGGTGGTGCCCCAGGAATCCGCAGGGTTCTTCCCATTCGAGCTGCTATATGGGAGGAGAGTGAGGGGACCCCTGGACCTGAAAGGGGAGGATTGGGAGGAGAAGGGGGAAGACCCCCTGGGGGATCTCTTCCCTGAGGTGAGAGTCAATCTCCCCATCAGGTATTCACCATTCAGAGTTACTGGGAAAGCAGCCCAGAACCTGGAGAGAGAGGTCAAGGACCTGCTGGCTTTAGATATGATCCAGCCATTTTACAGCCCATGGGCCTCACCCATGGGGCTGGTCCCCCAGGAAGATGGGATGATCTGGTTTAGTGGGGACCTTCAGAAGCTTAAAGCCATCACGGTGTCCGATGCCTACCCCATGCCTAGGCCTGGGGAGATTCTAGACAAGCTGAGGGGGATGGAGAACTTGGCCCTGGCGTACACTGATAACATGTGCATCTTTAGCCAGATCTGGGAGGAACAGGTGTCCCAGGTGAAGAGGGTGCTGGGCTGCCTTAAGGAGGTGGGACTGACAGTAAAAGCTGGAAAGTTGGAAAGTGTAAGTTGGGGATGGCAGAGGTGTTGCATCTGGGCCACAAGGTGGGGAGCGGCTGCCCAAGCCCAGAGCTGGCCAAGGCCAAGATGGGGGCTCTTAACCAAGGGAGCCCATATCGCAGCCCAGAGTGCTGGGAAAAGACCCAATCCCAGTTTGAACCCCAGGGATAAAAGGTGGCAGAAGGGTTTGGGCCGCATAAACCTTCCCACATGCGGCCTGCGAGTGCCATCAAACACACTCAACCTAAGGGAGGGCACAAAACTGGACTGTCCTGGTGTAACTCACACCAAGGAATGGGAGAGATGCTGGGGCATCCATGGGAACGTTGGTGGGTTCAAACTTCCCCAGGTCACTGGCTAAAGTGACCTCGCTCAGTTCGGTCTCAAAGGGGGGAGAGATGTGATGAACTAAGCCCTCGTCCAGACTAACCCGCGGCATCGGCGGGTTAAAATCGATTGCTCGGGGATCGATATATCGCGTCTAGTCCGGACGCGGTGTATCGATCCCCGAGCGCGCTTACATCGATTCCGGTACTCCATCAATCCGAACGGAGTTCCGGAATCGACACGGAGAGCCGCGGACATCGATGCGGCGCCATCCAGACTGGTGAGTACCTCGATTTTAGAAATTCGACTTCAGCTACGTTATTCTCGTAGCTGAAGTTGCGTATCTAAAATCGATTTTAATTCCTAGTCTGGACGTGGCCTAAGAATGTTCTTAATGTTCCCTCTGAATACTGTGGGGGGGGGCCTCAGTTCCTGGCCGACCCTCTGTCACCTAGCAACTAATAGCCAGGCCCTTCCCTCCTGCAAGGGGATGCTAAAGGTGTGGGAGAACATGTTGTACAGACAAACCCCCACAGGATCGTTTTAGGGGTCAAGACAAAGATGCCACATTTATTACACTGGTCTACAATTTTTGAGAAGTCGTCTGCTTCAGAGATAAAATGTGATATTTATTATGTATTTTGATGTGCTGAATTCAAATATGACAATTAAAACAACTGATTGGCTACTGTTTCTAAGATATTTAAGTTTTTACATTTTGTCTATGTATATTGTGTAGATAGTAGAGTTTTAATCATAAATTGTAAACCTAGGTCTTTTCATGTGTTTATGGTTGCTTTACATGATAATATTTCACCTGTCCTGTTTATGTAACACTTTAAAAATCAGCAAAAGGGTTATATAAATAAAATTTATTATGAAACAAAAGGCAAAAAACTATTATGTACATAGTTTAGTCCTATTCAGGGTCTACTCGGCGCTTCTTGGCTTGTCTCTTGTATTCATTAAATGGAGCATCTCTTGTCACTGTCCAGCAATATTCTGCAAGCATTGATGGGCTCCATTTGCCCTGATTGCCTGCCAGGAGATTCCACTGCTGTAGTCTGGAGCCCAACAGCTCTGCCTTACTCTTGGGTAGTTCCAAATCCCTGACAAGGTCATTCAGTTCACCTTGTGTTATGAGGTGTGGTTCAGAGGAGGAGGAGGAGGATGGGAGAAAATGTGGGTCCTGTGACATTGATGGTTCAGGACCAGAAGTTTCATCCTCTTCCTCTTCCTCGTCTGACTCAAGTGAGAATGATTCTGGGGCATCAGGAACCGGCAGTCCTTCTCCGTGGGGTACTGGGCATATAGCTGATGGAATGTTTGGATAATGCACAGTCCACTTTTTCTTCTTTGACACACATTTCCCAACTGGAGGCACCATGCAGAAGTAACAATTGCTGGTATGATCTGTTGGCTCTCTCCAAATTATTGGCACTGCAAAAGGCATAGATTTCCTCTTCCTGTTCAACCACTGGCGAAGATTCGTTGCACAAGTGTTGCAGCATATGTGTGGGGCCCACCTCTTGTCCTGATCTCCAATTTTGCAGCCAAAATAAAGGTGATAGGCTTTCTTAACCATAGTGGTTATACTGCACTTTTGTGATGCAAAAGTTACTTCACCACAAACATAGCAGAAGTTATCTGCACTCTTCACACAAGTACGAGGCATCTCTGCTCACTGTGGCTAAACAGAAATGTGTCCCTTTGCAAAATCAAACCCTGACAAATAAGAGAGCATGACACTGTATGATTTCTAGAGCTGATATAGGGCAATTTGTTCAGCAGAGTGATGTAAGCTTCGTTATGATTGCATCATCCATGACTTCTAGGAATAACATGATGCAATTCATCTCATGTATGACGCAATACCAGCTTCAGATTGCAGCACTGTTTTGCCTAAAAAGCAAGTACTGTCCAAACCCAGTCATAGATTTATTCATAGATCCAGTCAAAGATGTATTTTAGTCATTTCTGGTTTAAATTGAGATCCCTTCCCTTTATAACTCACTTATCCTCTGCCATTCCCAAGTCAAGGGTCCTATATACTGACCCAATAGCACATCTTGAAAACTAGAGCCAATCAACAATTTTAAGCATCATTTTCGTTCTCAGTGACCCAGAATTAGTAAAGTTGGACTACATTTATTTCAGAAGCATTTTGGCTGTAGAGCAGTGTTATTGATCTATAACTGCTAGCAAATACCTCAATGCTTACACACACACACACACACACACACACACACACAGTTCTGCAGCTGCTGGATAGTTACCAGTCCTGATTGTAGCTTGAGTTCGAGGCTTGGGATAGTAGCTCATGGCAGCTAACTGGCCAGGAAAGCTGAGCATGAGGACGAGCCGGGTCTCTGTCGGGCGCGCACCGATGCCCCTTGATGTTGATAGCAGAATGTTACCCAAAGTCTCTCATCTCACCCTTCTTTTTTATAGGCTTTTAGTTTGGATTCAAAGTTTATAGGTCTTGCTGTGTCACGCTGCCTCTGGGTTTGGATTGATCACCCATCAATTGCAGGCGTGACTTTCAGCCTGGAACCTGGCTTTGATCTTCCTTTTGTTGTTCTTTTGTCCTTTTCTTTCTAGGGTGGATGCTTCTTACTTTGTTTAGGGCTGTTGTCTAGGTCTTCAGCCGTTGGTATTTGAACTTTATTTCATCAGGACAGGCTGGGGCTGGAGGTTGATTCCATCATCCATACATCCCTCATTCACACATCTAAACTAAACTTAACAAGATTACAGCTGAGTTTGCAAAAATGAAGGTTGGAGGAAGCTTTTACAAAATGGAGTGAATGTTTTAAAATGGGGTTTGAATTAAAATATGGCAAACAGTGAACAGAAGTTACAGTGTAGACAAGTGTAGTGAATGGTGAACAGAAGTTACATTAATAAAGTGAACAATAAAAAATTTCATTTATCAGTTCTACAAATAAAGAGGTCAGGTGACCTCCTGGCCCGGAAAAGGAGGTGGGGCTGGAGGAGTTTTGGGAGTCTGGAGCTGGCTGGGGATGAGGAGTGAAGTGCAGACGTGGGGGTCTGGCTCACTGCCCCCCAGAATGGACCCGGCCGAGGGTCCCGTTCACTGTACCTACAAGCTCTGTTTTAGACCATGTTCCTGTCATCGAATAAACCTGTTTTACTGGCTGGCTGAGAGTCACGTCTGACTGCAAAGTGGGAGTGCAGGACCCGGTGGCTTCCCCAGGATCCTGCCAGGGCGGACTCACTGTGGGAAGCGCGTGGAGGGGCATATGCTGAATGCTCCAAGGAGACCCCCAGGAGGTGAAGCCGTGTGAGCTTCTTGCCCTGCAGACAGTCTGCTCTGAGGGAGAGAAGGCTCCCCAAAGTCCTGACTGGCTTTGTGGGGAGCAGTTCCAGAGCATCACCCAGGGGATCTATGACACCAGGATAATGGCATTTCTTGGTGGGTCCCTGGGGAAGGGACTGGGGGTGTGTATGATGAAGACCATGATCCCCACTGGGGTCTGCATCACAGATGCCAAGTGAGCATCTCTGCCCCATTCAGTCCAATTTCTGCTAACACATCCCCTGACCCTGCTCTCACCCACACAGGAGCCCACCCAGTGTTATCTCCAGTAAGGAGGGGAAACTGAGGCACTAGTTGAGGTTGTGACTTGCCCGGGGTCGGGGTGAGCCAGGACAGAGCCAGGAGTGGAAGCCTGGCAGAGCCCAGAGCTGGATATATGCCAGAAGCTGCTCCTCCCTGTGTATGCAGGCAACATTTTCTCTTCCTGCTTGTTGGCTTCACAGTTTTCTCTTTGTCCCCCAGCCCCTCTGCCCTGTCTCTCCTGGCAGTTCACAAGGGCCACTTTGCCCCAGGGTGACAGGTGTTGCTGCCAGGGGCAGGAAGCCACAGTGGCAGCTGCCCTAAGGTGAGGGAGCCAGCCTGGGCTGCCTGCTCAGCAGCCCCAGGAGTAAGTGCAGTAGCGACACTGAGATGCCGCAGCCACATAGCAGGTGCCGGAGCAGAGATGTTGACGGAGAGACGTTGAGGGCTGCCTGGATCGCTGTTGATTCCAGATAGGAACACAGATCCATCCACCTAGATAGTATAAGGGCCAGAAGGGGGCATCCTGCACCTCCACCCAGTCCCCCTGCATCCTGCCAGCCACAGAACCCATAATGCCTGGTGGCATCAGAGCTCTTAGAAAGACACAGCCAACCCCAGTGTAAAGACCAGGCCAGTGCCTTCTGTCATGAACTCGCCGGCATTTCTATTCTCTCCCTCTGGCCATGGACCTAGCCTACCACCAGCACTTGTTTTGCTCCCAATATAGCCTGGAGTGGCCCAGGGACCACCCAGCCCGTGTCCTGACCACAGCCCATCAGATGCCTCAATGTTTGAAAATGAACTCTTCTCTTTTTTTTTTTTTTAAAAAGGCAAGTTATTTGAATAAAATGTTCAGTCAGCTATGGCATAATAAAGTTCAGAAGAGATATGTGCAGACTTTACAATTTAAGCAAAGTGGAAACTGATTCAATGCTCATCTCCTTTGTAGGCAATTTCTAAGAACCCAGCACAAGCTCAAAGGAAAAGACAGTAAAGAGACACGTTAACATTTCAGTGTCAGTTACAAAAAGAACTGGATCCAGGGAAGAAAATTTGAATCACAAACCAAAACATTGCAAAATGACCTCACACAAACCACCACTACAACTGGCACCTCATTCACAATCGTACTGGAGAAGACAAACATGTATAGATAGAAAATTGAAGTAGGGTCTAATTCCCAGAGGTGATTCTACTTGCTCAGGCTATAAGTCCACAGGCAGGGTAAAGTGAGAAGCTTGCATTATTACTGTTCATGTTATACCCATTTCAGGCCTTCCGGTTTTTATAGTATTACGTTCATTTGAGAGAGAGAGTAATTCAAAAGAGTAAATAAGATCCACTAGTGCATAGGGCAGAAAGGAAATTATTATCCCATTGTTTTAAAAGTCAGTTTACTTTACATAGCAGATAACATTATTCCAATTGAAACTACAAACCACAACTTTCTCTTTTGTTAAATATTTTTAATATGTCAAATGTTTTCTATGTTCTTTCATTTACATCAATGTTATTTATATTGAAGCAAAGTGAAACATTTTGCAGGTAAAACAAAGGTACTTAAATTAGCCATTTACCCTGTTGTATTTTTGCTAAGCCTTTGCTAACTTGGCAGTAAATTGAGCATTAAAGTGTAGAAAGACAGGGCTTACCCGCAGGGCTAGTCACACAAGTGAAATCTATTCACCTAAGGATGAAATTCACCAACATGCAAAAATACAGCATCAGACCTATGCATCATTTTAGCTATCAGAATAGGATTTAGTGGCACAGACATCCTGCTGGTCCTCTGCACAGAGATGAATTTCACCTAGTATTAAGAGTTTGCAGGGTTTAGGCTCATAATTTGTATTCATATCTTCTGAAGAGTCACATTCTAAAATACTAAGTTCAAGGTACATTCACACATCATTGTTTAAAATACATTTAAGTTTCCATATAGTTCTCTTGAATGCAGTCGTGATTCAAAGAGTATCACACTAACCTCTGAAGGTGTACATACATCATATCTTCAAGTAAGTACCACCAAAGGTGTGGAGTCAGATTCAATATAATCAGTATAGTCTACCCAATGTTAACCTCTACCATATTTCTCAAAATTGCTAGTAAATTAACCAGCACTCTACTAGGTACATTACTGTAGTTACCAGCAGACTTTGAGTAGCATTTGTTTCAATGCCATTGGGTTTGGGGTGTGTGTGTGTGTGTGTGTGTGTGTGTGTGTGTGTGTGTGTGTGTGTGTGTGTGTGTGTGTGTGTGTGTGTGTGTGTGTGTGTGTGAGAGAGAGAGAGAGAGAGAGAGAAAGAGAGAGTGCATGCACCATAGTGGTGCAACTGTATTTAGATTTAGCTCCTCCCACAATGAATGAAACATCACTGAATTGTAAATTATTCTTCATTACATAATTAAATATATAGAGAGTACAATTTAATGTACCCTACATGTTTTTTTTGGAGATCTGAATATTACATATTAAGCATACTTTATTACAATATATGACTGACAAGAGAGGGACCTCTGCCAAATCCCAGGAACTAAACAACCTCAAGCTCTGGAATCATTAAGACCTGTACCTGAGCTGTGTTCTCTCAAGCTGTTCTGATGCAAATTTTCAGAAGCATCCACTAAATGCTGTCCTTGCAATGACTGGCGCCTAATTTTCAGAATTGTTGGGCATCCATGAATCCCACTGACTTGAATGCTGACATAGTAGTATCAAACTGGGCACACAAAAATTGAGGTAGCCAGAATTAGTGGGCACTTCTGAAAGTTTTGGCTAACGGCATTCAAATAAATTGTAATGAAAATAATAAAAACAGAAAACAATAGAAACAAAAGATAACTGAGGAGAAAAAAGGGACAGAAGCACAAAATGAGTATAGAGCAGTAGTTCCCAAACTTTAACAACCTGTGAACCCCTTTCACTAAAATGTCAAGTCTCGCAAACACCCTTCTAAAACTGAATATTTCCAGGAATTTTCTCCTTTACCTGAATATAAATTATAAAAGCAGTGATCTTGGAAATATAAAATTTGTTTTTATGACATGCTTATTACACACTATTTCTTATTAATTATTATCTATCATTACAGTATTTTTATTACATTATGAAAACAGCAACACTCTTCCAAGATCTCACTTTTGTAGCTTATATCAATCTGAATAAGCCTGTTATAAAACAAGGCTCCTATGTTTCATCAAGGAGTGTCAGATATGAAACAGCATGAAGGTATTTAAGAAGCCATTTCGTATAAGGAGTCTTGAAAAACCATAGAGATCTCCTCAGTGTGATAGAGATGCTTGCTTTGATCTGCTTAGCTCTTGGAAGTCCCAGGGGCTCCGGGCTTCTGGTCCCTTTCTCCGTACGGCCAGCTTTGTCCGCCATTAGGGATTTTTTCCCCAAGAACCCCCTATAACATTACATGAACCCCAGTTTGGGAACCACTGGGGAGAAAGTGTTAGGGGAAAAGGAGTGGGAAGAGATCAGACCACGATTATTGGAGATTCCTGCGCCTTAACGGCTGAGTCTTGTACTTTTCCATGGTGTGAAATCATTTCTCAATATTATAGTTCTACTCTGCATAAAGCAGTACTTGGAAAAAGAATCTCCTCATTTCTTCATGTATTGTTATATCTTAGCAAAGATTTTTTTCAAATCCTACTTTTAGCTTGCAGAGAACATATTGGAGAAAACCTGGCAACTCCATGAATTCAGGAGGATTTTCTACACACACACACACACACACACACACACACACACACACGCCCGGCCTCTTTTCCTCCCCTCCCCCTTCCTCGATAGCTCTAAGAAATCATTTAGAGGCCCCATATAACTATTGCCCTATCCTATCTACAAAAATTAATAAACTTTAATAGCATGCTACAAGGAAACACCTTTACTTATCTTAGTCAATAGTCCCTTTTTCAACAGAAATTCTAATGATGTCCATGGCACTCTGTGGACATAATGGGTGATACATTTGCTTATAGTCATTGCCATATATGTATTTTACTCATCTCAGCATTTACACAGTAAAGTGCCTTAATGTGCCAGAATACGGCAAGCAATATATAAAACATTATTTTCTATATTGTATTCCACTAGTTGACATTCTCCCTCTCAGCTTAACTGGTACCAGTACAAATATTCAGAGCTATACAAAAAATGTTGCTGAGCATTCAGTGCCCACCACAGTTCCTTGCATGTTATCCGTGCACCACATTCTATACTTTGGGGGAGCATCCTGTAACTCCCATATTCATTTTTAAATAATCATGATCTTACATATAACGCATGCCTTGTAAGGCATCAAGGGAAAGATTATGATCTGCTGAAAGTCATTTCTCTATCCATTTATGTATTTCATTAATGCATATGAAGTTATGAGAATTGTGTGGTATGGTTGTCACTAAAACATACTGTAAGTTGGGGATTCAGCCAGATATTAGCTCCCCAGAGGCAACAGCAAGGAAAGTAACGAACACCCAAGCGGGGTGTTAAACAACCCATCAACAAACACTGTCCAGCAAGGGAGCTACAATTCAGTGACTCACCTGCATGAGGCCACACCAGGGGAATTGCTCAACATTGCCTGGAGACTAGAGTATGTCTACACTGGCAGAGTTAAATCACCGGCAGTTACAGCGCCATTCAGAGAGCACTGAAGGGAAACCACTGTTGTGTTCTCACACTCACAGCTGTCTGCGTGTTCACACTTGCAACACTTGCAGCAGTATTTGGCGTGGTGCACTCTGAGCAGCTATCCCACAAAGCATCTCTTCCTCTTCTGCCGCTAAGACTTGTGGGAAGGCAGAAACACCAGAATAGCAGATGGGGGATAATCTGTCCCCCAACCTCAGTCTCATCCTGATCCCTAATAGAAATTACTAGAAGCACGGAAGTATGAAAATAGAATGCCCCACCCCACATGATGAGGTTTCTCACCCTGGGCAATAACTGTAACTCTCTGAGATGGGTCTCCCTGGCAGTGCTTCATTTTAGGGTGCATGCACCTCTTGAGCCCTGGCTGGAAGATCTTCCATTAGCAGTGTCCATTCAGGGAAGACAGAGCTGCGCAGGCCACCTACTCAGGTCCTTCTGCAGGCGGACATCCCATGAAGAACAGTATAAAGCAGGGGGGAAGGAGGGTGGGGAGCAGGGCACCCACAGGGGGACACATCTTGAAGTACAGTGACTGCCCAGCCTGAGAAACCTCTTCTTCGAGAGGGATTTGAGGGGTGGCCTCTTTAGCCGCCCTAGTCTGCTGTTCTTCAAAGGTCTCCTCATGCTGGGGGGTTGGTAGAAGGGACTGCACAATCCTATAGCCTCTCTGCAATGGAGCCAGAGGTCTGACAAATGGCTGGCACTCTGCAGCCCAAGGGTCTCAGTCCGGCCCTTTGGGGGGAGGGTGCCACATAGAAGGAGGGGTGGCACTCAGAGCTGGTCTCACCATCCCTGTTGTGCAGGAGGATCCTTGTCAAAGTAATGGGCTCCTGCACTGATATAGAGGAGATTGATTGGAGGAGGGCGAGGAAGGAGGAGGAGACATTCAGTGAAGGGGGAGGGGGGGTCCTAGGGGAAAAAGGCAGAGAATCTATGGCACCAGGAAGCAATGGTAATTTGGAGGCTGGGGTCTCGGTGCTGAGACTTGTTCAGTATCAATAAGCCGTGAGGAGTCCAGCTCATCTAAGACTGACAAGCCCTTGGAGCAGGGGACTTCCTGCAATACCCATGCAGCAGCTCATGGGGGCGGTACCGTCGACCTGGAGCGCGGCAGTGCTGGGGCCAAAGATGTGTGGGGTTTCGATTTGCTTGGTACCAAAGCTGCTGAGCGAGAAGCACCAATGGCAAGTCTGATGTAGATGTATTCTAGACGAGTGTATGTGCTGGGCCTGCTGGAGCCGCGCTTCTCCAGAGCGTTCCAGGATCTCCCAGCTCTGCTGCTACAGGAGAAAGAAGTGTCTTGTGCCTCCCCAGTTCTGACCCCAGAGGTCAACATCTCTGACCCCATAGCAGACTATGGCCTTTTGAGAGCCAGCTCCTGGTGATGGAAGACCAAACTCCTTTTCTTTGCAGCCCTCCCCTTATGAGAGACCTGGGCTGAAGTTGAAGAGGCGCTGGATCTGTCCAGAGACAGATGTACAAGGGGATCTCTTGACAGTTCCAAAGCAGGTGCAAGGGAATGCTCCATCATCCTCTCACGACTATCTAATTCTATAGTAAAAACAACCAACATGAACCTAGCGAAACAAGGGGGGCACGATAGAGCTCTGTCCCCTGCCAAAGCAGTAGAGAAGGAACTGAGGATGGCAGTTCACCCACAACCCTATGCCTTCAGTGCATTGCATGAAGCTGTACAGAGCGCATGCGCAGGCCCAATGGACACTGCTAACAGAAAGTCTCCAGTCAAGAACGCGAGCCACATGTGCCCCAGGTGCACCCACAGGAACACAACTCAAAGAGCTTCTTGAGTTAGCGTTAATTCTACCTGTTCCCATTAGCCATATAAATGCCCAATCTCTTACCAAATACAGCGAAATCCTTGAGCCCAATAACATCCTGTGGCAGTGAGTTCCACAGCCTAATCATGCAGCTTGAAAATGTATTTCCTCTTACTAGTTTTGAATTTCCCACCTTTCAGTTTAATTGACTGTCCCATGTTCTTGTGCTACCCCTGCCAGCCACAAGCTTGTTCACAGGTGGCTTCAGCTTCTCATATGACTTGGGTTATACCTTTAATAACTGCTCATTTATGTTCATTGGAATGTTTCCCCTTTTTTCCATTTGTTTAGTTAGATGTAGCTTATTATTGGTGCTTTCTCAGGATGATTTTTTAACAAAACAAACCTTCTTTCAGGATTACGCAATTGTGGTCTTCTGAACAACTAGCCAAGTATTTTTTTAGTTCCCAATTCTTGTTCAGCTTTGTTGTTCAAACATTTTCCTCTCGATTTTGCTCAAAAGTTGTTTTCGGCTTTGGGAACTTGGCCGTTTTGGGTGTATGCACACGCACACGCACACACACATATGTACCAACCCTGACTTGAAGCCACATAACCACAGAAATGAAAAGTTAAGTCAACAGACCTCTCTGAAACACTGACCTCCCTTTTGGTAGCCATTCCATTCCCTTTTACACTGCTCACCATCCCTGGCCCTTCATGACCTCCATCCATAGCAGCCTTTCCTCCTCCCTTCCTTGGATTAACTCCCTCCATCCCACAATCACCTCCACTTTGCCGCCTTTGCCACTTCTCCCATTGCATCACCAATCCCATTGAAACACCATCCATCTCCACCCTAGCCTGCAGAGCAGCTGTTGTCTCATCTCATTCCCCCGACCCCTGGAGCAAAGATGCCAATCTTGATGCCTTGTTCATGGGGAAACTGAGGCATGGAGCAGAGAAGTGCCTTCCCAAGTTCACCCAGCAGGCTAACTGCAGAGCCAGGAATAGGACACAGGTCTGCTGAGTCTCAGTGCAATGCAGTGCTCTATCCCCCTAGGCCACACTGCTGCTGAATGACTTCTTTCCATCAGTCTTCCCCCCAGAGGATGATGAGGGAAGACACCTTTCGCCAGAGCTATTCTATGCAGGTAAGAGAAATACTGGACAAGAGCAAGGTGCTGCAATAGGCCCATGCAGTCACCCCATTATGGTTTGTGTCAGGGATTTCCGAGAGAGCCTGAGAGTCAAGCAGCTGGCAATCTAAGCGGGTACAAATGCATGCACCCACTGGTGGAGATGCTCTACAGAGTCCAGCCTAAACAGCAGGGGCTGAGGCAGACAGCACAAACATTTCCAAGGATGGGCCAAGCCCAGGAGGCTACGTGACAAGAGCAAGGCATTTCAGATGGCCACAAGTTCTTAAGACTCAAACTCTGTTGATTAAACACCACAGGCTCTGCCTGCCCCACGCCCATACCCAAATGCAAAGCCTCCACCGTCCAGCCGGAAGTTTTGACCAGAACAGAAGGGAGGGTGCAATCAAAGCCCCAACACACTGATGAGCCCCGAAATCACCAACTCTAAAGGTCAGTGACATCCCTAGTGACCGACTACAGCCATCACCACAGAAAAGCCCTTTATTGTTTCCATCAGCTCTCCAAAAGGAAAAGATGAGAGAGAGAGAGAGAGAAAGTCCTCACAGACACAAGCCCAGGAGGCTGGTGAGGCAGGATGAGCACACGGAAAGGAATGCAACACACGGCTTTCGGCGCCCACACGGCACAGAAATGGCTTGGAGTAGTTCTCACTGCAGCTGAAGAGTCCTGGGGTGGGAGGCGTTGGGGCTGGAGCAGCCAGGACATTCTCTCTGCAGCTGCAGGGAGAGGGAGCAGCTGGCAAGGGGGCAAGTCAGGGCTGGGGAATAAGGGCTCCAGCATCTTTCGAACCATGTTTGTTTGTTAAAGCAACATAAGGGAGGAAAACTTGTAGTGGGAAAGAGGGAGGGTAGGAATAGCTGAGTTAGGATCCCCATTGTTATCAGGGCACAGTGATAGTTACTGGATTGTATATAAGGCAGGGAACACCGTGATTAAGGAGGTGGGGTTCATTACAAATCCCTAGGTTTGCTCGGCTCAATTTCCCAGAAGACTCTCCTTTGGGGAAAAGACAACTTTGCATACTTTAAGAAATCTACGCCACTCCGGGTCCTCATGGCTAATAGAAAGTGTTACTGTGCACCTATTGCTAATCCCAGGTGAGGAAAACCCTCCGGGAGAGGCTGAGAGGACTTATTGGTAAATGAAATATTGGTCATATGCATGCATGATAAATATCCTTACCCGAGTTCTATAACTGACCACTGCTCCAAAGGAATTGTGCAAGATGCTGCAACACCATGACATGCAGCTGCACAGCTCCAGTGTTCAGTTGCCACAGGGATTCATCCTTTTCATTCCCACCTCAAAGGTAGTGGAAGCTAAATGCAAACCTTACTGCAATACAATGGGCAGCTTGCGAGCTGAAGCCCCAGAGACAGCAGGTAATGCAAAAATCAGGATTCTACGAGCAACGGTAACTGGACCTCAGGCCACCCGTGCAGCCACACTGGCTAGACTGTAGGACGTATAATTTAATCGCGCATGCACAGGGAGATGGTGTTGCTAATAGAAGGCTAACTTGGGCACTGCCCGACTGCTTGGTGTCGGTCTTTGCAACATTAACCCTGCAGTGACAGATCCACGCTGGTTACTGAGCCACACGGAATGTTAAATCGGAGCCCGTCTGATTACCATTCCCTCGCGGATCTGGCTGAGGGGGCCCTTTTCCTCCACAAGAGGCACCTGTTCTGAAGTGGGGAGCTTGTTTCCTGAATGCCTGGTAGGAAGCAGTCATCCGTCCCTCCCCCTTAAAAGGTTTCAGCTGTTGAGTGAAACGTGTAGGTAAGTTATGCAAATGGCCACGGCTCTTTTCAGACCTTCACCAAGTAGTATCAGATAAGCTGGAGGGGAAGAGGGCAACAGAACACCCTGGGTTCTGCTCTGGGGCCAGGGGAGCAGGGCGATGGCACGTCACACCTTAAAAGCCACACAATTTAAACGTTGAAGAATCAGATTTCATCAAGCCACTTTTAGGGGTAACTGCTCCCCATCCTCCTTCCCCCGGAGGCTGCTTATTCTATCAATTCCACGTAGTTGGCAGGGAACATGCCGAAGTGGCCGTCTGGGCCGTAGCCACGCCACCAGCCCTCATCGATCATCTCGATGTTGGTGATGATGTTCTCAGGGTCAAAGGAGATCTCCGTGTCATCGGCTGGAACGAGACAGAGCAGGGGAAGGTCAGAAGCTAGCTGATGTCACACAAGCTATTGGGGAAAAGACAGGGACATCTGGTCACAACTGAAAGCTCTCAATCCCTAAAGCCCTTGGCTGCCTAAGGTTGCTCTTCACCTTTAATGGCATTTTTGGTGCCTGCACAAAATTCATCTGCGGGAAACACCGTTATTTGTATTATTGTAGCTCCTCGGAGCCCTAGTCCTGGAGCAGGACCCCAACATGCTAGGCACTGTACAGACGGAATAATAACAGTCCCTGCCCTGAAGAGCTGACTATCGAAAGATAAGAAGACAGGAAACCACAGATGGCGACTGATGGGGAGCACAAGGAAACAATGAGACAATGTGGCCAACAGCGGTCTTAGCAGACCAGGAGCTTTAACCATTGTCAAGTGTTCAGCAGGCATAATAGCAAAGCAGAATTTTAAGGAGGGATTTCAAGGTGGATGAGGGAGTTTTGCCTGTTTTTATGGGGAGCGTCTCCCAACCTGAGGGGCAGCATAGGAGAAGGCACACACAGGGCTTGTTTGAAAATGTAACCAGTGGGCGATGGAGGCTGGGATCATGGGCCGACCGGACGTGAGAACCAATCTTTCGATACTGAATAGGAGACGCTAGGTCAGGTGCGGATAGGTCGTGAGGGGCCTTGACAGTTTTACAAAACGCGTCAGAGGTTTTGTTTGAAATCCACTGTCAAAACGCAGACTGACTGTGGACTTGTTTTCTCTGCTCTTGCTATGTTATCTAGAATTGCTTTCCGGGGTCAATGAATCTGGAGGCCCCGTATCTGTGAAGCTGCCATGGCTGCATGGTGATTTGTATTTAAAGCAGGGATTAGGGGTAACATTTTCAAAAGCACCTGACTCACTTAGAAGCCTTTGGGTGCTTTCCTCTTTGTTATGGTGCCAGCCTGACAGTCACTTTTCAGACCAAAACCATATTTTAAGGGTAGCAGAAAATGATGGGTTAGATCATCAAAATATTATAAGTTCATTGACTTTCACTAAGCTACTAGGATTTACACAAGGTGAGAATCTGGTCCAGTGTGCTTGGAGGCAGAGAGGAAGGAGCCAGAGGAGAGAGCCCGGGCAGGTAAGAGGGGTAGGAGCCAGAGGAGAGAGCCCGGGAAGGTAAGAGGGGTAGGGAGTCCAGGAAGTGGAAGGGATGGCATCAAATACTGCATCATTTTTGGATCCAGGCTGCATGAAAGATGCTGTTGCACAACAAGGCTGCACTGCACTCACAGCTGTGTATGGCGACTGATCGCCAAAGGAAGTTACTTCGCTGCACTGCTGTTCTTTGAAGTACGCTGGGCTCGATCACCCATCTAGATCTGCATCACTGCACAGGAGTTGAGGGGGACTTTCCTGGGCTATCCCTGAATGCAGGTGAGTATGTGCATACTTAGAGGCACTGGGGTGGGAACGTGTGTGACACTGAGACTACAGGGCTGTTAATTCCCAAGATTACAGAGAAATAAAGGAGCCACATACCAGCCTGATAGTCGTACAGCGCTCGGGCACATAACCCTTTCCCCTCCAAGTCTGGCCTTTGCTGGTACTCAACAGCATACTCATATTTGGCATCTTCAAGTTGTTCCTTTGAAGGCAAACAGAAATAGACAGTGTTAAACATGAACGAGTTTGCATTTGCTGATGGAAAGCCATGGGACGCTCAGCTGTCAAGACCTCTGTCAATGTGGCACAACCTAGCTCTTTCCCACCACTCCAAACAAGGCAAACAACCCTGTGCCACGCATAGATCCTTTACCCAGCACTTTCCACGATCCTCTCTCATCCATGAGAGGAATGTTGGTAGCAGTCTGTTCGCGAACTGCAGTCCTGTTATAACGACTGTGTTACGGGGACCAAGACCAGACCACCCCATGCGAACAAACACCCCTGTAACAGTGTGAACAGAACACACACAACCATTCAAATATTGGTCTCCCCAACAGAAGAACAAGAGGGTTCTCCACAGGCAGATTTTCTTTCACCTCCCCATAGGGCAGCATTGGAACTGACTGCTCAATGACCAACCTGACAACATCAGAAAGGCACTGATGGCTATGCTTGTTGGACCACAGCCGCTTTATCCCATCCTGACAGAAATCAGCGAGGCAGCATGACCCAGGGGTTAGGGCACTAGCCTGGGATGTCAGAGATCAGACTCCCAGCATGACCCTGGACAAGTCACTTGTCACAGAATTATAGAATTGCACGGCTGGAAGAGACTCAGTCTCATTCTGGGCCTGGACAACACGGATCATAGCACCGCCCTACCTCACGGGGTGTTGTCACGATAGATAAATCCAGTAGCGATTGTGAGGTGCTGAGATACTACCCCATGGGAGGGCAGAGAAGTACCCTGGATAGATCAAACTAGGTTACACTGAACTACAAAATCCGTAAAAATCTCAACAAAATATGGACCAGATGCCAAAAATAATGCAGGAATCATAAAAATCGCCTTGATGTTTCTAAACGAGCACGAGTGCCAAACGCAAAGGAGATGACCCTTGCAGTTTAAAGGGCAGTATCAGAAGCACGGACATTCAAACTGCAAAGAGGGATTGCAACACAAGAAAAAGGAAGTCTGATCTGGGCTGATACTGCCCATGGGAAGAGCACTCCAGCTTCACACACTAAGCTTGTCGATACTAATCTATGCAACGTTTACCAACCCACCGTATGCAACTACAGGTTGACGCTTCAGACTGAAACATTCACACAATGTGGGTGGAAAAACTACCACAAATTAGGAATCATCTGCTGCTTAAACCCAAGCCCGGAAAGAATTCAACCCCAATCAACAGAAAACAAATCTTTATACATGACTGCACCCAGAAAAGCTTAGAAACAAATAACAAAACCTTTAAGAAGTGACTTTGTAACTCTACAGGCCAGCAGGTATCTGATTTGCAAATCACAGACCAGAGAATGTCACCAAGAGATTCCTGGCTGTGCTTTAAGAGGGTTAAGAAAAAAGGATTTATTCTTGACTGAACGATCAGAAGTGATGGAGAATCCACCACATCCCTAGGTGGGTTGTTGCTCCCACTATTACAACATTTGTGCCACATTTCCAGTTATTTATTTGAAGTTTTAACTCCCATTCCTGGGATCTTGCTAGACTTTACCTTTGTCTGCTAGGTTAGAGAGCTCTCTACTGACAGACCTCTTCCCCCCGTCAACGTTCCCTCCAATTTTGCCCATCCATGTGTGGAATGAATTTTGCTATGCGCACCAATATGGAGGTGATGTGTGTCGGGGACGGTGCCAAGGGGTTCGGCGTGTGGGAGGGGACTCAGGGCTGGGGTGCAGGAGGTGAGGGCTCTGGCTGGGGGAGCAGGCTCTGAGGTGGGGACAGGGATGAGGGGTTCAGGGTGTGGGAGGGGGCTCAGGGCTTGGGCAGAGAGGTGGGGTGCAGGGGAGTGAGGGCTCCAACTGGAGATGTGGGCTCTGGCCAAGGGGTCTGGGGTGCAGGCTGCCCCAGAGCAGCAGCAGGCAGAGAGGACTCCCTCCAGCTCTCTTCCCCGACCACAGTAGCTCTGGAGCTAGGAGAGAGGGGCCTCTCCCCGCTGCTTGGGGAGGGGGGGGGGGAGAACGGGAGAGGCATCTCTCCTTGCTGTGCCACAGACTTGGGGCTGGGGGAGATAGGTGCGTGACCCTTGGTGGTCGCCTGCATTGCCACACAGGCACACACCTTAAAGGGAACTTAGCCCCCTGTAGGTACTTTTAGGCCGTTATCTAGTCATCTCAATCTTCTTGGTGTTAAACAGATTAAGCTAAACAGCTGTTTCCATAACAAAACCCACCTGAGTGGGGGGCTCTTCGTAGACAGCCGACTCATCAGGGGGTTCCTCATACAGAGCATCCTCTTCCACTTGTGGCTGGGACATCGGGGGGACTGGACTGTACCTGGTGTCCTGCACAGCAGCATCACCTGGAAAGAAACCCAGAATACCTTACGGTGTCAATCCCCTCACACACCGGTCCCTCCCTCCCGTCAGAGCCACATGCCGGACAGCTTTCTGAACTAAGCTCTGACCCGTAGACAGAGGCTGAGGAGGTACCAGATCACGATCAGAAGTGGGTACGCAGAAGGGGGGACTTGGAGGAAACGATCAGTGCATCAGGGTTGACAGCCTACGGCTCCTTCCATCCCTCTGTGTGTTGAAGAGAGAGGTTGAGCTGGTTAACACTTATTTGCTACGGAAAATACCTCCCCCACAATGGAAAATGTTGCCAAAAAATCCATTTGTCAAAATTTTCCAGTTTTCATCCCACACTGTCCAAAGAAAATTTGTAAGGGGCTGCGGGGGTGATCACTTCCTAACCAGCTCCAGTAATAGGAAGACAGGGAGCAAGAAGGAAGAGAGGAGACCTGTGAACGGGTGGGTAAGATCACATTGGGCCACAGAGATGAACACAAGGAGCTTGCGTTAGAGCCCAGGAGGAGTTAGAGGAGAGGGGCGATGGAGCTGGAGCAGCAGGAGAGTAATGATTTTAGCAATGCTTTTTTTTGGTAGATTGGAGACAATGGAGAATGGACAAGCTTTATCAGATCCTCCAGCCACTCTCCCAGGGCCATGCAAGCTTGGGCCCTTACGCAGCATTTTCTACTATTATATCCAGTCTGCCTAGACAGCTGGGAGAGGGGAAATGGTCAGAGCTACTGTGGGACTTCCTCACCAGGTACAAGGGTGGTGGGTCTTGTGAGACATCTAAACCTTTAGGCCAAGTCTACCCAATGAAATGCAGGTGTGGTGTACTGGAGTTGTCAGCAATCGTGTTTGCCGAACACAGTTTGTTCTTGTCTGCCCCTACAGCTAAACTGCATGCAAACAGGGTCGTTAGGCGGACATTTCAAGGCTCTAGAGGGTGCTAGGGTAAAGGCTGTGTCGATGTAAGGAATGACAAGAAAACTCCTGGACACAAAGTTTAGATGATTACAGAGGCAGCTTAAAGTTCAAGTGCTCTGCTGTGACCTTCTCAAAATACTTCTGGTTCCATACGCAGGGCCAGTTAGATGGGGGGCTCCAGAATCTCAAGGGGTGGAAGACGATGTTGAGAGGTTAAGTTTATTAGATGAAGAACTTTGGGGGGAAGGGGAGAGCCTATTTAGAGGGGACAAGCTCCATCTTAACCAAATCAGGCACTGGAAAAGGCAAGGGGGTTTATTTAAACTAGAGGTTGATTGCGAGCTGACAGGCTGGGGAGCACTCAGATAGGAAGAGACACCTGTTAGAGGGGTCAGCAGCAACAGGGAAACTACGCAGGCAATATAAGACAGGACGGATGTTACAGCTGCTCTGGTGGAAGGACAGGATGAGGTCACAGAGACATTAACTGGGCTTCCCTCCCCAAACTAAGGCTGTGTCCGCCTTCAAAACCCTCCCGAGATGCACTTCTCCCCTGGGGCCTATGGGACATCACCAATGCACAATGGCCAAGCTAAGGCCAGACATCTTATTGCCAACCCAGCTCCCACACTCAACCCTGCAGATTGTGCACACAACCAGTCTAGGTAGCCACATGCGCTCATCACCATTCCCCTTGTTCGTCTTCTTCCCAGGCCTTCTGCTTGTCAGGGACTATCCTTTCCTATGCAGAGCCCAGGACAACACTGCCTGCCTCCCCTTACAATCCCGTACAGCAATGGGAACGACACAATCCAGGAGATGGATTGCTAGTGGGATGTCGCTGCTTCCAGGTTAGCCCTGAGCCGGACCAAGTTTAGGATTAGGTCTAAATCTCTCCTCAGCACAACAGTGACCCCTAATGGAGAATGCATGAATACATACCAGTTGCAACCTGGTTTCACCTCTAGCAAGGAGAAAGCTATGATGTAGTACGGAACCTGCTATGGTCTCATGTTCCTTGAAATACAGAAGCTGGTCACTTTAGAGTCATAGAGTTTAAGCCCAGAAGGGACCAGCAGATCATGTAGTCTGACCTCCTGTCTAGCACAGGCCACCAGCACCACCCCGCACCCACATTCTAAACCAAACCACCTGAGTTAGACCTACTTTGTGCAGCGCCTGCCCCACCTGCCGGGGCTCTGGTGGTTTGTGTCTGGGTCCGTTTACATTTGTTTCTGAAGGAAAGAAGTTGTGGAGAGGAGAACCGGTCACCAGCCCTAAGCCTAGGCTAGTGGCACTATCCAAACCATGTCTCCAATGAATCCCTGCAGGGCTGCCTGTGAGAAGGCACCAACCCTCTCAGCACTAAGGGAGAAAACAGGGTGAAGATAGCAGATGCTGGGACCAGGTACTGGAAGAGGAAGAGACGCAGCAAAGAGAACTTCACCGCAATGCGGCTGCTGAATATTTAGCAGAGACAAGCAGCGACAGGGCAGCACATTGGAGATGGAACCTCACACCGGGAAGGGGCTGCTTCACTGCTGCAGAGCGTCGGCTAGCTGGAAGAAAGGCCATTTGCAACTCAAAGAGGCATGCACGGAAACCAGAAACAAAGCAGGACTGGTCAGAGAAGGCTGGATCCATGCATAAGGTTGCCCTACATGTCCACGCTGCCCCTGGTAGGAAGCTCTCTGCAGCAAGGACACTGCCAGGCTTCCCTCCCATTCTAAACAGTTGAAACACTTGGTTCCTGAGGACACTGTTATAAAGGGGCTGTGATGTCTCAGAAAATTACGCCTCTGGTAGTTTTGCTGTAACCCAGGGATCAGACCCGTGTCTGCTTCCTTTTCACCAAAGCCCTGGTGCAGAATAACAACAGTAATCCTGAACTCTTCCAGCACTAGACTCAAAGCTCATTGGGCGGGGGGGGGGGGTCAGTATTATAATCCCCATTTTACAGATGGGGAAACTGAGCCACAGAACAGGGCAGTGACATACCCACATTCACACAGTAGACAAGTAGTAGAGATGGGAATAAAACCCAGGTCTCTCAAGTCCCAGTCCAGTGCACTATTCAACAGGTCACACAGGCCAAGCAGACAGAGACTTGTATTTTATTACAGCATTTGTAGTAGTGGACATAATAACGGCCATACTGGGTCAGACTAAAGGTCCATCTAGCCCAGTATCCTGTCTTCTGACAGTGGCCAATGCCACGTGCCCCAGAGGGAATGAACACAATAGGTAATCATCAAGTGATCCATTCCTTGTTGCCCATTCCCAGCTTCTGGCAAACAGAGGCTGGGGACATCATCCCTGCTCATCCTGGCTAATAGCCATTGTTGGACCTATCCTCCAGGAATTTATCTAGTTCTTTTTTAAATCTTGTTATAGTCCTGGCCTTCACAGCATCCTCTGGCAGGGAGTTCCACAGGTTGACTGTGCATTGTGTGGAAAAAATACTTCTTTTTGTTTGTTTTAAACCTGCTGCCTATTAATTTCATTTGATGACCCTTAGTTTGTGTGTTATGAGGAGTAAATCAGACGTCCTTATTTACTGTCTCCACACCAGTCATGATTTTATAGACATCTGTCATGCCCCCCCTTAGTCGTCCCTTTTTCAAGCTGAAAAGTCCCAGTCTTTTTAATCTTTCCTCATACGGAAGCTGTTCCATAACCATAATCATTTTTGTTCCCCTTTTCAGAACCTTTTCCATTTCCAATACGTTCTTATGAATTTTGCAAGGTGTTTATACTGATATATCAAGTTCCCCAGCCCCCCTTGAACCTCTTGGGATGGAACCTCTCTATGCTGGGTACCAGAGAATGCGTTTTTGGAACAATTTGAAAGAAAACCCAGAAGTATCCTTTTTCAGCTTTAAAAATTGAAGACGTTCTCCACAAGTAAATTAAAACTGGGTGAATTTCAGCACTTCAACCTTTAAGCACTCTGTCCTCCAGGAAGCATAACCTTGTAACAGTACACAAAGGAAATAAAAAGAATGTTGTACTCCACAGTAAAAATAATTTGGGGAGGGAAGAGGGTGTCATAATAAGCCTGGGTGTCACTTTAATTAAGGAGTTGCAACCGGAACCTCTACAACCCAGGTAGATTAAGCTGAGCAAAATTATAGCAAATGACCCCAGCGTGCAAGGTGCTGTACAAACACAGAACTCATCCATGTTGAATGTACTGTGACATTTAGGTCATATTAAATAGCCTAACTAGAAATAAAAATAATAATCTTACATATCTGCAATGCACGGAAGTTTGCGTTACAGTGAGAGATCCTTCCCTTTTGCACTCTCTCGATTTTGTATCTGAACACGCAACGTAAACATTGTGTTTCTGTTGATTTAAAACATATTGTATCCTTGTTTTCTTTTAAAAAAAAATAAAGAAAAAGGAGAGAAAAGGAGCCATCTGCGTGTTTTTACTTAATTCCTTGTTTTAACCTTCGCTGCTATAAGACCTATGGGACTGCTGGTGGATGTCTAGCGGCATTTGCAGGACTAGACCCTTCCATTGCAAGTTCTCCAGTGCAGTGACCCATCTAGTGCATTTGAAAAGCACCTAACATGCTTAAATACATAAACCGGGCCCTGCTAACTGAGCAAGTTCAGACAAGTGCTCTCAAGTATGCCTGCTTTTAGATTTTTAGGCATCTCTTCCCCACAACGAAGGCCTGCTGGCTCCTAAAGGCCATTCACATGCACAGTTTAGAGTCCAGCCATTGGAGTTACTGGTGAGCAAAAAAGACATAATGCTGAGAAGCTGGATTATTCCCCACTCTCCAACAACACCAACAGCTGAAAGGACCATCTTCAGACTTAGCAAACAAAGTCACTCCTGGTCTGAGATACAGCAGGCAAATTTCTGGCCCAAAGGAGAATTTTTCACAAAGTTATGGGCATGTGAAGACAGAATGAAACTAAGCCATGACCACCTTAAAAATATCTTGAACTACTGCAGAAGCCACAATAGCTGGCAGACCTGCTCCGAGAGCCAAAGTGAAAGCTTTCCCCTGGTGGAACTAGGGGGGCTTACACACCCCCTGGCTTGAAATGGTTTCCATCCTATACAGGATTCACAGTTTGGTTCAATGGCTCTCAGCACCCCCACTACACAAATTGTTCCAGCGCCCCTGCCTAGTGACCTGATGGGGAAGGTAAAGCAACACACCTGAGCCAGGAACCGGAGAGGCTGGAGGCGTCTCCTGAACAGAGGTATGGACAAGGGAGGGTGGATGAAAGGCCTGGGCAGCTGAGTGGACTGGAGAGGCCGGCACATGGACAGGGCTGCTCTCCTGCAGGAAGGGGCTCCGTAGCTTGCCTAGGAAGAACAGAAGCGAGAAACACACTAGGCACATGAAGCAAGCGAGCTGTTCAGAGAAGAGTACAAATGGGAAGTACCTATTCTTCACTCCACCATCTCTGCGCTTACCCCTTTCGAAGCGGCTATAGCAGTCGGAACCAACTGTTCCAGTGCGGCACTGCTCTGAAAAGTGACTTGGGAGAAACGGCATCTTCTCGCTCAGCTGATCTGCCCCCAAGATCTGGGGGGATTTACTGTCCAAGACACAGTCTTATTGCCTACTATTCCCGAGTACCCGTCCAGGGACTGCCACAAGAGCATCCTATCACTTTCTATATCCCCTGCTAGACTGTTACAGCAAAAGACAGAATGCGAGGCAGGGGGATCTTATGGACAAAAGCCTCATGATTTACTACCCAAACCTGCTTCAGCTGCTGTCCATCTTGTGCACTAAACGAGGCAGGTGTCCTTTTGGAAAAAATTGCATGTGTTCAAGTAATGAATGACTACCTTAATGAATATGCACAAGGAGGCCAAATGAAGGATGCACAGATAACCTCCATTCTGGCACTGCCTAACTTCTGCGTGCTTGACTTGGCAAAGGTAAGAATGTTCTTTTAGCTTATTTTAACGTATGACGTTTCCTAGGTTCTAAGAGAAAACTGCAAAAACAAAAGTGCCCTTGTGTGGAACCACAAAGACTCCAGCCATAGGTTATCAGCAGGCTTTGACCCTCAGTTCTGTAGGAAAGTCCTCTACCCCCTGAGCTAAAGGAATAGAAGCTAGCCACAGGCAGCAGTTACCATCTGTGTCCACCACTAGAGGGGGATGTTACACACACTGCCCGGCACAGTGCACAATTCTGCTAGACAGCAGTGGAGCGTGGAATATCAAGGGTCTTAGGTTCAAATCCGGCCTCAGGGAAGGAAATGTTACAGCAGTGGTGGAGGTTACAACCTAGTTAAGTATACAGCCATGTTATCTGAGGGAGGCAGTACGGCTAGGTGAATAAGACTCGGGTCTCATGTTAAGAGACCTCGGTTCTGTTCCCTTCTCTGCCAGATATGACCATGTGAGCCATGACAAGGGTTGCGAAGCACAAAGCAATAATGAAAGCAGTCAGTGGGAGATGAAATTTGAACTACCACTCTCGCCTGGCTTCCAACACAGCGTGCTATCAGGCTAAAGGCTATTTTGCAGGGAGGGTGCAAGCGAGTCGCTGTTTAACTGAGCGAGGCTTCGGAGCATGCCCGGTGCAGACAGAATGTTCAGTGAATTAAGTCTTGAGCCAATACTACCATGCATATGCAAATGACAATTTCCTGGGACTAATCACCAGGTTTGGCCAACTTGATTTTTAGGACAGCAAAGGCACCTCTTTTACATCAGGACTATCTTCTGTCAAATTTCAAGTACCTAGTGCAAACCCTGGAGATGCCAGAGTTGTTCAAAGAATCAGATGGAAAATGTCTAACCACAGGCAGAAGAATCTGTTTTTCCTGCCTCTTGTGCTCAAAAACAGCAGCAATATTTCTGAACGTTCAGCCCCTTGGAACACAAAGCAAGACATTTTCCACTGCTCCACTAAGCTACTGCTTGCTTATTTACCCATGGCCATACATGGAGTCTGCGGCAAAGCAGGGATTGAACCCAGTTCTTCCATCCTAGTACCCTATTTACACCACCATCCCTCCTTTTAAGTGGTCTTCACATGTGGCGCTGAAGCAGTGGCGGCTCCAGGCACCAGCGCACCAAGCGCATGCCTGTGGCGGCAAGCTGCAGGGGGCGCCCTGCCGGTCCCTGCGAGGGCGGCAGTCAGGCAGCCTTAGGTGGCTTGCCTGCGGGAGGTCCGCCGGTCCCGCGGATTCGGTGGCGCGTACGCCAAAGCTGCGGGACTGTGGACCTCCCGCAGGCAAACCGCCGAAGACAGCCTGCCTGTCATGCTTGGGGCGGCAAAAAGCTAGAGCCGCCCCTGCACTGAAGGTCCCTGGTTCAAATTGGGGTGATGAAGCTAGTGAAAATCATGGAAGTCAGACTAGCTGATCTCAAGGGTACCTTCTAGACTTAACATTCACAAACTTATTTTTGCTGAATCATTAAAAAAATCCAGGAGACAGCAGAGACAAGCACGGAAAATCTCAGCCTCTCCGGCTGGGTGAAGTTATTAGCTGCTGAAAAGGATAGGCTTATATAGGAAGTGTTTGACAAACTTATCTCTAGGCATTGCTCCACCTATAAGGCAAATCACATGGTGGTGTGATAGGAGTTTTATCAACACTGGAATGACCACTGTAACACACTGCTGCCTCTGGCACTGGGAATAGCATGCCTATCCCAAACACATGCTGAGAACACCTTCATATCAGACGTTCCCTGTGTATTTACCTGTAAGCTGTATGTTAACATGGCATTGACAGTGCCTTTCCTGAGGCGCTTTATAACCCCTGAGCAGGCTATCAGCCAGCACTGTTCTCTCTGCCGATGTTCCACTCTTGCTTTATACCTGGTTGGGAACCGAAGGCTGCTGTTTCTGAGGGCATAGACCTCTCCTTCTGTTTGAAGATGTCCCGTGGATTCACTGATCTTTGCGCTATCAGCGATGCCGCTTCCTGTGAGGAAAAAAGAGCACACACACGCATTCATGTAAGACACAAGCCATTATTCCCACGGTTGGATAAATCGATTCTGTCACCTGGCTCTGCAATAGACAATGCTGACAGATGGTTTGGTTTTCAAAGTAAGAACCCATCCCATTTCCTAGATCCCTGGGTATTGCTCACCCACCTGCCTGGAACAGCTTTAGAATGGTTCTGTTCATTCCCTTCAGGATGTACCTACAAGTCAGTGCTAAGAGGTCACTTTTACTCATCAGCTCCAAGTCCTAGAGGGGCTGAGATTTCATCAGTGTTACTGTGCTGTGTGCGTTTTCAACAGAGTAATTGACCACTGGAACAATTTACCCAGGGTCGTGGTGGAGTCTCCATCACTGTGCATTATTAAATCAGGACTGGGTGTTTTTCTAACAGATCTGCTCTAGGAATTATTATGGGGACCTTCTCTGGCCTGTGTGACACAGATCAGACTAGATGATCACAATGGTCCTCTTCTGGCCCTGGACTCGACAAGGCCTCTGGTAGAATGGATATGGTGGTATCATGGGACGTAGTCACAACCCTCTGCTGGCACCAAGGCCTACATTACCACCTTGCCCTGTGATTCCGTCTCAGCACCGGCCCTCTGCCTGCATGAAACAGGCAGATGGAGAACAAGGTACCACCACTATGACACATGGAGCCTCTCACTTGTTCTGTTGAAGTCCTCTATTAGGGAGCTCCACAGGAGCAACAGATGGGCCTCACTTATGACTGGGAACTAAACTTGGAAGCCTAAATTTCACCCTCTTTTTCCCTCCTCTTCACAGAAATACAGGGGAGTTGTGGGAAGAACAAGACCCAGCCACTAGGACAAACAACCACAGCCCTCAGGAGACCAGCAGCCATCGCTGGAGGCCTGGAGCAAGCCCCTGAATCCACAGGCTAGGCTGGGGGAGAGCAGCAAAAGCTCCCCAGCCCCCAGGAGCATCAGGGACAAGCACCCGTGACACCAAGAGAAGCATGGCCATGAGGCGTGTGGAGGCAGATAGGAGTCCACGCCCCTCAGATGACCCATAGCCCACAACAAGTCAGGGAACAGGCCAACCAGCTCTGAGGAGACCCACAGCCAGCTGTGTGGGCCTCAGAAAGTAACTCAAAGCCCCCAGGAGACAAGCACCCAGCTGAAGGACCAGGCAGGCGAGGCAATACATGCAATTGCTGCTTCTGAATAGTCCGTGCCGCGTCCCCAGCACCTCTGAGCAGAAGGGAACAAAGGAAGGGTTACCACGAGGGTCAGTTCATTCCATGTGCACTTCGAAGCAGCAGGAAAAGAAGCGCACTGTCCAGCCATGGCTGCCCATGGGCCAGGCTGGCACAGCCATGGCTGCTGGTGCTGGCAGCAGATCATGGGAGCTCCTCCTTGCACGTACCTGAGCTTTCTCCACAGACTCACTCCTCCGGAGGCCCCTCCGCTGGGCGGCCTGATGCTCCTCTTCCTGCTCCTTCTGCGGCACAAGACAACCCTTTGCTTTCGCAGTCACACAGACAAGGATCTCTCACCCAGCCCCCATGCCAAACCCCGCCCTGAAACATGGCTTCCCCTGGCACCAGGGGGACAGGAATGAGAAGCAGCATCGGCAGGATGGTCATTACAGAGCCTGACAACCAAATTCTGGACACATCCAGTTTGCCAGGTTTTGGAACCTGCCTATGAGAGTGGCCGACAGCTGATGCTCTCACAAAGCCGCTCTCTGCCCAATGCACCTGGCCAGACAGACAATTCTGCAGGTATTGGACAAGTCATTCCTGACCCCTACACACATTCCACAAGGAAAGCCCTGACACTGCTTCAACCTGTCTAGGTATAACATTGCTCATGGGCATCTGTCTGTCTGGAGCTCCCCAAGACGCAGTCCACGCTGCACAATTCTAGGAGACTCTGCCCCCTCCCCAGATTTCTGCAAGAGTCACGAGTAAGAGGTCGAAGGGACAGCAATTGTCAGAACTCACCCACTGCTGCTTCTCCTTGTCTCTGCTCTGGGCATCCTGCTGCTGCTGGAATTTCCTGCCGTTATAAATAACAAACTGGAGTTAAATAATAACCAGGCCGAGTTGCTCGCTCTGCCCCTGGTGCCAAGCAGCCCAGCTGGGCGGAGCTCCCCAGCTCTCTGCTGCTGCAAACTGCATAGGGCCCTGGCACAGGCCAACCTTATAGCAGGGTGCTGCCCTCACCCCTTCCCCTAAAATTGGTACTTTAGGGGCTCCCATCTGTCATATGAACAATCTCCATCCTTGCCATAGCGTTCACAAGGAAGGACCCCCATCTACCCATTCCCAGACTTCCTCATGGCAGCAGCAAGCACCTGGCAGCCGAGCCCGTGGGGCACAGAGGCTGCAGCGCAGGGGCCCCTAGGGCCAGCTCTAGGAGTGGGAGGGAGGGTTCTGGCTTAATACAGGGGTGGGGGTGGAGATCATGATAGGTGTGTCAGCTCCACTCCACTATCGGAGTCACGTAGGTGGGGACTGTGGGGCAGTAGCAAGGAGATGTGGCCACTCTAGCTTCTCTGATCACTTTTCTTGCATCACCATGGGACCCCTTTCCCCCCCAACACACCCTTCAGAGGTGGGGGAAAGAACTCCCTGCCCAGAGGGGCTTGGCAGACACATACTGGGGGGCTGTTCACCCCCCTGCCTCCTCCCACCCAGCTCTGTGAAAGGAATGTTGGAGCCAGGATATCCCTGCCCCCACTGGAAGGAAGAAGGCAGGTTAGAGCCCATGTGGACAGTGTCTAGCGGCGGTGAAATCAGCCACCGCTCTCCCCACCCCGTGTCCTTAGTGGCAGAGATGTTTTGGAGGGGAGGAAAGGGGTTGCTATTTCCAACCTCTGCTCAGGAGGCCAAGGGGTGGGCATTGCTGCCTGTTCCCCCGGCAGGGGGCGGTGCTGGTACCCACCCTAACCCATGTGCCTATCAGTGCATGGCTTTGGGGATGGGCTTGATCCCTGCCAGTCTATCATGCTCCTTGCTGGCTCTAGGGTGCCTCTGGTGTGGCTACTCATACAGCTGTTGGGGGCACAGGACCAACGAGACTCCCGGTCAGACACCAAGCAGGGGGCAAGGCTCGCTCTCATTAGGAGCTACAAAACACCCCCAAACATACTACAGCCTCACACCAAAAGTGTTAACATAGTCAAGGTTGCCAGACTGCAGGATCCACCAACACAGACCCCAAAGAGTGTGGAAATAAGCAGTTACTTTGCTCCACAGCCCCTAAGCCCCATCTCAACCCTCCGCTACCTTGTCTGCCCTGCACTGCAACCAACAGGCACCCTTCAGCTCTGGCCACATTTGCTGCTTATATCGTGTGGCTTTGAGAAACTGCAATGTCCTAGAGCTCTAGGTGAGTGTATTTGCAGGGGAGGGGAACATCCCTGAATGTGGGACCATGTCAGACTGCAAATGGATGCAAGAGGTGCTACTGTAGCATTTGGGAAACCGTCCGTGAACGGGTGAGCTGTGTTTTCAGCCATGGTTTCAACACCTAGCATTTGTTTTCAGGCAGCAGCTACAGAATTGTGATCTGCACGTGTGCTGGAGTAGCAGACGTATTGCCAGCGACCAACACAGAAAGTGCCTGGGCACAGACACCACTGTGGTTGTGCTGCGCAATACCATGGATGGCCGTAGGATTACATATAAATATGAGAGAGAGTCACCTCTAAGGCTGGGCTTATAGCTGCACCAATCGGAGCCCTGGTCTGATGGACCGAGCAAGGTCTGTTCACTGGGGCTCCTCTCCCAAGTCTGAGAGGGCTGTTTGAGGGAGGAGGCAGTTCCAGGGTGAAGAAGGCAAAGGGATGGGGCAGGACGACTTCAGCTGAAGTTGCTCAACAAGCTGAGCTTGTAGCTTGGCTGTGGAGAAGGCACCTGGAAATGCACTGGAGGAACTTTAACTGAGAGCTCACGTTGTTATGTGCAGACAGAGCGGGTCTGCCAGTCCCTGAAACCCACTGGGCCACACATTTCCTCTCTCTGCTGACAGGAATGGGGAGACTGGTGCAATGAAGGAGACGTTTAGGAGAGATGCCAGAGATCTGGCTGGAAGGGCACTGGGACAGTCTTCTGAGGTGAGGGTGGAGCATTCCCTACATAGGTCCTTGCTCCTGAGTCCTATGCTCTGCAGCGTGGGATTGCTAGCCTGATGGCATGTGGTGCTGGGGGAAGGGGGAGAATAAAGCAGCCCCTGGGTCAGAGAGAAGGAGACCAGACAGAACCCTGGAATAAGGCAAGGAAGCTATTAGAGCTTCTCAGTGCAAATAAGAGACTCACTTCTGAGCATCAATCTCACTGGATCTCTCTTTAAACCTTCGCTCACGCCCGGCTGCTTCCTGCAGCTCCCGCTCCTTGTGCTCTTTATCCAGTCGCTGCCGCTCCTCGTCCGCCCTCCTCTTCTCCTCCAGCCGGCGGTTCTCCTCATCTTTCTAAAGGACAGGACCGTGCCAAGTCTGGTTAAAGCTGCAAACACCGGAGAAAAATCCCCAAAACTCTCTCCTCACCATGTCTTCATACTTTAATCACCAACCATCACGAGAGATTTACAGCTGGTTATTGTGTTGTCCACTACAGCCGGGAGCCCCGTCAGCTGGAGTGTGTGCAGCCCTGGTCCTTCTAACATCACCTCACACACTCCTGGGAGGGCTCCAAGGACTCCACATGGAAGGCAGACCCGGAAACACAGAATCCTCCCTCAAAAACCTTGCTTGCTCATGTAAGCACAAGTCACAGAAGCCCTGACAGCGATCAGGGCCATGCCCTGAGACCGAGCCCTCCCCTTCCAGATGGGAACAGAGAACAGAAACTGGGACCTGTAGCCCAGAGGGCTAGCTTAGCCTTTATCGTAGTCAGCTGTAACACAAGGAACCTACAGGCCTGTGCCTTGTATGACATTAGCGTAAGCAAGTTAGCATAAGTCTAGTCAAGTAAAGTAGGCCCGTTACCCTTGTCATAGATAACTGGCCTGACAAATACCCTTAGCTTTTGAGCAACTAGGAATAGCTGGCTAAATAGCAGGAGTTGGAACCTAACGGTAACCAGTAACCACAGGAACACGGAAGTGATAATCACAAAACTGCTTGAGAACAAAGGGACAGGTATGATGAGTATTAATTTGTTAACCTATCAGCAAGGCTGCAAATCATTCATGGAGGTCACGGAAATCATGGCTTCCATGACTTTCCGTGACCTCCATGAATTTTGGTGCTGCCCTGGAACAGCGATCTGGGACCAGCGGTGGTGGCCACATGGCCCTGGATCGTCCCCCGCCCCTCCCCCCAGCAGCAGCAGGGCCCCAGCGCTGCCCCTCTCCCCAGCAGCAGTCTTCAGGAGCGCCCCCCTCCCAGCAGGTGAGATTTAGTCATAGGTATTTTTAGTAAAAGTCATGGATAGTTCATGGGGCCATGATTCTTTGTTCATTGCTTGAGATCTGTCCATGACTTTTACTAAAAATACCCGTGACTAAAACGACGTAGCCTTACCTATAGGATAAGTGCACCCCAATTTGATGAGGGTGAGAAAGTTAGATTTGGGCATGGCAGGCTGAGTTTTAGCATGAATATTCATGATGGTGCTCAGGCTCTATAATAGGGCAAACTAATGTGTAGGGAGAGTGCTTTTCCATTGTTAGCTTTCCATTTGCCCCTTTGGATCTATTGTTATCTACCATCAGTCTGGAGCATTGAGGAACCTGGACCATCAGACTCATTTGACATGCCAGAGGCAGGGCTGGTTCTTTGTCTCTTACCAGCAGGTCCTCGCGGAAGGGTGCAATATGTAAATATAAGAGTTTATGCAATGAATGATACCACAGATATCCCCAGTACTGGATTATTCCTATCTATTATTGTGGCTCGGAGCTTTTCTGGTTTTATTCCTTATTTTAATAAAAATTGTCACGGCTTTGCTTTGCCCTCAGTGTGAATGTCCCTGCCATATATCCCGAGGGTCCCTACACGATATTGAACTCATTGATTTTAGTTCTGTGTAGCCTGATTCTGGGACAAGAACCTTGTTACCTTCAGATCAACTGGCCATCAACACAAGTACTACTGACTATTAAAAAGGATTGGGAAACAGACTCTTGCTTCCAGGGTGTCCACACTAGAGAGCATTCCCCCAAACCAACCTTCCTTTGCTAACACTGGCTCAACCCCACCACAGGTATCACTGGAAGCTCTCTGGGGCAGATGGGTTGTCAACACCCATAGGAGCCATTAGCATTGTTCAGAACAGTTTGACGCAGATGGTGTTAACAATATCTGCAGGTGCTGACAACCCACGGAGCTCCCAGCACTGAATGTGGGTGAAGTTAATAAACGTGGGAGGTTTGCAAGAGTGTCCATGTCACAGTCATCCCCGAACAAAGATTATCACCACCTCCCTTCATGAGGCTAACCTTTAACCTCATCAACCCTGTTAACTAAATCACTCAGGTACTTATCCGACCACCATCACCACATTATCTGCACACCTGATAATCTCCAATACATTTAAACCTCTCTCTCTCACACACACACACACACATTCTCATACTCTCTCTCTCTCTCTCCCTCCCCCCTCCCGTGGAGGTAAGGCAGGGCTATAGTCCCTATCCTACAGAGGAGCCACAGAGCGGCTAAGTAATTTCCTTTGGGACACTAAAAGGAAGTCTGTGGCAGAGCAGGGAACGGAAGCGCGGTCTTCCAAGACAGACCTAGTGCGATTGCCTACCCATTGGACCATCCTTTCTTTGTCTGGCCAGGACCGAAGAAACCATCACTTGTCCCCATTGTTTAATCTCCTGCTCCTAGGCAGGCTCATGGTTGGTTTATACTTGGTCTGCATGCAGATTTAACTAGCCTGATTTCTAAACCTGCCCTGAGCAGCTAATACACAAGAGACTTGCAACACCACCCTACGTGGCAGTACCCTGGATGCCTCCAGGCTGGAACTCGGAGACAGCACTGGCTGCTCTGGTAGATGGCCTAACCTATCCACAGCCAGCCTCACATCCTGCTGCCCCTTTCCACAGCATCTCATAGCATCCATCACCAAATGCGCCTGTCATGTATCCAAGAGGCTGCAGGAGGGAACAGAAATTACCTGAAGTGGTTCCAGTCCTTCCTCTCAGACTGAACCAAGAGGGTCCTTATAGGGAACTCATCCTCCAACACCCTCATCAGTGGAGCCCCACAAGGCTTTGCCCTCTCCCCCACCTACAGGAAGCCACTGGGGGGCTGATGAGATTACATAGGCCTGAGTGCCAGCAGGAGAAGTACAACCCCCTGCTCCAGACATAGTCTGTGTCAAACAGAGCAGCACCACTGCCTTGCTCTCTCAGTGCCTAGTCAAAATCAAAAGAGCAGCTGGTCAAGATGAGCCCAGGCCAGACCGGGCATAGGGGAGCACTTTGGAGAACTTGCTTCCTTTGTAACATCACCCGCTGTCAAGGGCACCTGCCCTCAGATTGTTAGCTTGGTCTGCGACCTAGGGCTCCTTTCAGACTCCTCTGTGCTACCGCATGCCCTAACAGGCAGTGGGACAAAACATGCCCACTTCCAGCTGGGACTGGCGGGGAGACTGTCCCATCAACACAGCCCTGGCCACGGAAATGTTCTCATCCAGGACCTGCAGGCTTCATTGTCACAGCTTGGGATTTAGATCCAGGGATGAGTCAAACACCCATTAAGGACCGCAGCAGCCTGACTGCTTAACCAAATCTGCCGCAGCATTCCACTCAGCATACCGGTTCCGTAGTCACAGCCCTCTTGCAATCCGACCTATTTCCCCAAGAGACACCTTCTCCTCCACAGCCATGACTTCCCATAACAGCTACACCCCACTTCATCCATTAATCTGCCGAGCATCAGTGGGAGTCTCAAGAGAGCAGGAGCCAAGACTCTCGCCGGAGCTAGACCAGACTATGGAACTCACTGCTACAAGAGAGAAGAGACCACAAACCTCAGTATATTCAGAACTCAGTATATTCAGAACCCTTCCTTGATTCGGTTTCCCCTCAGTAAGTTCATTACATACACCCACACACACACACCCCTCAAGCCAATGATTCAAAAAGGCTGGGAAAGAAGAACAGAGCTTACTGTTATTTTGGAAACTTTCAGGTGTTCTGAGATGAGGACCAAATAAGAATCTACATAGGCACTGTGGGTCAGTGACAAAGAGATGAGCTGCCCAGATATGAAAACTCACATGTCTCCAGTTAATTTTCAACTGAAGCACAATTTCCTTCCAGCCCTCACTCCTGTATTTTGGGTTCATGAAGAAATATCAGGACTTCTGCTCACAAACCCGGCAGGACATGCAGGAATCAGGACTGTCCCCAATACTTTTTCCAGACACTTCTTTAGCAGCTGGAAACAGCCACCCACACTAAAACAGAACAAACCCTTCCCATGACATGAATCCATTATCCAGTAGTCAGCAAAACCCAGCCTTAGGAAGGGGAGGAAGAGGCAGTTAGTGACAAAAAAGTTCAGGTTAAATCCAAACACCTTACTCAAATCAAGCCTCCCTCACCAATGCAATATTCGGGGACTCACCTCTGCTTTGGCCCAGAAGTTATCTTTACCGACCCTCTTGATTTCAGATATGGCGTTTGTCTTCTGGTAGACAGAACTCTGGAGGTGGACAAGAGAAGCACACAGCTGAGGCAGTCTGTACACAATCAGGATCTAGTTGTCAGAAAATTGCAGCAGGCTGGAAATACAGCCCTGCATCTTTCAGGTTCCCCTCCCAGAATAGTGCACCTAGAACTGTTCAATGGGACCATTAAGTGCCTGCTTCTGTACAATCGGCGATGTGGTCTCCACATTCCCCCAACCTTGGAGAGGGCCCTGGAAAGGGAAAGTCCAATGGAATGTTGAAAGCCAGTTTATAACTTCACATGAGCCAAACCCTGAAGTCTGGCCCAGTGAGAGACAGGAAGTTGTAATTTGAGAGTTGCATTTTAGAGACAGACAAAACTGGCAGGATAAGGGAGGGAAATTACCCAAAAGGAAAAAGACAGTGGTAAATATATAGATATTTGAAGAATAGGTCTTCCCCCAGCACCTGGGAAGCTAAGAAGCTAAGAGCTCATCACAAGATCAGCAAAGGATCTTCAATAACAAGAGAAAGGAAGACAGACACAAATAGCAATGAAACAGCACCAAGACACAGATGATTAAGATGACCAAGAAAATACCATTCAGTGACCAAGCTGAGACGGTCAGCAACCTGACCCTGACGTACTGAGTGTGGATCTTTTCTAGTGTTCAGATGAACTGATGCCTGTGCAGTGTTTGAAAAGTGAAAGCACAAAAATCGATGTTTGAAATTGAAAAGAATTTGCTCTTACGCTAATTTTTGTGGGCTGACACATGTGAACTCTAACATCTTGGGAGGGGTGCTTTAGAAATTCCAGTGTTGTTGCTTTGGAGTCACTATAGACAATACACTGAGGCTGGTCTCTCATTTCATCCTGGCACTAGCCATCAGCTCCAGAGAAAGAAGTTCTGAGATATAGAGGGTGAGGCCATGAAGAATACCACAGCTAGCTTCAGGACAAGTGCATCTTCACACCAGGATCAGCCGGCACACCAGGATCAGAGTTGAGCAGCCCTACTTGCCACACCGCTGAGACACTGGTAGCTAGATCCCTGCTGTCCCTGCAGCCCAGAGGTGCAAAGGTTACTTAGAAAGGTCCCAGGAACTCACCACTGGCGTCTGAGGGCCTGAATCCTGGAACCTGCTACTTTCTTTATGGAAGTTGTAGTTTGCGCCAGAAGCCTTGGCAACTTTCTCCATGATTGAGTCAGGTTCCACATCCTCCTCCGCCCGAGCATTTATCGTCACATGGGCGCCCTGGGCAGAGAAAAAGAGCAGCACAGTTATGAGAAACTTGATTCCGAGGGCTAAAGGATTACATCCTTCTGCCCAAGGACACACACTGTCATCCAAGAGCAGAATGGCCTGATTTCACCACTGCATGTGCGGGGCAAACACTTCCTATGGGAACAGAGGCCTCCAATCCCTCTGGCTGCCTTTTGTACGATCCCCACAGAGGGGAAGAAAGGGAGAGGCAAAGGGAGTCATTAGGATCTGGTCCCACACTTCATGGAGTGTGAAGTGGCATGGTCAGGCTGCTGCTGTCACTCATTCTCCTCGAGCTCCTGAAGAGGATGTTGACCTGAACTTTCACTTTAGAGACCTGAGCCACAAGTTTCTTGACTCAATACTGAATCTAAAACAGCAAGGATAAAGGAACCCCAAGGTCAAGGGACTGAAAGAGAGAGGGCAGAAGGAGACATGACACATTACTGCACTGAAAGTAGGGTTTAAAGAAGCCATTTGCCCACAAGTTGCAGCTCAAAGGGCTGCCAGATATGAGGGAGAACTGTTAATCTAACAGGTAAATACCCACAACGTAAGAGAGAAAGGGTGTTTGTAGCTCTCCACTCCCGTGTGGTCTCTTTTTCCATCAGGAACTATTTTTCATCGGGAAAACCCCCTAAAACATATTGATTCTCAAAGAAACTTAGAAGAACATGTCTACCAGCAACAAGCCCCCACAGGATGCTCAACAGGTTCATTCACAGGTGGTTAAGGGGACTCAGCTGAGTGCCATTGCCATTTTAACACACACCCTGCTGTGGCATTTTGCTGTGTTTCTGTTCCAGGAGAAGCCCATGCTCACCCGGGAAGATCCCAGGCTGTAAATATGGAGCGGCCAGAGTCCTGAAATACTTGCTGTACCTCCCTCGGGCCTTTCCCAGTAGGAAGGGCAAAAAGCCAGTGCTGCAGATCTGGCATAATAGGGAGGCCAAACAACAGCAAAGGGAGGGTCCAGGGAGATCATCATAAAAACATGCTTGTACCTTTAAGAAGTTTGCTATGGTGCTGACATGGTTGGCACAAGCTCCTTTTCTCACATCATTCACGCCTTCGCCAGTCTGCAAAGAGAAACCATCAGTACCTAGAACCTCATCTCAAGGACTGTGTAGCACTCTACTCAGACAAGGGCCCCTTCCCCACATGGCTCCTTGAAACAGGACATCACAGCTATCACCCATGCTAGGGTGAGATGGAGGCCAGATTGAGGGGAAGAGATGCTGCGTGCCCATGGTAAAGCTCTGGCAGCATTACTTAAAGCAAAGGAGAGGAATGTAAGAGATGAATGTAAAAGAAGCATCCAAGTGGCAGACCCCCTCTCTGCTAACCCTCTCAAGAGCTACCAGTGCCTGGTTCCTCGGGAACAGGATCCTACTCCTGGACACTGGGCCAGTAAACCTGACTGCCATCTTAGCTGACACACCAGGGATTCAACTGAGAACCTCAACGGCTGAAAGCAGAAGCTGCTACAGCTTGAGCCCAACAGCCAAGGTGCCAAAGGTGGAGCTGCAACAGACTTGCATTTTCCCCTGGATCAGGCCCAGAGGGGGACCTGTAACACTCACGGATTGGTGGGTGAATCTGCAATAAGGACCATCACAAACTCACCACCTTCTGCTGCAAGCGCAGGCACCTTCTTTGACTGGCCTTCTAACATCAATACTAAGCAACACGTACATTTCAAAATACCTAAAACCCTCCCAAAACAAGATACTCCACTGCATAGGCTTCTCCCCCGGCGAGAGGGTTGAGAGAACAAACAACACATGGCAGACATGTCGTCACATGGCTTCCACTGTACTGCTGGAAGGCGCTCAGATATGAATGCAGTACAACAACCTATACAGAATAAAGAACAGCGCCGTGCATGCTCTGTCTGTGGAATCTCAACTCCAATTTTTCCTCATTTTCAAACATTTTATTCTAGCTATAATGCTCTAGAGAGATTATTTCCAAGATATTTACAGCCTTAATAACCTTAACCTAAATAATCCAATAATATTTACTGCTAGTTTAACTACCATAATAATCCATGGTGTGCCCACACCTTGATTCTGTGTCCATTTCTGGTCAGCCCATCTCAAAAGGATATAGTTGAAATGGACAAGGTTCAGTGAAGGGCAGCAAAGATGATCGAGGGTATGGAATGGCTTCCATATGAGGAGACACTAAAAATATTGGGACTGTTTAGCTTAAAGAGAGATAATTAAGGTGGGAGCAATGATAGAAGGTCTATAAAATCACGAATGGTGTGGGGAAAAAAATGAATAGGGAAGTGTTATTTTCCCTTTCCCACAATACAAAAAACAGAGGTCACTCCATGAAATTAGCAGGCAGCAGGTTTAATACAATAAAGAGGAAATACTTTTTCACACAACATACAATTAATCTGTGGAACTGTGCCGTGATGACCAAAGTATAACTGTGTTCAAAAAAGAACTGGATAAGTTCATGGAGGACAGGTCCATCAGTGGCTATTAGCCAAGAAGGTCAGAAATGCATCCCATGTTCTGGATGTCCCTAAATCTGCCAGAAATGGGGAGGGGAAGATGGGTGGATTAGGACAACTGCCCTGTTCTGTACACTCCCCCTGAAGCTCTGATACTGGTCACTGTTGGAGATACGATAACGGGCTAAAAGGACTGGTTTGACCTAGTATGCCAGTTCTTATCCTCTTAACAAGAAGAGAGCACCTCAGAAGGCCTAGGAACATCTCCCCATTTTGTTCATCTGAATTCTTAGCAGTTTGCATGTGTTTTTCGGGGAGTTTCACTCTGGCCCCGAAGGCATTCCAAGCATTAGCTATCTATAGGGCAAAGTTTTTGTCACGGATATTTTTAGTAAAAAGTCAGGGACAGGTCACGGGCAATAAACAAAAATTCACGGAAGCCCGTGACCTGTCCCTGACTTTTTACCAAAAATATCTGTGACAAAATGGGGAGGCAGATCAGCACCCACTGCTGCTGGGGCTCTCGGTCCCCCCACCGCTGCAGTGAGTGGAAGCTCTGGGTTCCCCCTGCCTGTGGGGTCTCCTAGCCAACCGCTGCAGCTAGGCAGCTGCAGGGTCCCCCCAGCAGGGCAGGAGCTGCGGAGGAGGGTTGGCTGGGAGCTCCAGGCCCAGGGCAGGAGATGTCACAGAGGTCAATGGAAGTCATGGATTCCATGACATAATCGCAGCCTTAGCTTTCTAGATGCTGGCAGCTCTGGTTCAAAGGTGTATCCTTTCCCACCTAGAGAGAGAATCAAACATGTACCTAAGGCTCCACATTCTAACAGAAACAGTCCATCTCTACTTACCCAATTGATGATGACGTATTTGGGAAGGCCAGAATTGGGATCCTTTACCCGACAGAAAGCGTACATCACCTTACCACTGTTGAGCTCCTCCACCAGCTCCTCCAGGCCGCCATCTGTACAGTTATTTCCACAGAGATAGAAAGGGAGAGAGATACGCAGAGTGAGATTGATCCAACCATCTCAGTCTTGAGGAAAAATTACCATGAGCGCCCCTCAGAAAAACATCCAACTAAGAAACAAACTGTTGAGAAAATAAAACTGAATTGTCAGCAGCCTTCATCAACAGTGATGTGTCCATGATAATGGGACCTGAAAGTTTGTCTGCTTCTGTTTCTTATTCCTACCAAATGAGGTTATAAAAAAATATTAAAGACATCTATCCAAGGTCCCAGGCACACTAACATAACCACACAAGAAATACAATTAAACCTCAGCAAGGCTGAAACCAGTTCCACAGGAACTCAGGAGGGAAGCCAGCTTTCATCATCTAGGAAGACCCTGAGCTTTTCCTCCAGAGCCTTGCCAAGCAGGTGTCTCTTGCAGTGTGCACTGAAAGCCAGAGTTGGGCTTTTTCAGACCAAGGCGGGACAGCAAGTTCCAGAGTCCTGGAGCTCTCACAGAGAATGCCTTGCCAGCCACCTCTCTCTTCTATAATGAGGCGGATCCAGTTTGAGCACCCCCGCTGACCATAGCTATGGCAGTATGGGCTGGGAGAGGGGAGATTCCTCAAGGAGGCCAGTTCCAGGCCACTTAGAGCTTTAGCGGTCATCACCAACATCTTGAGCTCCACCCTAAGACCAATGGGCAGCCAGAGCTGACCCTACAGCACTGCTGTCACTTGTTCCCAGCAGAATGGCTCTAAGGTGCAGCCCCACATAGTGTGCATGACAATAGCCTCACCGAGATGACAAAGGTCTGAACAACATCCGAAAGAAAAGGACCAGCCTCCAAGCCAAACACAGATGGTAAAAAGCTGACAGGGTTACTGCTGAAATCATCAAATAGCAACTTGGGGCCGAGAGTCACCCCTAAGCTGCAAACATCATTAATGAATGGTGGAAGTACTCCTCCAATCAAAGAGGCCGATATTACTTCCATCATCTCCTCCAGCTGATTCCCCCAACCCACCATCTTCACCTCAGTCCTGTCCAGGCCCAGCTTCAGCCAGCTCACTCTTGTTCATGCCCCAGTCTCCACTAGACACTATGGCAAGACTTCCCACGCTCTTGAAGAGAACAGATCACCGGCCGGTGTGAGTCCTCCATCAGTGCACATGGACACACAGAACAAGCACAGCCCCCGATGAGAGTCCTATCTGTGGATGTATACAGTCCCCACTCCTGAAACTCAGCCCCTGGTGAGATGGGGAGATGTCTCCTACTGCATGGCCATGAGCAGTCAGAACAAACTCAGCTCCTGGTTAGAGGCCTCCTCCTAAACCAACAAATCCACACAGCTCTGCTAGAGTTTGCAATTTTATGGATCACATGGAAGAAGCAGGACCTCTTCAGAGCCCTGGCATCCTTAAAAACACCCCTTCACATTTCACCTGGAAAGAGGCCAGATTCCTACAGGGTCTAAAATAAAAAGTATGTCAAATGAAAACCACTCTTACCATAAATGGACATATATTCCAAGGCACTTCATTGTAATTAAATATTTCAATATACTGACTGTTTTCAAAGCAGTAGCAGATGGCTCTAAACTCTAGACACAAGTTTGTACATGAAGTTGTATTGAAACAGTAATGGGCACATCCTGGTCCCATTAAAGTCAATGGGAGTTATCACTGATTCCAGTGGGATCCAGATTCCTTAAAGTAATATGCATAAGCGAACATGGCAGGAACAGAGGCTCAGGAATGAACACCGGTCACCTCTTTGGATGGGGCTTCTTGAAGGGGCTCCTGTTTAAACTGAAACTAGACCAGCTTGACAAAGTCTCCAGCTGCGTGTTCCTTCCTCCCATTTCATTTTAGCAGCAAGCTCAAAATAAGAGAACATGCACACACACAAACTGGAAAGCCAGCTTCCCCCGAGCTCCCTGCACAGATATCTGGTCAGCACAACCGGTTTCTTGTCAGCCAGCAGCACCCACAGCAGTATGATTTGTAGGTGTAACAGGGCACGAGACACTCCACTATGCAGCTAAATTAGCTGCAAACGTAGGTGGTTTCTATACACTTCAGATTTTCACCATTACTGTGGTTACTCTGTTGTGTAAGAAGAGTTTGTTAGGTACTTTTCCTATAAAAAACTGCCATGTCTGCAGTCTGTCATACACAGAGCAGTGCTGTGGATGTTACGCATGGACCCACAGTTGCAGTAAAAAGATGGGATAAGCCTATGCTATGATATCATTTGAGAGATGGTCTGGACTAACAGAACAGTGCCAGAATGCAGTTTATGCACAAAGACGTGGAGTTAAGACTACGCGGGCAACATTAACTTTGTCCTTTTCTGGCTTTTGAGTGCAGCCTTACTGCTTCATTAACAGTGCAACTTAATATTTGGCATCTTAATATCCAGACACCAGCCTCAAGAGAATTTTGAGCATCCGAACTACTGGCCTAGACTGCAGCAGAACAACCAACACGCTTACCGGAGGCCACCAGAAAGAAGCCCCTCAGCAGCAAAGCTCCTAAGGTGCATCAAAGCAGGGTGCTTCCTATGCATGGGAACTGTCCTTTGTTCCCTGTTCACCTTACAAGGACCACATGCAGGGCTGACTTAGCTGCACATGTGCAGTCAGGCTGGTCTTCTTCAATGTCCCATTTTATGAGGTTAGCACATGGGCGAAATTCAACTGAGCTTGTGCAGCACAAGGTTTTCAAAGCTCATTTTCACAGGACTCGCAAAGGCCTTCCCTGCCAAATTTCAACTTCAGTTTCCCCGCTTCTAGCTGTTGCGTGTGTACGGCTTCTCAAAAAAATTCTTGTCAAGAAGTTACATCATGGGAAAAGCACATGTCCCCTCCCACCAAACAGCTGATATTCAAACTTTAAAAGGAAAACGAAAATTCACCCTCAGGCAGTGGCCAAGCCTTGGATATCTCAGCCCAGAAGTTGAAAGGGATGAGAGTGTGACAAGAGGGACTTAGAATAGAAAGTGCAACATTACCCACGATACCTCTCCACTTACAATTAAATGCTAAAAACTACCATGAGTACAGGGCCACCCAGAGGATTCAGGGGACCTGGGGCAAAGCAATTTTGGGGGCCCCTTCCATAAAAAAAAAGTTGCAATACGGTAGAATATTATATTCTCGTGGGGGCTCCTGTGGGGCCCGGGGCAAATTTCCCCACTTGCCCCCCCTCCCTCCCCCGACAGCCCTGCATGACTACAACATTAATACTGGAGTAGTAATCAAGTGCTCACATGTCAGCAAAATTTCACCATCGAAGATTCCTCCTGCAGTGTTGGCTCAACCACATTTAGCCACCACAAAATGCATGAGTTGCATATTAATCATCAGGCATTGGTAGCAATTCCAGAATGAAGGTTGCATTTAGATTTGCATTTGAAGCAGGACTAAAATCCCTATTTTACCCACAACTAAATAGTTCTACTCAGTCTCCAAATTTAGCCCAGTCATTTAAGATGACAAATTTTCCATGTGATGTTTTCAGAATCTGTTTTTACTCACTAGCTTGTACAGAAGAAAAGTTAAGAAATTCTCCCTTTCGCAGCTGTCTTGACAATCTCACATCTAGGGGGTTTCCTCTTAACACATAACCCTTGTCCTCACAACCACCAAACTTTTCCACACACACTGATAACATCTCAGATCCAGAACACCGCTGACCTTTAAAATCAAAAGTAACGCGTTGTAACCACCTTATGTCATCAGGCAAGGAAAGGCAACAGAGCCACTCAGCTTTGTCAGCAACTTCCATCTCGAGTCTGGATTTCAGCTTCCGTCTTCTCCCACCATATCTTAGCCTTGTTAGTAAGAAGGAGCTACAGAGAGCACCCTGCGGTTCATCAACTGTGAGCCTAACTAAATCAGTGAAGATGTGGGTGCAGCCTTGGCCCAAAATTCAGCTATTGGGTTGGGGCAGAAACATGACGGGAGCCAAGCACAAAGGCTGGCAGTGGGGCTGTTAAGCAGAGAGGAAGAGCCAGGCTAAGAAATGACCTTCCGGATTCTCCGTTCCAGAGAATCTACTCCCTTAGCCCCATTCCAAATAGAACATTATGTCCTTTGCCTTATGAATATTTTCACTCACTGAAATGAAGATAATTATCCCTTTGTCTGGAAGGCAATTTAATGGGATGGGGAGACCCCTAAAATTAGAGCATCCGAAAATCGGGCTTGGAAAAGTGGGGTCCTGGCAGCTCAGCTGTGCTGCCAAGTTCCTTGGCTCCTTTCTTCACCTATGCCCCTCCCTAAGAGTGAAACCTCTGGAAGAGATTCCCAGTCTGACAGGTTTCTCTCACTCAGGAGCTCAGCTGTGGGTGGGAGAAGCTGAGTGAAGAGCTCTTAGCTCCTCTACTGCGGGACCTCCAGCTACAAGTATTCCTCTCTGCCTGCCCCTACTGCTATCACGGAACAGGCAGGGACAAGGAGAGGAAGAGTTGCAGTTACCAGCTGAGCAGTTTCTCCCCGAGACAAACCTGCTGTTCTCCAGAGGGGAGTCCTAGTTTGGCAGACTGGAGGATGCTTGCTTGACTGGACTGCTATGGATCTCCTAGGGCCTCAGGAAAGTGAATGCATCTAATGTGCCAATGTTTAAAATCTGATCGTGGTAGACAAGTAGGGTGGCATGGGAAGGAGCATGGCTGCATGGGGTGTGCCCGTGTGCGAAAACACGGGTAAGGAGCCCAGTTCTGCAGAGGGCATAGGAGATATCAAGGCCCCAATCAGGAGAGGCCACGTTGCTAGTTAGCCATGTGAATAACTATCAACGATACACATTTATTACAAACCTGTCCAATCCCTGAAATAAAAATACTTATTAATTTGGAGTTAAGGTTCCTAGTTGCATGAACTTTAAAAAGCAGGGTAAATAAGCAGCTCTATCATTCAACACACTATCTACGCTCCACTCATTCTCAACTTCAAATGCCTCTCTTTGACCACCATGGCCCTTATACCTCCGCTCGCATCCTGGGCAGCCATATATAGTCTTAACGCTAATCATAAACACACGACAGCAAGACAGATTTTAGTTCTGCAATGTCTACAAAAAAAGTACTATACCAGGAACCATCATGAACAGCCACACATCACCCCTTCATGGGTTTCCTGAAGACGACCAAAAAACCATCCTTCAGCTACCATGTGCAGAGCGACACTGCCCTTCATTTTGCAGCCAATTCAAAACCACATACAGAGCTACGTACAAGACAATTTCAAAAGGTCACACCAACCCTGTGTTAGTCACATAAACGTATAACCAGTGAACATGGCTGGCATTCAAGGGTGCCTGTTAGCTGCTGTATGTGGCGATACAGGGGATGTGAAAGGAAAACATGAGGTTGGGAAAGGAAACTGATGAATGGAACACAGACGAAATGATACAAATACTAATTTCCTTGCTTTTAAGATGTATGTTGGTGGGACCTACAGTTTACCACTCTCAGCTGTAAATTAGTATGTTTTCATGTGGAAATCATCAAGATATTAAGTGTTACATGTAACGGGGAAACCCAAATCAGAAAATACTCTATATGGACAGTAAGTTGGAATTATTGTCACAAGTCACCTTGACTTCAGGGTGCGTGGCTGTGCTACCTTTCTGTTGCATTAACCCTAGTTGTGTTAAAATTCAAGTTTCTTTACAAAAAAAAAAACAGAAAAACCCACACAAAAGAGGAAGGAAAAGAAAATGAGCCAAGGCTGTTTTGAGAGTGATTGAAACTTGCCTTCATGTTACACGTGACATCACAGTCCCCTACCAATTGCCACTCTTTCTGCTTTTACGCTGCACCTCTTCTTTGAAAAAGCATCACCCCCAGGCACTGTTACTGGATCACTGAAAAAGCTAAGGTGCATTTTCACCTTACCTCCCATAGTATGTGTCCCAGGGTCTAATCCAGGACTCTTCACAATGACTTCCGTGAGTCCGAGCAAGCAGTAACGGGCTGACATCACAGCCCCAGAAAGGGATGTCCTTTGTTAAGCAACTGAGGTGAAAGAAGAAGCAGAATCTCCATCCCCAGAGCTATTCCATACAAACACAGGACACCAACAGCCAGCACCAGGTTACGAAGCTGAACAGACATCACGACCATGTCAAGCTAAACCATACCACCTTCCTCACACACACTCAGCAACCAAGGACCCATTCTGACCCCAAACAGGCACAGCTGCCCCACATAGAGGGTGGCCTTTCCCAGATGCACTCACCTCCAGTGCCAGCCACTCGCAGGTCATTACTGTTGCCTTCATAGGTAAACAAAGCCCTGAAATAAAGCGTAGGGGTGACATTTTAGTAACCAATGCACCATTATTCCTCACCAGCCCAGCCTCCTGCTGCACCCCCTCTCCCTTCTCCCCAGAGCAGATGCTAGCCCCATCTTGATTGTGTCACTCCCTTCTTCATATGCCATCCCAGGTGCTATACAATCCCCACCACATCCCATCCCCTCTTGTGTTATTCTGGCAGCCATCCACTTCCCCACCACTTGTCTCCTACAGCAACCCACTTGCTTGCCAAACACATATCCTTCTTCAACCACTAACCCACAGCTGGTGTCACGCCACCCCAACCAGCATAGCCCCAGCGCCATCTATGCTCATGTGACTCACACGTGCCTCCCTTGCCGAGGCCCCACAGCCACACCCTGCCCCAGCAAGCCCACCCCCCATCTGCATCTCCATCACCCCCACCCCATGCCCTACCACGCGGGAAGAGGAAGTGAGCCATTCTGAGCTGAGGGGAGGGTTTCTGGGGAGGTCCCAGTCCTGCTGGGGTGTGGGGATGGTACAATGGGGAGGGCCCAGGCCCCGAGAGTGGGGGGCCAGGCGGGGACAGGGCTGGTCTCAGGGAGGGGGAGCCCAGAAGGGTGTGGCACAGAGCCAGTCGGGGGGTAGCAGGCTGGATGGGGGGGGGGGCAGAGCCAGTCCCCAGCAGTGGGGATGGATGGAGGACAGAAGAGGGAACAGAGCCAAGAAACGGGGGGCCGGCGGGGGAAGGGGGAGGAGAAAGGAGACCCGGCGGACTGGATGGGGGCAGGGAGGGGGACAGAGTGGGGGCCGTGTGGGAGGGGACCCGGCGGGGGGGTGTGAATGGGGGTGGGGCCGGTCCCCAGCAGTGGGGGGCCCGGCGGGTGGGGGGTGGATGGGGGCGGGGCTGGTCCCGGGAAGGGGGCAGCGTGGGGGCTGTGGGGGAGGGGACCCGGCGGGGGGTGTGTGAATGGGGGCGGGGCCGGTCCCCGGGAGGGGGCAGCGTGGGGGCCGTGGGGGAGGGGACCCGGCGGGGGGGGGTGAATGGGGGCGGGGCCGGTCCCCGGGAGGGGGCAGCGTGGGGGCCGTGGGGGAGGGGACCCGGCGGGGGGGGTGAATGGGGGTGGGGCCGGTCCCCAGCAGTGGGGGGCCCGGCGGGTGGGGGGTGAATGGGGGCGGGGCCGGTCCCGGGGAGGGGGCAGAATGGGGGCTGTGGGGGAGAGGACCCGGCCGGGGGGGGTGAATGGGGGCGGGGCCGGTCCCGGGGAGGGGGCAGAATGGGGGCTGTGGGGGAGAGGACCCGGCGGGGGGGGGGTGAATGGGGGCGGGGCCGGTCCCGGGGAGGGGGCAGAGTGGGGGCTGTGGGGGAGAGGACCCGGCGGGGGGGAGGGTGAATGGGGGCGGGGCCGGTCCCGGGGAGGGGGCAGAGTGGGGGCTGTGGGGGAGAGGACCCGGCGGGGGGGGGTGAATGGGGGCGGGGCCGGTCCCGGGGAGGGGGCAGAGTGGGGGCTGTGGGGGAGGGGACCCGGCGGGGGGGGGGGTGAATGGGGGCGGGGCCGGTCCCGGGGAGGGGGCAGAGTGGGAGCCGTGGGGGAGGGGACCCGGCCCCTCACCAGTCGGTCGGGCTCCCCGCGGCCACCACCCGGCCATAGGCCTCCTGCAGCGCCGGCCCGTTCCTGCTCAGGTTCAGCGCCATGGAGCCGCCTCAGCCTTCCGGCTCCTCCCGACCGCGCCGCGATGGGGAGGGGCCGTAGGGGGCGGGCAAAGCCACGGGCCGGCCCCGAGCAACCAGACACTCCCCCGCCATATCCCCCCCAGACACCCCCGCACAGCTCCCCATCACACACGCACCCAGACACCCCGCGTCACACACCCCAGACATCACCCCCAGACACCCCCCTCAGCTCCCCATCACATCCCCCCACAGACACCCCCAGAGACACACCTCAGACACCCCCCATAGCCCTCATCATATCCCACCAGACACCCCCTGCCACATCCACCCCACAGACCTGCCTGCCCCGCAACATCCCCCCACAGACACCCCCAATCCGTCCCCACATACCTCATTCCTACATCCCTACCAAAACATCCCTCTGTCCCCCCACAGACACCCCCTAGACCCCACACACTGTCCCCAGACACCTCATTCCTACACCCCCAGAGACCCCTGCAACATCCCCCCAGACACCCCCACAACGGCCTCCAACACCGTCCCCAGACACCTCATTCCTACACCTCCACAACATCCCCTAACATCACACCCCTGCAACATCCCCCAGCCCCCCAACAAACACCTCCTACACCACACCCCCATATCATCACCAGACACCTCATTCCTACACCCCCAGACGCCCACACATCCTCCAACACCACAACCCCCACACCATCCCCAGACACCTCATTCCTATACCCCCCAGACACCCCCTATACCCTCCAGTCACCCCCAACACCACAACCCCTACAATGTCCCCAGACACCTTACTGCTATGCCCCCAGATACCCCCTACACACCCACAACAATCTCCCAGACGCCCACAACACCACACCCCCAACCCTAACTGAGGTGAGGCTGAGAGATGGTCATGACTGATGTGGGTACTGGGGGATGAATTAGTATGTTGGGGTTGGTGAGCAGCTGGAAGCTCCATGCTATCAGGCAGCTGGGAGAGCTCCTACTTCAGGGGCCAGTATCCCCACACTGAGGGAGTTGGCAAAATTACTCGTCCCACACACCAAGGTGAGGTGGGGAGTCAGGGGAGGGGGAGAGTTAAAAAAATTTAAAAAACAATCCAAAAAAATGTAACTTAAAAAAAAACCCTTATGCTTTTCGGGGGCTGACTCCTGAGACTGGCAGTTCTGCTACATGGAGTCACATCTTTGTCCCAGACTCGGGCAGACACATAGTCCCTGTGATAATATGGTTTCTTTAGCACTTGCGTACGCAGGCTCCTTGGCATTCTGATTCTCCTGCCGCCCCAGTTGAGGAACTAGCATGTGGCCATATAGGCAGGACTCCTGGTTGTTTGACTGAAGGGGAGAGGGAAGCAGACTTAGCTCATAAGCAGCTAGCTGTCTCCTGGCGCCCACATGCCTGCAGGCTAGCCCTGCTGGACTTTCCTTACCGCACTGCAGCCATTTGTTGCTTTTCTGGATGGGAAATGAGAGTGGAGAGTGAGGAATCTCAGAGTCGCCAAAGCAACAGGGCATTGACCCCAGCCGAGGGTTCCAAACTCAGTAACATTGCCCCAGCCCACCCGTGACGGCTGGAAGCTGTGGTTATTCATTACATGTCTTTGCTTGGTTTCTTTTAGTATCACCTGAACCAGCTGGGCCACAGGAAGGCAGCGGCCACACAACTACAATTACACCTTCAGTCTGCATGGGGCTGCTGAAAAAAAAGCCAGGAAACTTCTCTGAATCCCAGGCAGGGAGGAGCAGCAGCAGCAGCAGCAACACCTTTTTCAGGTAAGGGATGCAGTCCTGGCACCAGCCTCCTACCAACAAATGCCTTCTGTGACCCACCAGCAGGGCCGCCCAGAGCAGGGCTAGCTCCAGGCATCAGCTCAGCAAGCAGGTGCTTAGGGTGGGCAAGGGGAAGGGGCGGCATCAGGAGCAGCGCCAGGGTTTTTGGCGCCCTAGGCGCAGGGCCGGCTCACTGGGCCCACGGCTCTGGTGGACCTCCCACAGGCGTGTCTGCGGATGCTCCACCAGAGCCGCCGCACTAGCGGACCCTCCGCAGGCACGCCTGCGGGAGGTCAACTGGAGCAGTCTGCCGCCCTCCCAAATCCTGGCGCCCTAGGTGACCGCCTAGGTTGCCTAAATGGAAGTGCTGGCCCTGGGTGGCATGTCGGCCTCTTCAGCGGCAATTTGGCGGCGGGTCCCTCGGTCCCTCTCAGAGGGAAGGACCTGTCACCGAATTACTGCCAAAGAAGAAAGCAGTGTGGTGGAGCTGCCGCTGATCGCGATCGCGGCGTTTTTTTTCTTTTACCCCGGAGCCGGCCCTGGCCCAGAGGATTCAGGGGACCTGGGGCAAAGAGGGGGAGCTGCAGCGCTTGTACTCACCCAGCAGCGGTCGGAGTCTTCGGCGGCGGGGGGCCCTTCAGTCGCTCCGCGTCTTCGGCAGCACTGAAGGGCCCCCCTGCTGCCGAAATGCTGCCAAAGATCCAGATCGCTGCCAGGCCAGGGCTCGCGGGGCCCCTGTGGGGCCTGGGGCATATTGCCCCACTTGCCCCCCCTCTGGGCGGCCCTGCCCACCATGCACCCCAGTTAGCTTCCTTTCAGGCTCCCCCACCCACCTGGCTAACAGCAGTCAGCCCCAGCTCCCCTACCACCTCAGCGCACTGCCCCACCTGCCCTCTCAGACCCCTGTGTGCTCCCACAGGGGCACCGGGGAGTTGTCCCAAGAAGAGACAGTCCTGGACGGATATAAGGGGAAGTCCTGGCCAAATCAGAACCACTGGCAAGTCTGGTTTTAATCACTTTTGTTATTTAGGCTTTTGTGCATCAGGTTCTGAAATCACTATTTGGAAAAGGTGTGGGGTCACTGTTGCCTGAGGCTGGCTTCTTCAGGTATGTCTACACTGCATTGTAAACCCGGGTCTGAAGATTCCGTGTTTCCAAGCTCATGCTTGAGCATCCACGCTGCATTGTAAACTTGGGCTTACAATTGCTGGACCCAGGTCTCGTGGCCATGTTAACTCAACTGTAGTGTGCTACACAGTCCTTCTGACTCAAGTCTGCAGCTTGAGTTGTGTCCACGCTGCAAAATGACAGGACCTAGACCCAAGTCATAGCAGGATTCAGGCTCTGACCCACCCCTTAGCAGCATCCTAGAACCCAGATCCTGAGTGCTTGCTGACCTGAGTCAGTCTGATTTGTGTGTGGACAGGAGGGGGACTCGGGCTCAAACCTGAGTCAGATCAGGGCTGCCCAGAGTGGGGCAATTTGCCCCAGGCCCCAGGCTCTGCAGGGGCCCCACGAGAATGGTTGAGGCTCCCGGCCCCACCCGACCCCATCTCCACCCCTCTCTCAGAGCCTCAGCGTTTCCAGCAGCATCCCTGAACAGCGGTGCAGCATGGCTCTGCGGGGCCCCTGAGCTCCGCCCCACTCAGAGCTGCGTGGTCAGGGAGCAGGGCTGCGGGCTCCAGACGAGCTCAGCTCCCTCCGATCAGCCCAGAGCTTGCAGCCCCGCCCCCTTATCACGCAGCTCTGAGCGGGACGGAGCTCCGGGACCCTGCTGGAGCCACGCTGCAGCTGGTGAGGGACACTGCTGGATGGGCTGAGGCTCTGGGTGAGGGGGAAGTCGGGGGTAAGGGGCCAGGGCCGGGGTGGGGTTGGCTAAGGGGCAGGTAGTCCTGGGGACAGTCAGGGCACAGGGAGGGGGCAGAGGTTGGGGGGGCGGTCAGGGGACAGGGTCGGGGGGGGTTGGATCATGGGCATTCCGGGGGTCTGTCAGGACTCAGCAGGGGTCAGGGCGGTCAGGGGACAGGGAGCACGAGTGGGGTGGTGGTGAGGGGTGGGGTCTCTGGGGGGACAATGAGGGGACAAGGTGCAGGATAGGTCGGGGATTCTGAGGGGGGCAGGCAGCTGAGGGGCAGGAAGTGGGTGGAGGTTGGATAGGGGGCAGGGCCAGGCTGTTCGGGAGGCACAGCCTTCCCTACCCTAAAGCTCATTCAGCAGTTTGAGGCTTGCAGAAGAGCCAAGCTGTTAGCTTTTCCATTAGGGCCACCATGCCTTTCACTTCTCAAATGCCAAATTATAGTCTATGTTTAATTTCAGTGCCACAGGGAGATTCATGTCAGGGGAAGGTAACTTCATTTAAAATTAGCCACTGGGGGAGGGATCACATGAGAAGAGCAATATCCTTCCCAACCCTACCAAGGGAGACCCCCCAGCCCCACATTCCATGAGGCTCCAGAGGGGTCAATTCAGTGGTTCTCAAACTTTATACTGGTGACCCCTTTCACACAGCAAACCTCTGAGTGCAACCCCCCCCTTATAAATTAAAAACACTTTTTTATATATTTAACAGTATTATAAATGCTGGAGGCAAAGCGGGGTTTGAGGTGGAGGTTAACAGCTCACGACCCCCAGTAATAACCTTGTGACCCCCCTGAGGGGTCCTGACCCCCAGTTTGAGACCCCCTGGGTTAATTTAATTTTCGCACCCTGTGTCCATTCACATGCATGTGCTATTTTGAGCATTTCAGTTTTCACAACATAGGCTCATCCCAGATTCTGGAACAAGCTCAAATGCTCAGTTTGTGGAGTATGTACATAAGCTATACTAAAGACAAACCCACAGTAACCGTCTCCAGTTTGTGAGGGACCCCATGGAGCCAGTCTCTAGGAAACAGATAAATGCATGGAGGTTAAGTCCATTAATGGCTATTAGCCAGGATGGGTAAGGAATTGTGTCCCTAGCCTCTGTTTGTCAGAGCGTGGAGATGGATGGCAGGAGAGAGATCACTTGATCATTACCTGTTAGGTTTACTCCCTCTGGGGCACTTGGCATTGGCCATTGTCGGTAGACAGGATACTGAGCTGGATGGACCTTTGGTTTGACCCAGTATGGCTGTGCTTATGTTCTGACCTAAATGAACCCAAAATTATGGAGACAGATATGAGTTAAAGAAGCCAGCATAGTATCAGAAACCTGGAAAAATCTCTGACTGGATGGGCTCAGGCGTTTGGTCACAAGCTGAGGTGGTTCAAAAGTTTTGGATTTTTTTTAAGCAGAATTTTTTTATTGTTTCTTTGAACAATCAAACACAGCAAGCAGCAAATATCTGGCCACACACTTCTGAAACCCCAAACCATATTCAGGTTTTGGCAGACTAATTTCCGCTTTTCAATTAAAAAAACCACAACAAATTTTGATGGAAAGCAGACATTGTCCGTGATTTTTTTCTGCTTTTTAAAAACTCCTAGTTTTTGATCTAGAAAAAGTTTTGATGGAAAATATTTGTCCAACCCTTTTAATGAGCTTTAGTGCCTTTTAGCACTAGCTGATGCTGAGAACCAGTGATACTTTGTAAAGAAGTTTTCTCAAAACTGGGTTTGTGCTGAGATGCGGAAGGTTTATTTTTCCCAGGGCTGCCCGTGGCGGGGGGGGGGAGCAAGTCGGGCAATTTGCACTGGGCCCTGCAGAGGTCCTCACGAGAATATAGTATTGTATAGTACTGCAATTTTTTTTTATGGAAGGGGCCCCCAAAATTGCTTTGTCCCAGGTCCCCTGAATCCTCTGGGTGGCCCTGAGTCAGATTCAGAGTCTGGTATAGCATTTGTTGTAGACATAGCCTAAAAATCTCATTGACCTTCTCCCTGGGGGCATTGGGAGCCCTGCAGTGCCTTCACTCTCCCCAGCCATGTGGGTTAGGAGAAATAAACCTCAGGGAGGAGCCAGCCAGAAACTGAAGCTGTCAGAGCAGCTTAAGCAAGTGCTACTGCATGGGAGGGTAAAATGGGACCCAGTCAGGGCCACCCCTCCTACCAAGAAGAATGTACAGGGGAGACCCCTCCTCTGGCAGCGCTAGGACCCATGCAGCATTTCTTCTCACCTCCAGCTATATGGCCTTTGGGAAAGAACCAGCACAGAGGAGCCAGCCTGAGCCAACCAAAAATTGAAGCTGCAGATCAATTGCAGGAGTATGAACACCGATAATATCTTCCACAGTTTGACTGGTCTATCTCTGTCCTCAGCTGATCATGTTTGCTCCAACCCCCTCCCTCACAGTCTCCTCCCCTCAGGTACCTTTGCCTCCCCGCATCCGCTGCACCAGAATATGAGCTCAATGCAATTAAAGATCATCTTCCGACTCCAGCAGCCAATCTGCCCCAGATGTTCAGCATTCCCAATTTAGGGAATGTTTGCATGGGGAAATTGACCTGAATAGCTATTGTGGAGTATGCTAGTCTGCAATACCTCCCTATGTGTGCAATACCTCCCTATTTTATGTTTATGTGAACCTCTTATTCTGGAATATGAACATCCAACAAGGAGCTATTCTGGAATAGCTCTTTACACTTTAAATTCACACCCCCAATTTGTTCTGGAATAACTTCCCCATAAACCAGTCCCTACTTAGAGAATGCTCCTTGCAGTGTCACAAGCTCATGATTTTATCATGAACCTTGAAATATCTTGTGTTTCTCTTAAAGCCCCAGCTCCTAGAGTCAGGTGATCACATGAGAATCTCAGACTTCATTTACATAACAAGTAAGCTTCTATCCCCTGTAGTGGCAGAGAAAAGTTTGAAAATATGAACCTGAAGGTTCAAAAATCAGAAAGCAAATAATCAGAATGTTATTTTTAAGTCAATCTCATGAGTTTTGGGGCCTAACTCATGGTTTTTGAATGTTTGGGCCTTGTGACCCTGCTCGTGTCTCGCTTTGTTTCACAGCTGATTCTGTGTGTTAATATCCTAACCTGCTGCTGTCCAAGGGGCATGTAACTGTCTGCTGTAGAGACCAGGTCGGGAAGCATAGTACTGGCAGGAAATCAAGATGCTTTCATGTCCAACCATTTCCCTTCCCCCAGCCTTGTTTCTTTCTCTCTATTCAATGTATTATGTTTTGACAGTACCCCTTTGGACTTTTCATAAACTTTGGCTCTAAACATTAGTCCCAGGGGACTCTCTTTGTTCTGGATTTGTAACCACCTAGAACAATGAGGTTCAAATAATAATAATAAATAATAATATAATATAATATTTGTATTTACATTATTTGTTTATCATTCCTTTGCCACTACAATGTTGCTTAGTGGGTACAGCTCTGATCTGGGAGTCGGGAACTGTTCCTGGCCCTGCTACTGGGTAACCTTAGAGACAGCACTTCACTCCCCCATGCCTCAGTTTCCCCATCTGTAAAACGGAGATAATGATACTGACCTTTCTAAAGTGTTTTTATATCTATTTATGCAAAGCACTATATAATAGCTATGTATTAATTATTCGAATGTTGCAATGTTTGGAGTAGCCACTAGGTGGCAACAGTATCACAATAATGCCATGCAGTGTTTCATAAGGAATTGGGAAACTTAATTAAGCCTGGCCTGGTAAGTACCTATTAATTATTATTATTTAGTGCCAGTGGTGTGTGAGTCTCTTCACAGACACAAGGGGAGCTGGCATCAGCCCCTATATTTAATCTGCCTAACACTTTTCGTTATACAAGATTATTGCAACTTAAAATTTTTTTTTAAAAGGTTGTACAGCTCCGTTGCTGGCAGCAGGCCTTTGACCTTCAGTGGGGATGGCCCTGGGGTGAGGGAGGTACATTCTGCTAGCCGCATGAAACTCCCTTCAGATTTGTCCAAGTTATAAACTGCTGAAAATTGCCGTTTCTCATCTGTGGCTTGGGTAGAATAGCTGGATTTGGGCATCACATCAGCACTCCCTCCCCATCCCAAATATTCTAGCCCTGTATATGCACTCAGTCCCAGCATCTCTCTGCAGCATATTGTGCACTGGCAATCCACTACTCCTACAAGAGGAGTTGTGATGGCAAGGAAGCACGGGAGCCAGGCTCCTCCCTGCACAGATCAGCATGTGGCTCCAATGGCCCACGTCCCTTTTTAAGATCATCACTATGAGCAAAAGCTCTCCCATCTCCTGGAACAGCACAAGAACTTTGGGAGCAGAGCCGCTGGGGAAGGAGTAAAGCTTTCTCCTGCTGCTAGCTGATCACACTAAGTTTGCTACTTTAGCTGCAGAAGCTGTGCTAGAATGCTGGAGGCTTAGGGCTCAAATGCTAATGATGGAGGTGGGGTTGCTCTGTACCTTCTTCAAGGGCTCATGATGGGTGCCATGAAGGCTGGACCCCCACAGATCCTGTTCTTACCTGGTGTTTGTTTTCCGAATACCGGTGTCTGTGAGTGAGTCTGGCTTAAGTATTAGAAATGGCACGTGCCCCTTGTGCTAAATTATACTTGGGAATTTATGCTGCCTGCCTAAAAATGCACAAGCTCCCCCACAGGAGAGGGGAAGGGCTAGACAGGAAGCAGCTTTCTGGTGCTGAGGTTTCACTTTTGTTGTGGATGCTGAAGGCCCTGAGTTCAAATCCTCCCCCTGCTCTTGCAAAGGCTATGATAGGTTGAATACCTTTAAGTCTTGCCTCGTGCCTGACTTACCAATTGCTTTGAAGGGGAAAGATGGGTGCCTGCTGGCCAATTGATGTAGTACATGTTTCTGGTTTTGTGTTCCAAAGGTCTACCTCATTCCTTTAGGGATTGGGGTCATAAGCCAAGCATCCCACTCAAGCCCTAGGAGGCCCAAGACCTATTCCTCCATGCCATGCCTTGATCCTTGGAGGGGATGACGTCTTTGGAAGTATCACCCTGCACCTTCCCCCAAACTGCCCACTCCTCCCTGGCCTGTCTACTGCGCACCCTTTCCTTGCTCAGCAAAGAGCCCTTCACAGGCTCCTGAAATGGGAGGAGTGGTGCCAAAGCAGGCTTACTAGCCCTATCTCTATGCAAGAGGGGCTAAGTTCTCTAAAGGGCAGGGGTTCTTGGGAATGTCTCCAGGCCATAATCCGTGCCAGACAAGCTGGCTGTGATGGCTGCATGAAAAGCTTGGAAATGGGACTGAGGTTCCCAATGCAGCGCCTCCTCCTCCCGCTGGGACAGTGGTGGCTTCAGAACAATTAGAGACAGCTGCTGTGGGGTGCGGTTTATTCACACATTATTAAGGAAGGAAGCAAGGAGCCCTGTTGCCCATCCCTGCAGGAGCTGCCAGAAACTGTACCTAGGAGGCTACTGAAGTGGAAGTGTATATTTGTTTGTACCTGCTGGTGTGTGTCCTCCACTCCATATGGCCAGCCTTCCCAGGTCTGCTGCTAGGCCGGTGAAGGAGCTGGCTGGTTCACTGCCAGAGCCCCGACTGGCAGAAAATCCCACCTTTACTTGCAGCTCTCCTCTCACAGGAAGATGGGAATGGCATGCTGGGAGAGCCCCTACTGCTGGGGCACGAGCTGGAAGCAGCAGGCCCAGAGCCTGAGCTCTTGGGCCAGGAGATGGGTCTGGATTGTGCAGTTTGGGGTTGTCATAAACAGATAAGTAAGAGTTAATAGAACAGAAATACTTCATATCTCTTTTGCCTGGAAAGGGTTAACAAGATCAGTGAGCCGGCTGTCACCTGACCAGAGGACCAATCAGGGGACAGGATACTTTCAAATCTTGAGGGAGGGAAGTTTTTGTGTGTGCTGTTAGTTTTTGGTGGTTGTTCTCTCTGGGTTCTGAGAGTGACCAGACGTGCAACCAGGTTTCTCTCCAATCTCTCTGATTCAGTCTCTTATATGTCCAGAATAGTAAGTACTAGGTAGATAAAGCGAGTTAGGCTTATGTTTGTTTTCTTTATTTGCAAATGTGTATTTGGCTGGAAGAAGTTCAAATGTGTATTTTGCTGAAAGGATTTTAATTTTTACTTGTATACTTAGGCTGGGAGGGTATACCCAGTGTCTATAGCTGAAAGACCTGTAACATATTCCATCTTAAATTTACAAAGATAATTTTTACTGTTTTTTCTTTCTTTAATTAAAAGCTTTTCTTGTTTAAGAACCTGATTTTTTTTTTATTCTGGTGAGACCCCAGGGGACTGGGTCTGGATCCACCAGGGAATTGGTGGGGAGAAAGGAGGGAAGGGGGAGAGAGAGGTTAATTTTCTCTCTGTGTTAGGGTTACTTTCTCTCTCAGGGAGAGTCTGGGAGGGGGATTGAGAAGGAGGGGGGAAGGTGAATTTTCCTCTCTGTTTCTAGATTCAAGGAGTGTGAATCACAGTGATCTTTCAGGGTAACCCGGGGAGGGGAAGCCTGGGAGAGGCAAAGTGAGGGAAAGGATTTACTTTCCTTGTGTTAAGATCCAGAGGGACTGGGTCTTGGGGGTGCCCGGGCAAGGTTTTTGGGGGACCAGAGTGTACCAGGCACTGGAATTCCTGGTTGGTGGCAGCGCTACAAGTACTAAGCTGGTAATTAAGCTTAGAGGAATTCATGCTGGTACCCCATCTTTTGGACACTAAGGTTCAGAGTGGGGAATTATACCATGACATGGTGTGCAGCATGTGGGATGGATAGATAGATAAGATAGAATCCAAAAGCCAGTGAGATTTTTATTTCTCTCCCTGCTAGCTATCTGCAGGCAGACTGAGGTTTGGGTTTAGAAGCAAAAGCCAGTAGGATCTTTTCTTTCTCTTTCCCTGCTAGCTGTGTGTAAAGCAGGCTAGAGGAGATGGTTTTTAAAAGCAAAGGTCTGCAAGTTTTTTTGGTCTCTCCCTTCTGAGTACTCTGAAGGCAAAGGCATTAGGGTTTAACAAGGATCTTTGTTAAACAAAGGGACTCCAGTTGTGAGTCACCATACACCAGCAAAACACATTTGCAAATGAATGGTTTTTTTTCTTTCTAACTCTGTCGGGAATAGCTAGGTAGAAGGAGTTAAAAAAAGACTCTGTTGCTAAGCAACCCTAAGGAGGCAACAGAGAAGCAGCATTTCAGGCAGTAAACAGCAGAGGGCGCCCCAACACAAGACAGCAGACACCATGACTACCAAGGACACCCTGAAACAGGAACAGGCAAAATTGCAGGCAGAGAAACAAATCAAAGACACAGACCACAAGCGAGACATGGAAAAGAAACTACAAGAACTAGAAATAAAACAAAAAGAGATGGAGCTGAGAGAAAGAGAAAGAGAGGCTGCCCACAGGAGAGAGCTGGAGATAAAAGAAAAAGAGAGGGAAAAGAGGGAAAGAGAGAAGGAAGAAAAAGAGGCAGCCCACAGAAGACAGATAAACTCCAGAGGGAGGCTCACCCGCAGGCCCTGGAATTGGAACAGGCTAAGCAGAAGAACACAGCCAATCCTAACAACCCTTCGCGAGTTATTGTTCCACATCCCAAGAAATTTCCCACCTACAAGGCAGGTGATGACACTGAGGCCTTCCTAGAAAATTTTGAAAGGACCTGCCATGGGTACAGCATCACTGAAGACCAGTACATGATAGAGCTGAGGCCACTGCTCAGTGGACCCCTAGCAGAGGTGGCGGCTGAAATGCCTAAGGAGAACATGAACAATTATAAACTTTTTCAAACCAAGGCCACAATCAGAATGGGGCTAACACCTGAGCATGCCCGTTGGAGGTTCAGAGCCCTAACGTGAAAACCAGATGTATCATTCACCCGACACGCCTACCACATTGAAAAGAATTATAATGCCTGGATATCAGGAGCCAATGTTAAATCTCTGGACGACATGCACCTCCTAATACAATTGGAGCAGTTCTTAGAGGGTGTTCCTGAGGAAATAGAAAGGTACATCCTAGATGGGAAACCCAAAACTTTAACTGAGGTGGGGGAGATTGGAGCCAGATGGGTGGAAGTGGCAGAAAAGAAAAGAGCTACTATCAAGGGGAGTGAATATCACAGGGGTCATACCGACAATAAACCCTATAACCAAGGGCAACCCAAGACCCCACCTACAACCCAAGGAAAGCCGTCAACGCCCTATTCTCTCACCTCACTAATCTCCAGTAACCCACCTCGGCCCAGTGACCAGTCAGCTGGGCGATGCTTCAAGTGTAATGAACTGGGACATATAAAGGCCAGCTGCCCCAAGAACCCCAACCGAGTGCAGTTCATTACACCACCATCACACCAAAGATCCCCAGGCCCAGATGCCTCTCAAATACCCTCGGAGCAAAGGGAAATTTTGAGAGTGGGCGGAAAGAAGGTTATTGCGTAGAGAGACATGGGGGCACAAGTGTCAGCTATCCACCAATCCTTAGTGGACCCCAAATTCATCAACCCAAAGGCCCAAGTGACAATTTACCCCTTCATGGCACAAACTGTAAACTTGCCTACAGCTAAACTGCCTGTCCAGTACAAAGGCTGGTCAGCAATGTGGACTTTTGCAGTCTATAACAATTATCACATCCCCATGCTACCGGGGGAAGACTTGGCCAACCAGGTAAAGTGGGTATGGTTATACGCAGCCAAGCCAGGCAAGCTTCCAGACCCATCCCTGTTCCGGAGCCATCCACAGGGGCCACGTCTGTGTTAGCAGAGACCCAGACAGAGGTAGTGGACCCGGATCCCCTGCCAACGACTGCAACAGCCACAGTACCTCCAGTCCCAGACCTGAACCTGGAAACGCAACCAGCACCAGAACCATTGCCAGCACTGATGCCAGTGCTTGCAAACCCATCTTCAACCCCAACACCAGAGGGCGCCAGCGAGCCTGAACTGGCAGAAGCAGCAGACAACCATACCCAAGAGGCTCAGCCAGAGCCTGAAATACCACCTGATGCACCAGCGCAGAGCGGTTCACCAGCCACGAAAACAACCCCATCACCTACATCGCTTCCCGAAGGACCAAGCCCAAGTCCACAGTCTAAGGAAGTACTGGTGTCTACAGCATCCAGGAAACAGTTCCAGACTGAGCAGGAAGCAGATGACAGCCTTCAAAAAGCTTGGGCAGCGACACGGAGCATCCCACCGCCTCTCAACTCTTCTAACCGATCCCAGTTTGTTATAGAACAAGGGCTTTTATATAAGGAGACTCTTTCTGGTGGACACCGGGAAGACTGGCATCCACAAAAACAGTTGGTGGTTCCAACTAGGTACCGGGGCAAGCTCTTAAGCTTAGCCCATGATCATCCCAGTGGCCATGCTGGGTTGAACAGAACCAAAGACAGGTTGGGGAAGTCCTTCCACTGGGAGGGGATGGGCAAGGACGTTGCCAAGTATGTCCGGTCTTGTGAGGTATGCCAAAGAGTGGGAAAGCCCCAAGACCAGGTCAAGGCCCCTCTCCAACCACTCCCCATAATAAAGGTCCCATTTCAGCGAGTAGCTGTGAATCTTCTGGGTCCTTTCCCAAAAAAGACCCCCAGAGGAAAGCAGTACATACTGATTTTCGTGGACTTTGCTACCCGATGGCCAGAAGCAGTATCTCTAGGCAACACTAGGGCTAAAACTGTGTCCCAGGCCCTAATAGACATTTTTGCCAGGGTAGGTTGGCCCTCCGATATCCTTACAGATTCAGGGACAAATTTCCTGGCCGGGACCATGAAAGAACTGTGGGAGACTCATGAGGTGAATCACTTGGTTGCCACCCCTTACCACCATCAAACCAATGGCCTGGTGGAGAGGTTTAATGAAACTTTGGGGAGCATAATACGTAAATTCGTAAATGAACACCCCAATGACTGGGACCTAGTGTTGCAGCAGTTGCTCTTTGCCTACAGGACTGTACCACATCCCAGTTTAGGTTTTCACCATTTGAGCTTGTGTATGGCCACGAGGTTAAAGGGCCATTACAGTTGGTGAAGCAGCAATGGGAGAGGTTTACGCCCTCTCCAGGAACTAACATTCTGGACTTTGTAAGCAACCTACAAACCACCCTCCGACACTCTTTAGCTCTCGCTAAAGAAAACCTAAAGGATGCTCAAAAAGAGCAAAAGGCCTGGTATGATAGACATACCAGAGAGCGTTCCTTCAAGGTAGGAGACCAGCTTATGGTCTCAAAGGCGCAACAAGCCCATAAGATGGAAGCATCATGGGAAGGGCCATTCACGGTCCAAGAGTGGCTGGGAGCTGTTAACTACCTCATAGCATTTCCCAATTCCTCCCTTAAGCTCAGAGTGTACCACGTTAATTCTCTCAAGCCCTTTTATTCCAGAGACTTACAGGCTTGTCAGTTTACAGCCCAGGGAGGAGATGATGCTGAGTGGCCTGATGGTGTCTACGATGAAGGGAAAATTGACGGTGCCGTGGAAGAGGTGAACCTCTCCACAACCCTAGAACGTCTGCAGCGGCAACAGATCAAGAAGTTGATGCACTCTCCCGTGACAGTTTCCCAGAATCAACTGGTTAAAAATCGTCCTTACTATGTGGAGAATCTTGTAGTTGTACATAATTAGTAGCTTATGTAAGGGTGCATGTGTTTATTGATCTGTTTGTTCTAAAGTTCTAGGGAGAAATCACTGCCAGTGTGGTTCCACCCTGTCAGCGATTTGGGGGGCGTGTCATAAACAGATTAGTAAGAGTTAATAGAACAGAAGTACTTCATATCTCTTTTGCCTGGAAAGGGTTAACAAGATCAGTGAGCCGGCTGTCACCTGACCAGAGGACCAATCAGGGGACAGGATACTTTCAAATCTTGAGGGAGGGAAGTTTTTGTGTGTGCTGTTAGTTTTTGGTTGTTGTTCTCTCTGGGTTCTGAGAGTGACCAGACATGCAACCAGGTTTCTCTCCAATCTCTCTGATACAGTCTCTTGTATGTCCAGAATAGTAAGTACTAGGTAGATAAAGCAAGTTAGGCTTATGTTTGTTTTCTTTATTTGCAAATGTGTATTTGGCTGGAAGGAGTTCAAATGTGTAATTTGCTGAAAGGATTTTAATTTGTACTTGTATACTTAGGCTGGGAGGGTATTCCCAGTGTCTATAGCTGAAAGACCCTGTAACATATTCCATCTTAAATTTACAAAGATAATTTTTACTGTTTTTTCTTTCTTTAATTAAAAGCTTTTCTTGTTTAAGAACCTGATTTTTTTTTATTCTGGTGGGAGCCCAGGGGACTGGGTCTGGATCCACCAGGGAATTGGTGAGGAGAAAGGAGGGAAGGGGGAGAGAAAGGTTAATTTCTCTCTGTGTTAGGGTTACTTTCTCAGGGAGAGTCTGGGAGGGGGATTGGGGAGGAGGGGGGAAGGTGAATTTTCCTCTCTGTTTGAATCACAGTGATCTTCCAGGGTAACCCAGGGAGGGGAAGCCTGAGAGAGGCAACGGTGGGGGAAAGGATTTACTTTCCTTGTGTTAAGATCCAGAGGGACTGGGTCTTGGGGGTCCCCGGGCAAGGTTTTTGGGAGACCAGAGTGTACCATTCACTGGAATTCCTGATTGGTGGCAGCGCTACAGATTCTAAGCTGGTAATTGAGCTTAGAGGAATTCATGCTGGTACCCCATCTTTTGGATGCTAAGGTTCAGAGTGGAGAATTATACCATGACAGGGGTACATTATGCAAGGCACAGGGACCCCTGTTTTCCCCATTGGCCCACAAGGGGTGCCAGAGAGCCGTGTGGGCAGCAGGTAGGAGACTCCCTCAGTTCTTCTACTTCACATCTAGAGGGAGAGCAAAAGCTTTTGTTTCCACGTTTGCTGGGCCTGAGGCTTATGGAATAAAGGCCTGCTTAGCATCTGTCTCCACTGATGGATGAGTGGGAGAAGCTTCCTTGAGTCAGAGCGCTTCCTTCGAGGGGCTGCAGGAGAAGGGTGGAGGAAGGGGATTTCCTTGCATACTCTCCCCTGTATCTTCCTCCTCTGAGAGGGTTTAGCTGTGGCATGCGGTAGCTGCTTGCATTTGAAGAAGGCTCTGACAGCGTCTCTGGTGCTGTCTGGAAGATCGCAGCAATTTCTCTTCTTCAGCTGCCCCCCAAACATGGACTGAGACATCATCTGACCTGCTGTGTCACCAGGGGCTAGTCACTCCTCCTCTGTGTGCCTCAGTTCCCAAATCTGTAAAATGGCAATGATGATACGGAGCTCCTCTGTACCATGATCTGAGCTCTGCAGCTAAAAGCCTGGTATCATTATTACAACAGCACGTCTTTGTTAGGGATTTGCACTGACATCGGGTCAGTGACCCCAGTGCAAGCAATCCCAGTACAGACGAGGCTTTTCTAGCCGTTATTCACCTGAATAGATGGGGAGCAGCCCCTGCTGTGTTTGGGAATTGGCTTTCCATGCTCTCAGCCCGAGACGTTTTGTGGACACTGCTTTTGCAGTGAATCTGGGGGCACCCAGGAATGCATCTACAATAGCAGAAGAGATTCGGGAGATTGTAGCCACAGCATGCGCATGGCTGCAAGGCTATGAAGCCACCTGTCCCAATTCATGTGCTAATGAAACATTTACATATGGTAATTTCTACTGCACACCTAAAACTGACCAGTGCCCATTATGCTAGAGAAGAGGCACGTGAAGGCAACAGACTGATTCCAGCAATGTCTTTGCTGTGTCCCTTCCTCACCTCCCTGTCTCAGTACAACCAGTTTGAGCAATGCTCCCTCTTGTTTGGTCTCCCGCTCCACATACTGCTTATTACTCCCCACAGAGCCCCCAAGGTCTGTCTGAAACCCGGACCCAGTTGCCACATGCCTTCTGTCCCCCCTTGTGCCCCATTTCTCAAACTCTCCTCCAAACTCAACTGACTTCTATGTGTGGTGTGCATACATGTGTAAAAGGGTGTGCATTTGTGAGCGTTGTACTTGAGGCTCCCAGGCTGCCTCTGCCCACACCTTGTCTGTCTGTGCTTCAGCTGGCTACTCTCCATTCTGGAAATGGGTGAAGTGCCCCTCTTTCTGTGGCCACAGCTTCTATCCAGCCCATTTGCACATCCCCATCTTTAGGCATGCAGATCTTTCCCCTGTCATTTGGCTCGTGCCCCATCACTCCCTCTCCTGCCAGCCCCAACATCAGGCATTGGGCCCACTCAGTGTTTGATCTATCTCTGCAGCACAGGCAAGTTGTAGGCTCTGAAGAAAACAAGTTTTACTTTGTGACAGCGGCCTTTTCTTTCAGGACTGCCCAAGCAAGCCAGAGGAAACAACTGTAACTGGGGATGGGAGCAGAGAGGAGGCAGGAAAGTGTCTGCAGGCAGGAAGGCCTTCATGAATAATCACGCTGTCAGGTGCCTGGGGTGTCCTCCAGCGCTGACTAACCCACCTTCCTGCTGACCCTGCGCTGCGGCTTATCATTAGCAGGAAAAGCATCTGTGCCTCCAAACGGAATTAATGCTGCAGAAAACACTGGAAGAGGAGCCAGCGTATTCTAATGGCAGAGTAACAGGGGTCTAAACTCAAGCTGATCAGTCTTGTGTTGAGGTTGTGTTGAGGCCTCCTGGGGGAGGGCTGAGGTCGAGTTTAATGAGCTCCACAGGGACCCCCCATTTGTCAATCAAAAGCAGCTCCTGACACCAGCACTAGCGCCAAATGCTTTTTCTTGATGGCTTCAGCCTTCGTGTTTGGATGCAGCTGAGATAAACAACAGATAAAAAATATGATCCTCCCTCCACCCCGGGGGAAAAAAAAAATCAGAGATGAGCCCAGAAGAGGGAGGAAGCCCAGCCTGTCCAGGAACATGTCACAATCATGAGCTGATGATTGGCTTGGCTAAGGCATGAACCCCCCTGACTGCAGAGCATCTTCTGCTCCATTTGGTGAACGAATCAGGATGGGCCGTCTCTGGAGGAACAGATAGGAAACTTTCCCAAGGGAGTCACTGCCTGGCAGCGTTAGGGCTCTGTGCTTGGCTCTGCTGCATAGTCAGGATTCAGGGCGTCTCCTGCATCACTCTCCTTTCTTGACATCTAGAAGCAGGGGTTCAGGACAACGCTTCCCAAAGGATGCACTGGCACCTGCAGATATGGGGGCAGAGGAGCAAAAGGTGGCCGTGGCCTGGGTCCCATTGGGTTAAATGACAATGAAAGGGGAACAAATCACTTTGAAATTTTGACACGTGTAAGCCAGGAAGTGCAGTCAATAGCGTAACAGGTGGGTTACCAACCAGAAATGCTGTGATAGATGAGGTTTGTCCCACACAAGGCTCGTCAGGTTAGGCCTAGGGCTCTCCAAGTGCTTCTTTGATTTTCTAAAGGGTCTGTTCTAGGAATTCTTTGGGGGAAGGTCTCTGACCTATGCTAGATAGGAGGTCAGACAATATGATCACAGTGGTCCCTTCTGGCCTTGAAATCTATGAATGTGCACATCTGCCTGTGCGTTTGGGTGTGCTCCCCTAAGACTTCCCACTGTCCAAGTTCCAAGTATTGCTCTATGCATGAAGAACCTGATGCCCTCTGTGTGTCTGTCAGCCAGAAGTGCAAGAGCCAGGAGAAGTGCATTTGAAATGTCACTGGGGGGTCCTCTCCTCACCCCCCCTCAGCATTCCAGGCATGTGTTAGACAGTCCCCAGGAGAAGTGTGCCACTCCCAAGGCCTTACTGTGCATAGAAGGGGTGCTGGCAGGTGTAATAGAGCACACTGTAGCTGAGCTAGAGAGCAGGAAAACTGTCAGCACCCCTGTGAACTTCCCAAGGATCAGAACTCTCAGGACCTTGGGGTAGCTTGAAGTACCAACCTCTTTTAGCATTTAATAACTTAAAACCTGATGGTAAAGTTCAGCGTTTGGGGTGTGCTTCACATCTCAAGCAGCTGAATCCACCCCATGGAATCTGAATTCTCATCGTCTCTCTGTTCTCAAGCTACGTTCTGGCAAAAAGGTTCAGGACACTTTCTTTCTGGGCTGATCACTTCTTTTTCTCATCTGCTTCAACTGCCAAGCAGTTTTTCTAATCAACTTCCATTTTGGTGGAAGATTTCTCCAAAATTGATTGGGTTATATGCTGACGTCTCTCTCTAAAGACTTACGTTTTTCAATACGAAAGCCTGGGTCTTCAAGCAGTCATTTAATGCCCCAATTTAAGCCAAAATAAGCATTTACGTGTTATTACTTTAAAGGTAATCACTTTTAAAATTAGAATGTGCCAGGGCTGCCCGGGGGTGGGGGGGGAGTGTGCAAGTGGAGCAATTTGCCCCAGGCCCTGTGAGCCCTGGCCCGGCCGCGGTCCGGGTCTTTGGTGGCATTTTGGTGGCGGGGGGGCCTTCAGGGGAGCTTTTGCAAGGACTGGGACTTGGGCAATCGTGCCTAGTGGCTGGTGCATGAATCCGGGTGAGAACTGGAGGCAGAAATCAGGAACCAGAGCCAGTTTTCCTGGAGTGAGGCAGGCAGGAGCAGGGCTGGTTCCAAGACTGGAAAAAGCAGGCACAGAAGCTATCACAGCCATGGGCAAATGCTTTGAACAGCCAGCACTGTGATGCTCGCCTTAAGAGCCGGTCTGCTGATCCCTTCAGCCAATCGGGAGGTTGGGCCACTCAGGAGGCTAAATTGGGGCCAGCTGCCCTCATTAGACTGTCTGGGGGGTTAAGCAAGCAGGGAACCAGGCTAGGTGCTGGCCCTTGCTCCTGACAGATGATTTGTGGATGGCTGGGTTTGACAGTGCTGAAACAGCTACACTTCCCTTCAGGTTTTGCCATCTCCTCTGGGCTCTGCTTCCCCGCTCAGACCTGGCTGTAAGTCCCAGGAATTCCCTGGCTTGTTTCATCACACTCTGAGCACTGCAGTGTAGGAGGCCAGCTATCATAACCTAGTCCCAGATTTGGACCTTAGCGTCCAAAATATGGGGGTTAGCATGAAAACCTCCAAGCTTAGTTACCAGCTTGGACCTGGTAAAGCTGCCACCACCCAAAAAATTAGAGTGTTTTGGGGCACTCTGGTCCCCCCAAAAACCTTCCCTGGGGACCCCAAGACCCAAATTCCTTGAGTCTCACAACAAAGGGGAATAAACCATTTCCCCTCCCTTCTCCCTTCCAGGTATTCCCTCCCTGGGTTCCTGGAGAGATACACAGAAGCAAACTCCGTGAATCTAAACAGAGGGATTCCACCCTCTCTATTTCCAGTCCTGGAAAACACAAGCACTTCCCTCTTCACCCAGAGGGTATGCAAAGTCAGGCTAGTAAATCTAACACACAGAGATTTCCCCCTGACTTCTTCCTCCCACCAATTCCCTGGTGAGCACAGACTCAATTCCCTGGAGTTCCCCACTAAAGAAAAACTCCAACAGGTCTTAAAAAGAAAGCTTTATATAAAAAGAAAGAAAAATACATAAAAATGGTCTCTCTGTATTAAGGTGACAAATACAGGGTCAATTGCTTAAAAGAAATATGAATAAACAGCCTTATTCAAAAGAATACAATTTAACACATTCCAGCAACTACATACATATAAATACAAAAAAACAAACCTATCTTTGTATTCACAACTTGGAAACAGAAGATTAGAAAGCAGGAAATAGAAAAATCCTTCCCATAGCCGAGAGGGACAGATTCAAGACCAGAACAAAGGACTCACACACAAACTTCCCTCCAACCAGACCTGAAAAAGTCTGGTTTCCTGATTGGTCCTCTGGTCAGGTGTTTCAGGTTACTTTTTTTCAGGTGAAAGAGACATTAACCCTTAGCTATCTGTTTATGACACCAGCCTAATGTCTCCAGCTCCCCAGCGCCCCTGGGGACGTGACACGTATGTTCTGGGATGTCTCTGGCGCCTGTTTCAGGCGTGGTCCCAGCAGAGAGACAGCGAGTGAGCCAGCTGCCAGGAGCCTGCTACCACTGCTTTCCTCCAGGTTGCTACAATGCATTGGTTCTGGATCTCTGCCGTGTTTGCAGCATTTGGGAATGACTCCTTCTGCAATCTCTGGCATGCTTCATGCAGCCCCAAAGGTTTCCACGTCACTGCTCACCTGAGGACACCTGTCCCAGCCCCAAACCAGGCAATCTCTGCAACTCCAGCTTCTAACAGCTAGATTCTGGGGACATACCTGATGCAGGGTGGAGCACAATGGAGGGCAGCAGGACTACAGTTTCCATCCACAGGCAGATCAGAGATGGATGAAATGAAGCATGTTAGTTGCGTCCCTGTTTCAGACATACAGTAAGCAAGTAGCAGGTTCACACCTCAGGAAGGGAAAAACCTGTAAACATGACACCTTCTCCCCAGCATCTATGAGCCATTTGACTTCAGGACTTCCAGAATTGTGGGTCTGGAGTATCCACTCCATGGAGAAGGAACAGGAAGGGTCACTATTCTGACTTGGAAAGAGAGAGAGATTCCAAACAATGCAATTCAACAGTATTTTATTGACTTGCTAAACGAGACAAATATTTCCAAAGTATAAAAGAGAAATAAACTTTGGGTATCTGTCAGGGGAAGCTATAATACAACCAGCATCTGCCGAGGATTGGGCTTCCCAGAACATTTGGAAGTACCTTTAAGACCAAAAAGGATCATTATGATTATTAAGTCTGATCTCCTGTCTAACGCAGGCCATAGGACTTCCTGGAATTAATTCCTGTTTGACCTAGATCAGATCTTTGAGAAGAACACTCCATCTTGATTTAAAATTTCCAGTGATGGAGAATCCACCACAGGCCTTGGTAAATTCTGCCAGTGTTTTAATGGGCCTTCACTTTGTAATATATAAATCTATGAAATTAATCATGGGAAAACCACCTTATTGAAGAACGCTGAAAATTATTGAGACTATTAACATTAGAAAGAAGGCACAGAAGAAGAGACCTGATAAACACAAAATAATGGCAGATCTAGGGAGGGAAGATCAAGTGCTCCAGATCTCCCTGACTCATAACGCAAGAACAAGGGGATGGTCAATGAAATGGAAAGCTGTCTAGTTCAAAACTAGTTAAAGGAAATACTTTTTCCACACAATGCAAAATTAGACTGTGGAACTCACTGCCACAAGATAACACAGAGATCAAGAGTTCACAGGATTTTTAAAATGGCCATTTCTATGGTTAATGAGACTACTCAGAGTTATAGTAGGAAGGATTACAAACAGCAACAAGAGTTTTAGAAGGAATTTAAACCATAATAGGGGTTGGGAAGCAATTTTCCAGGCACCAGTTTGTCCCTGCACCTTTGTCTGTAAGATCTAGTGCCAGAGTGTCAGAGGCAGAATTCTGCACTAGATGGATCTTGGGTCTGATCCAGTGTGATAATTCCTGTGTTCTTCTCATGTAATGTTAGTATGTTGGACCTTTTCTTAGTGTCTAGAGGACTCAGATTAATAGATTTTAAGGCCAGAAGGGACCATGAGATCATAGTCTGACCTCCTGAATAGCCCAGGCTATAGAATTTCACCCAATTACCCCTGCATTGGGCCCAGTAGCTTGTATCTAGCAAAAGCATCTTCCAGAAAGGCATCCACTGATTTGAGGACATCACAAAATGGCGAATCCACCACTTCCCTTGATGGTTTGTTCCAATGAGATGGATCTCTGTGATAAACATCTTCCATTGATGGAAATAATTTTGGGAAGAAAATGTGAGCCATCTTTGAAGATTGTTTCAGTGTTCCATATTCCACATACATTTTCACCTGTGGCTTCTGCTTCCTTCTGCCAAACACTGATAGTTACATTTGCATCAGTAACTTATAAAGACAGGGAAGCATCTGAAGCATCCATCACATTTAAGTAAAAACTATTGTGCCAGGATCCCCAGGATGCAGCCTGGGACTGTGGGACCACTGTGCCCCCTTACCCCACCGCCTGGGCTGTCTTTCACAATGCTTTGCTAGTGACAAGCAGCAAACCCTTCCAGGCACTGTGATCACTCAACACAGCCGTATGTGGAGCCCCACACACCCAGCTCGATTGCATGAATGCTCCCAGAGCCACTCATGAATCACAGAGAAGGGCACCAGCCGAATCGCCCCCAGCTCCCAGTACCTCAGGAATATACCATCTTGCACTGCTCAAGATGAGCAATGCAGATTTATTAATTGGTTCACCACTTGATCAATGGAAAGTGAATATAGACCAGCCTTTGTAAACCTGAACAGATTTACCAAACACTTTAAGCAAACTCATTGGTAAAGATAAACAGTAAAACAAGTTTATTGACTACAAAAGATAGATCTTAAGTGATTATAAATGATAGGCAAAAAGTCAGAATTAGTTACCAAAAGAAAATATAAGCATGCACTCTAAACTCTCAACCCTGTTAAACTGGGCACAATCTAGATTAAGCAGTGTTCTCACGCCACAAGATATTCCATTTCATAGTACACAGGTTTCACCCTTGAAACGTGGGCCAGTCTCCTGTTGGAGTCTTCAGTCTTCTCAGTGTCAGCATAGGTGGGGGCAGGAGAAAGGCAAAGCACATGGCCACTGTGTCCTGTTTTATACCCTTAGTCTGTGTGCTTGGAGAACAAAAGTGCAGGCATGTCTGGTGGACATTGCTATGTCCCCAGGAAAGGCTGAGCAATTTCTCTGGTGTGGCCTTGTGCCAGTGAGTCATTGAACTGTAGCTCCCTTGCTGGACAATGGCTGGTGATGTCTGTTCAGCACCCACCCTCGTGTTGGTTACCTCCCTTGTCATTGTCTCTGGAGAGCTATCATCTGGGCGCCTCCCAAACCCACAGCATATTTTAGTGACAGCCCTACAACACAATCTCATAACTTCATATGCACTAATGAGAAACATATTTAGATAGAACAATGGCTTTCAACAGATCATAACCTTTCCCCTAATGCCTCACATGGTGTGCTTTATGTGAAATATGACAATTATATATAAATGATGAATATGGGAGTTACATGGCACTCAAAAAGAGTTTGAGCTTTCGATCAGCCAGTTTCATTAGGGCAGAACTTTCCATTTCAAAACCTATATCTACTGCAGGCGAGAAAATGTTTGCTTTGATATGGAAGCTAAAGCTTTTCTTGGATCACAATATTGTGAATAAAGGGCAGAGGGGTGAGAGTCCAGGCAATCAGATGGTGGAGTCTGTCCCCCCCTGATTTTCACTATAATGCTGTGTTGTGGTATTTCACTGTGCATTAACATGAATGCATCTTGCACCTCTGTGCTCAAGGTGTTGCTTTATTTTGCCACTGTTTTAAGGAATAGGGTGTCACTGTCTGATTTTCTAATGTAGGAGCCCAAGTGATCAGAGGACATTTGGGGGAATTATTGTTTACATTTGAATTTTGTCTGTGCTGTTTGTTAACCAAGATTGTATTGGCCGTTGAAGCTGATTGTCTTAGTCCATTTTACCAGAGATATGGCAGGTCCTCTTTGACATGGCTGTGAAACACCTCACCTTTCTCTGCACCCCAATCAAATCCCATTGCAGCAATGGCTCCCAAATGATCGTCCCATATGCCATAGGTGGGCCATGGAACTCTTGCCCTGAGCTGTCTTGAATTTCTGAAACGGACACGTGGCTCTGTGTGTCCCTCTAGAGGTGACTGAGATGGGTAGAGGTTGAGCAGCCTGCCTTAGCCTTGGCTACCAGAGCTGTGTCTTTCAGGTCAGGCAGGAGTGGAGCATTCTTTAAGATTCGGGGGTCCCAGGTTCAATGTTCACTATTGACGACTCACCCAGGGGTGTGGTGTTTCATTTCCAACTGCTTCCATAGGTGTCTGAGCTCTTCACTGCAAAGAGGAGGCTGGAGGCCTGGAAAAGCAGCTGGAAATAAGGAGGTCCCCTCCTCCTAGGGGCTTCTGCTACGTAGAAGGGGGCAAAAACAAGTGCCAACCCCAGGAGTCAGAGTCTCCAGGAGGACTGGAGTCACCTGCTGCCAAGCAGAATGGAATGTACAGGGAAGCAAGGAATGAGGCAGCTGAAGAAAAATACTAGCCAGGGATGGAGAAATTGTTCAGGGCCCAAACTGAAGAAAATGGGAGTCTTTGTCAAGGGCTGATTTCTCCTGGAGTTTCTTTTTCCTCTGACCTCTGTGGTTGGTTGGTGTGAGTCTCCATGCCTTAGTCTCCCATTTTGGCTTGGTCAGGAGCCCCAGTTTTATGTTACATGTCAGAGATCTCTGGTCCAGTGTGGTCTGTGCCACCAGTAGTGATCGCTCCCTGCATTGACAGTGCTTTGCAGATCACAGGGAGGGTCGGGTAGGCAGGTTCTGATCTGGAGTTGTGCTGGGTCCAGAGACAACAGCAAGTGCTAGGGAGAGGAAACCTAGAAACAGCGCAACGGACTCCATTTGACACAAGCTTACATATACAAGTGCTTAAAATGTGTCAGTGAACACACAGCCGGTGGAGTTTTATGGCTGTACTTAAATTGACAAACTATTCCAACATGACTTTTGCAGGTAGAAAAAGCATTAGTTCTCTTTGTCACCTTCTTTCTGCTGTTAGCTAGTTTTCTTTACTTCCCCGCCCCCAGACTTGCCTGAGACAGAGAGGAATGTTCAAATTAGAAGGCCCTGTCAAAAGTTGCTAAGGGAAAAGTTCTCTGTACACTGCACGATGCTTCCTACACCAACTCCTACCATGCTGGTGAAAACTCAAACTTTATCTGGCCAGTGCATAATATTTTCTACACAAACTGCTAGAAGCTTTTGCACCACAGTAAACTTTATGGGCCTGTGCTGAGTTTCCTGTGCCAAGCCAATTTAAACTTTCAGAGTATCTTATATTTATAAAGAATGAGAAAATTCCTACTAGACTTTCTGTGTGTGCGTGTGGTATTCTTCTGAACTCTGCCCACAAGGTGAGCCCCACCCACTTTACTGATTGCAGGAACTCATAATATGATCGTGCCATCTCTGCTGGTTCTCCCTTAGTCAGGTGCAGATAGCCCATAGGCACAATGGGTCAGAATTTCAAAAGCACCTAGCACTTGGATTCTAAGTCCCTTTGACTTTCCCATGGTAGAGCAGGATGGACACCTAGCCAGCCTTCCCTTCTCACTGACAAAACTGTTGGCCCCAAAAGTTCAAAAATCATGGTCAGACCCCCACTCCAAAAATCACAAAACTTTCCTGAAAAAAAAATCAAGGCATCAAAGGCCACAATTTTTTTTTTTTTTTCTGATTTTCACCAAACTAATCCAATCTAGGGGCTTGGCTACACTGGAGAGTTACAGCGCTGGTGGTGGCTTTACAGCGCTGTAACTTACTCCCCGTCCACACTGGCAAGGCACATACAGCCAGGACCGGCGCTAGGGGTTTGAGCGCCCTAGGCGGACAGCAATTTCGCCGCCCCGCGCGCTGGTCCCGTGGATCCGGTGGAGCTGCCACAGTAGTGCCTGCGGAGGGTCCGGTGCTCCGTGGCTCCAGTGGAGCTGCCACAGTTGTGCCTGCGGGAGGTCCACCGGAGCCCCACGAGGAGCCGACCGTCCGCAGGCACCACTGCGGCAGCTCCACCAGAGCCGCCTGCCACCCCCTCCGGCAAAACGGTGCCCACCAATTATTCTGGCGCCCTAGGCGATTGCCTAGGCTGCCTAAATGGTAGCGCCGGCCCTGCATACAGCACTGTATCTCCCTGGCTACAGCGCTGGCTGTACTCCACCTCGGCCTGGGGGACGACTACTATAGCGCTGCTCTTGCAGCGCTGGGGTGCCAGTGTAAACAGTGATTAATCTTACTACGCTGTAACTGACCTCCAGAACATTCCCATAATGCTTTTTAAGTAAAGTTAACACTCTTTGTTTTGTTGTGATGCCTCTCTTTGTTTTGTTGTGAACTTGGGGCTCCCAGAGCTGCTTATCTAAAAAACAAACACAGCTACTATTTGCTCAAGCAGGGGCAGGCAGGGGGATTCCTTTGGAATGTCCACAGCTAGTGTTTTTTTGAGGAGAGAAGCAGCCGGGAGGGAGGGGGCATTTTGGAGCAGCTGCTTATCTGATCTGAAGGCTATTTGCATTTAGTGAATGAGAGAGGGGTGGGAGAAGGGGTCAAAACTTTTAAAATGATTGAAGGTTGGTGCTGTGTATCTTCAAGTCCTTAGAACTTGCAAGGTAGGGTGCTGACACAGTGTCAGCTCCAAAAATCCACTCTGTCTCCCCTATGCTCCCTGTCACACTCCACACTGCCCCCCCCCCATCTTTTGAAAAGCATGTTGCAGCCACTTGAACTCTGGGATAGCTGCCCATAATGCACCACTCCCAACACCATTGCAAGTGGCCACACTGCAGCACTGGTAGCTGTCAGTGTGGCCACACTGCAGCACTTTCCCTACACAGCTGTACAAAGACTGCTTTAACTCCCAACACTGTACAGCTGCAAGTGTAGCCAAACCCTAGGTAGTGTGACAAAGTTCCTCCTCTACCTTGGTGGGGCCTGCACTTATTGGCAGATTTGCTCACCTCAGTGATCTTCCCCACAGTCTGTGTCAACTCCTCCTGTGTCTGATCAGGAGTTGGGAGGTTTGGGGGGAACCCAGGCCCACCCTCTACTCCAGATTCCAGCCTAGGGCCCTGTGGATTGCAGCTGTCTATAGTGCCTCCTGTAACAGCTGCATGACAGCTACAACTCCCTGGGCTACTTCCCCAGGGCCTCATCCAAACACCATTTTTATCCTCACCACAGGGCTTTCCTCCTGGTGTCTGATAACATTTGTACTCCTTAGTCCTCCAGCAGCACACCCTCTCACACACTTCCTCTCCTCTGGCTCCCCCCTCCCTGACTGGAGTGAGCTCCTTTTTAAGCCTAGGTGCCCTGATTAGCCTGCCTTGATTGGCTGCAGGTGTTCTAATCAGCCTGTCTGCCTTAATTGGTTTTAGCAGGTTCCTGATTACTCTAGTGCAGCCCCTGCTCTGGTCACTCAGGGAACAGAAAACTACTCACCCAGTGACCAGTATATTTGCCCTCTACCAGACTCCTGTACCCCCCACTGTCTGGGTCTGTCACAGTAGTTTCTTGGGAAATAGCTCTTGTGAAACAAACAAATATTTCACAGGACAAGTCAGGATGACCAAAGTAACTTTGCTGATGTGATATGCATGGCTACTCTGTTTATGTGAATGGAGAAGGCAGTGAGGTATGTAGGGGTAGGATGCCCATATGTATAGCATGGGTCTCCTTGTGCCATCCTATTTTTCTGCTTCAGAGACAAAGCGTGTTCTCAGGAAATGATGATAGGTAACTACTTCTCTGCCTCTACTGCTCACCTCCAAAGCCCTACCATGCTTAATTCTTTCCCGCCTATCCTAACCATCTACATGAAGCACTTGGGTGAAGTCTTGGTCCCAAATGCAGATGACATCCAACTCTACATCTCTGGCATCTCCAAAGTAAACAGCACCATCTCCCAGCTGTCTGGCTGAGCTCCAGGCTGAAAAACAGGGACTGATGCAGAACCAGGGCAAAGTTGGAGGTGAAGTTGCCGCTAACATTTTGAGGACTTAGAAACCACCACCACGTCACCCTCTGTTCAGGGTGCCTGCCCACAGATGGTCAGATTGGTGCAAAGAATTGTTCTGGATCTAAGTGATGCTGGATGCGCCAATAGCCATGGCTGCTAAAACTTCATTTTCCATTTGGAACTGGACAGCAAACTGTGCCCCATCTTTTCACACAGAAACTCAGCCTCAGAGATGTAGCCATTTTAACCTCCTGCCTACATTACTCTTTCAGTGGTTACACTTAAGCATGATCCCAGACTTCTTACAGCAGAGCTGGTCAGGACCTAGAATTCCTGTTCCACAGAAAAATATGAAATTGTAAATTTTGTTATCCAGAATAGGCATAAAAATGAGACATTTCTAAGTTTTTTGCAGAATTACAGCTGGGACTCTGGGTAAGCTTCCAACCAGTCCGGTAGGAAGTCTAACTGGCAGCTGGCAAGCTGTTTGGGCAGCCAGGGAACAAGGCAGCCCACCTGCCCAGCTGCTCGTGGAGTTGGGCAGCCCACCCGCCCATGCACAAGGTGAGCAGCCAGACAGCTTGTGAGGCGGGCAGCTGTGGCGCTGGGCAGTCTGCCTACCTGTTTTCCATCAAAATTTTGAGCGGAATTGACATGTCCCTGCAGAATGTTTAGATTCCATCAAATCAGCATTTTTCAATGGAAAATTATTTCAACCTTGAACCAGCCCTGTTATACAAGTGTCATTTGTAGCCACAAAGAATGCATCCTCCTGGCACTGGCTGTCTCTGACAGCTCAATACAGAATAATAGATCAAGATCTCTTATTACTCTTCAAGATCCTTAGTGCAATTAGCCCAAGATACCTCACAGAGCCTCCATTTTTCCATGGCTGCTCCTCTTGAGAGCCAAGTTCCTCAAAACTATGAAACTACGTTCTGAAGAAGAATGGGGTATGACTGCACAACAGGCTGGAAATCCCTCCCACAAGAGGGAGGGATGACCACCAAGCTCACTGTGTTCAGAACAAAGTGTTAAATTATTTCTTCAGCTTCCACAACCACACTTGAACCAGCAACCAAGGAGTAGAAATCTGACAAATACTGAGACCACTGTCTAGCATGGCGACCAATAGTCTCATTGTTTCCTTGTACTCACCCATCTGTCTCTGTCCCTCTGTTGTGTTTTCTCTCTTCTATTTACATTGTCAGGTCTTCGGGGCAAGGACCATCTATTTGTTCTGTTTGTACAGTGCCTACCACAATGGACTCCTGACCCACAAGTGGGGCTCAGCTATGCCCCACCTTTTTAACAAATAAAACATTAGTGCAGAATTCATGTCCCCCGCAAACTCCCCTCTGCCCCCTTCAGAATACGTCAGGGAGGCGCTGCAATTACACCTTTCACCCACTAGGGGCTGCCGTGGCATCAGAAGAGAGGGCAACTGGCTCACCGTTGGAGCAGCCAGGTGCAGAGATGGAGGGGGCATTTTGTCCTTGGCCTCCTCCTCCCTACTTCTACAAAGGTTCTGGCAACCTTGGCTCACAGGACTACCCCAGTTAAAATAACAAAATGCTAATAGTAAAGTAGAAAGAGGAGAAGACAAGAGAGAAGAAGGGAAAAAAAGCCAAAGTCCTCATTGATTTGGGGAAGTAGGAAGAATTTGGCCACTGGTCTATTCTTATTATGTCGAGAACTGGTTGAAGTTATTTCAATTATTTTTTCCATTGAGGTTTCAGTAACATTTTGTGATTAAAAAAAAAGTTATTTTTTTCAGATTTTGAAACAAAGCAAACAAAAAATCTGAAACTCTTTGTTTCTTGATTGTGGGAGAAAATCCTCTTTCCTTTCACTTAAAAACCCAACACTGCTTTTATTCACCTGGGTAAAAAAAGAAGGAAAAAAATAGAGAAAGTGGGACATTTCCCACCAAAACAAAAATTGTTATTGAAAAATTTAATTTCAATTTTTTGTCAAGAAATGAACAATGTAAAACAAATCATTTTTTAAAATTTCCATTAAATATATTTACCTTAAATTGACCAACACTAGTTCTGACATTTGTGTAGGGAACTCAGCAGTGTCTAAGAATTATAATAATAATAATAATAATAATAATGCCTAGCTCTTATATAGACAGACACAGTGGGTGAGGTAATTTATTTTATTAGACCATGTGGCGAGGCGACAACTCACTGGCGCAGCACCTCCTGCTGGTCATCCTGGGAATTAGCTCTTCCAGCCTGGAGCACCCTCTGCAGGTCAGTGTCTCACCTGCTGCTGGTCCCGTGTCCCTCCCAGACCCCGCTGCCCCTCTCTGTCCAGGTTCTGCCCTCCCACAGTAACCCATATTCTGGGTCTCCCCACCTAAGGGAACCTCTGACCCTCTTTCCCAACCTTGCCTCAGGGGCTACTGCCAGTCACCATTTAGCCCCCGCTCCCTAGGGCAGACTGCAGTCTATAAACCACTCATCAGCAAGGGGGGTTGGACCTGCTGCCTCTGCCTGTCTCTGGGCTGTCCCTCTGCAGCCCCAGTACCCTCTGTGGGCCCTTAACTCAGCCTTCAGCTTTTCTAGGCTGGAGTTCCCCAGCTCCCTCTGCCCTTCCCCAGCACTGCTCCACCCTAGGTACCCTCCTCAGCTTCCCAGACAGCCAAGTCCTTCTCTTTCTAGGAAGCTAGAGAGAGTGGCTGTCTCAGATTCTGGCCCTCAGCCCTCTTATAGAGCCAGCTGTGGTCTGATTGGAGTGTGGCCCCACCTATGGCTGCTTCCCCCAGTCAGCCTGGCTTTTCTCTGCTGCAGCCCTCTCCCAGGGCTGTTTTATGTCCTTCAGGGCAGGACCACCGCACTGCAGACCAACTTCTGCTGGTAAAGATATTACCTCACCCCTCCACCCCACCTCCTTGTCTCCTAATGTGCTAGGACTGACATGGCTACAACACTGCATATAGCTCTCATATAATGCATTTCATCGGTGGATCTCAAAATGCTTTGCAATTTTTAATGCATTTATCCTCACAATACCCATGTGAGGTAGGGAGGTGGTGTTATCCCTCATTTACAGATTGGGGAGCTGAAGCACAGAGTAGGGTGGCAATTTGCATAGGCCAATGGGACTATGGAATACCCAATCAGAGAGCATCATTAACTTCCGTGGTAGGGGGAGACCGAGCATACCTCTCAACCTTCCACCCTGCCAGTATGTGACATCAGCAATTGTAATGTATGAAAAGGAACCAATATAGGTGGAACATGTGGGTTTGGTTGTGCCTCATGCCCTAATTAACTGATTGTAATTTTCTTTTAATTATAAACCCCGTTTTTAAAGGATATCTTCTCACTGTGACAATTATAAACCTGTTTCTTTTAAAAAAGAAAACTGGGAAAACAACTTATAGTCTAGCCAACTATGACAGCTCCCCTCCATGGGTTATTTCAGGCCTTGAGCTCTGGGCTTCCAGTCCCCAGCACAATGCACTACTGCTTCATACATGAGTAATTGTCATTTATGGGGACCAGCCACTAGAGGTGGACTTGACACACACTTTTACCAGTGGATTATCGAACTGTTTGCTAGACGGCAGTATAATCTTGGAGATCAGGATTCCAAGAGTCTAGCCCTGATTCTGGCACAGTAGTGAAGTGGTTCGATGAGGTGCTGTATTGAAGTGTCAGAAGAAGAGGTGGTGCTGGAACAAATTGTTATTTTGAAGTAACAAATCACCAGGCCCAGATGATCCAGTTGTACGGTCTGAAGGAGTTCAAGTATGAAGTGGCTGAGCTGCTAGCAAAGATATGTGATAGCTCATAAAAACAGCTACTGTACCAGAGGACTGGAGGATGGTAAATGTTGTAGAGTAGAACCTCAGAGTTATGGAGGTTGTTCATAGCTCTGAAAAGTTCATTACTCTGAAGAAAACATTCTGGTGGTCCTTTAAAAAGTTTACAACTGAACGTTGACTTAATACAGCTTTGAAACTTTACTATGCAGAAGAAATATGCTGCTTTCCCTTTTTTTTTAGTAATTTGCGTTCAACACAATACTGTACTGTATATGCTTTTTTTTTTTTTTGTCTCTGCTGCTGCCTGATTGTGTACTTCCGATTCCAAATGAGGTGTGTGGTTGACTGGTTAGTTCATAATTCTGGTATTTGTAACTCTGAGGTTCTACTGTCCCTGTATTTAAGAAAGGCTCTGGGAGGAGCTGGGAATGACAGACCAGTAAGCCATATATCTGTATCTGATAATCTTATTGAAATTATAATTAAAATTAGAGGAATAAAGCACCTGGAAGATTATGATATGATAGGGTCTAACCAATGTGGTTTCTGTAAAGGGAAATTTTTTTAGATTGTCAGTTCTTTGGAGCAGGGACTGCTTTTTCATTCAGTGCTGGTCCAGCATCTGGCACCATGATCCATGACTGGGCATCTAGGCGCTATAGGGATATAAATAATAATCTGTTAGAAGTCAGGTAAAGGAAAACCACTGATGTAATGTTTTTAGACTTTCAAAAGGCCTTTGACAGTCTGTGAAGAGGCTATGTCATCATGGGATGAGAAGAAAACTTTTGTCATGGATCAAAAACTGGCTAGGAGAGAGGAAACGAAGAGTAGGAACAAATGGCCAATTTTCATCATGGCAAAAGGTTAATAGCAGGGACCACAAGGTACTGTATTAGGTCCAGTTTTGTTTAATATACTTATTATTTAGCAAGTGAGATAGCAAAATCTGCAGCTGACACAAAGTTATTTAGGTTAGTCAGAATCAGGAAATTCAGAGATACCAAACCAAATTAGGTGAATGGATAACGTGATGGCAGACGAAGTTCCATGTTGATAGATTAAAAGTAATGCACATTGAAGGGAAACAATAGACACTGAAAGGCAACACATTCAAAACTGAGCAAATACTTTTCACTCAAACCATCACTAGGACCGTGGAACTCACTGACACAGGATATCATGGGTGCCAAGAATTTAATAAGATTCAAAGGTGGATTGGACGTTTATATGGATAACAACATCAAGAGTTATAATAGTTAATGCAAACTAAGAGTTTTGGAAGAGATATCCAACCTCATGTTTCAAGGTTCAAACTCATCTCTATTGCTTTGGGAGATCAGGAACCAGGCTTTCCTGGAGGACAGATTACACCACATCTTTCAACTGTGCCTTGCACTTTCCTCTGCAGAATATGGTCCTGGTCCCTGTCAGAGCCAGGATACTAGACTAGATGGATCATGAGTCTAATCCAGTCTGGCAATTCCTATAGCTTTGTAACCAAAGCACACTTAAATACTGAGTGGCTAAATCTTGGAGTTATCCTATTACAGACCGGGGTTCTTGTCCTACTTCTGCCTGAAGTTACCTTCTGCAACATCCTTCCTATTCCAGAGCTTAACTACTCTTAGACATTTTTTTCCTACTATCTAACCTAAATCTTTCTTGCTGCTGACTTTTGTCCTACCTTCATTGGCCACCATCCTCTTTATAATAGCCCTTAACATATTTGAAGACTGTTATCAGTCTGAGTCCCTCAAAACTAAACATGCCCAGTGTTTTTAACCTTTCCTCATAGGTCAGATTTTCTAAACATGAGATCATGTTTGTTGCCCTCCTCTTGACTCCCTCCAATTTGTCCACATTTTCCCAAAGTGTGGTGCCCAGAATTGGACACCATACTCCAGCTGAGCCCTCACCAGTGCCAAGAAGAGTGGGACAGTTACCTCCCATGTCTTACATGCTACATTCCAGTTAATACACCCCAGAATGTGCCTCTTTTGCAGCTGCATCAGATTGCTGACTCATATTCCATTTGTGATCCACTGTAACCCCCCTGATCCTTTCCAGCGATACTACAGTACCACCTAGCTAGTCATTCCCCATTTTATAGTTCTGCATTTGATTTTTCCTTCCTAAGTGCACATCTTTATTGAATTTCATCTTGTTGAATTCAGACCAATTCTCCAATTTATCAAGGTTCTTTTCAGTTCTATCCCTGTTCTCCAAAGTGCTTGCAACCCCTTCCAGTGTGGTGTCATCTGCATATTTTATAAGCATACGCTCCACACCATTATCCGAGTAATTAATTAATATTAAATATTAATATTAAATAGTACTAGGCCCAGGACTGATCCCTGTGGAACCCCATGCCCTCCCATTTTAACAGCGAACCATTGATAACTGCTCTTTGAGTAGGGTTTTTCAATCAATTGTGCACCCATTGTATAGTAATTTATTCTAGATGGTATTTCCCTAGTTTGCTTATGAGAATGGTTTGTGGGACTGTGTTAAAAGTTAGAGCACATCGACTGCTTCGCCCAATAGTTTGGGACTAATGGATACCTGGGTTCCAGTTCAGCGTACGTTGTGGTAGGTTACAGGTTGAGTGATGGCCTGCCTTTGTGGCAGAGACAGCCTGATTCAGCCTAACTGTTGAACATGCTGCAAAATCTAGTACATCTGAGAGGTGTGAGTTGTGCAGGGGAGGAACAGAGCTAGAGTAGTGCTGGAAAGGGGGCACAAGCAGGGGGTAGTAGTGAGATGTGGGGAAGGACACTTGCAGGAGCTTTGTGTGTGTGTATGGCGTGGGGGGGATAGTGGTAGAAGTGCTAGCCAGAAGGTGACACTCGCAGGGGCTATGTGAGGAGGATAGCTGGGCAAGGAGAGAACACTGGTAGGGGGTGTGTTGGGGGTAATTAGAGGAGCTGGCATGGGGGAGGAGACATTTGTAGGCAGCTAGGAGTGCAGGGATTGGGATGAGTATGCTTGGCTGCAGGAGCTCTGCAGGACAGGGGGAGGGAGGAGGTGTGCGGGGAGGGTTAAATTGGTGCAGGCAAGAAGGGGCATTTGCAGAAAATCTGCTGGGTAGAGGGCACTTATAGGAAGGGGGTGGTGGTAGCAATGTCGGGGAGGCACTTGTAGGACTTGGGGAAAGCAACGCTAAGGGATCAGTAGCAGCACAGGGGCAGTTGCAGGAGTTGGGGGTAGTGGTATGGGGGGACACGGCAATGGGGGCCAAAATTTGCAGGGCTGGGTGTGATAGTATCAAAGGCCACTGGGGGGAGCAGTGCAGGGGGCAGAGATGTTGGGGCTTTGTGAGGAGCTGAGAGTCCCAGCCCTAGGGGTGTGGGGCTGTGCTAGGAGCTGGGGGTCCCAGCCAGGTATGGTTGGGGTGTGGGGGGCTGTAAGCAGAGCCGAGGGTCCAGGGTTGTGGGGGGCTATGTGAGGACCTGGAAGTCCCAGCACTGGTGGGTGGGGCTGTGTGAAGTGCTGGGGTCCTGCCTGGGGGCTGTGAGGAGAGCTAGGGGGTCCTCGCCCGGGGGCGGGGCTGTGTGAGGATCTGGGGGGTCCCGGCCCGAGGGGGGGCGGAGCTCTGTGAGGGGAGCTGGGGGGTCCCGTCCCAGGGGCTGTGAGGGGAGCTGGGGGTCCCGGCCCGCCCCGCTCCGGCCGGTGTCAGCTTGCAGCTGGAGCTCCACCCTCCCGGCCGCACTCCCGACCCTCCCCGGGCGGCGGGGAGCGAGCGAGCGAGCGAGGGGCCGGCCCCGCCGGCGGAGGGAGGCAGCAGCGCCGCGCCCGCTGCCCGCCCGCCCGCAGCCCGCTCCGCACTCGGCCGGCGCCGCGCGTCGAAGTTGGGCGGGCCGGGCGCACCATGCCCCAGCTACCGCCCGCGGGCGGCGACGACCTGGGCGCCCCGGACGAGCTGATCCCCTTTCAGGACGAGGGCGACGAGCAGGACAAGGGCGCGGGGCGCGGCTCGGCCCACGGGGACCTGGACGAGCTCAAGTCCTCGCTGGTCCACGAGTCCGAGAACCGCCGCGCCAGCGCCTCGGGCTCCGACTCGGAGGTGAGGGGCCGGGCCGGGGGCTGGAGGTGAGGGGCCGGGCTGGAGGTGAGGGGCAGCGCTCACCCCTCTCCCCTTTGTGTCTCCCCCGCAGGCGGAGCGGCCGCCGCCGCCGCAGCCCCGCGAAAGTTTCCAGAAGCCGCGGGACTATCTCGCCGAAGGTACCGACCCCTTCCCCAGCCCCACGTCTCCCCGGTGCTTCCCAGTGCTGCGCCTTTCCCACCCCTCCTGCCCCCTTCTGCCCCACAGCCCCCCACTCCCTGCCCGCTTGAGCCCCTTCCCTCCGCCTCACCGCCGCCTCCCCCAGCGCCCCCCCTCGCCCTTCCCCCGTGTCCCCCTCTCGGGGGGCGCCCCTGGGAGTTCGCCTGGGACGGGAAGGGTCCCTCAGGTCCCTGCCCAGATCGGCCCCGGCCTGGAGGCTCCCCCAGCCGTGGAGCGCTCCTTGGTGTTTACATCCTTCGGATACTCGCGGGCGCTTAGCAAGACTTTTAACCTCTTTGTTTTCTTCGTCCGTGTCCGCCGCCCGCCCTCAGACCCTCTCCTCCGCCTCCCCGCTTTCCCACCCCGTGCTCGCTGAGTTAGGGGAGTAACCTGAGTGTAGCTAACTCGAGTTAACTCTGCAGTGAAGACCTATTCCCCCTCCCCGCCTCTCCACCCCAGCGTTAACAACTTCAGCCGCCTCTACCATCTTCCCACTCCCGGACTGCTCTTGGCCTGCTCCCAGCCCCACCCCCCTGAATGCCCCTGGCTGAGTCTTTTCTTTTCTCCCCAGTAGTGAGAAGACAGCAAGATGGAGGTTTCTTTAAGGGGCCCCCATATCCAGGTTACCCCTTCCTGATGATCCCAGAGCTGGGCAGCCCCTACCTGCCCAACGGAGCCCTGTCCCCTGGCGGTGCTCGCACAGTAAGTGCTGCTCACTTTGGTTTGGCCCCTCTGCTGTCACCAGACCCCCTTTCTCCCCACAGACAGTGTTCAGTTGTCCTTTCACCCTAGCTGAGGAGTGACCCCTGATGGTATGTGGTCAGGGAGCTGGGGGGAGGGGGCTTTTGCTGTCTTGTGAAGTAGAAATGTCTGCTCTGACTCTAGTTTGTGGCATTGATTGCATAAAAACGATCTTTTGTAAAGTAGCTTTGGGCAGCATTTTCATCCTATGGATCTAATAATATGAGTGCTGGGGAAAACTGCCGCTGTGGTGAAGTTAGATTTTTTTTATTTGGAAGCTGAAGGGATGAGATGAGCGGTTTTTCTGATCCTCATTCCTTTCCATGGGGTGCATATGTTCCCCTTCACAAAGCGAGACCTCTCCAAGAATTGGCAGGGATGAGGAAAGTGACAGAGTTTTTTGCTCCCTGATTCATTCTTCCACTTTTCTGGGTTGATCATTCAAGCTGTTGCAGGCAGACTGTAATACCCTTGTAGAACCCCACTAAAGTCAGGGTCCATCCCCATGAGGATCTGTTTGTAGAGTTTCAAACAAACACACACACTCTAGTTTATTTGGCTAATATCACCTTAGATTATGAAAACAGAACTCCAGAATATCAAATCTAATTTTCGTTCTTTGATGCTGTTTGTTCACTTTTTGCATTTCTCCCATCTTGGAAGGTGAAAACAAGCCCCCTTTCACTTGCTGACAGACAGTTTCTAGTCAGTTTTGCTCACGGTTTCATTGCGGGTGAGGCCCATTTTTTCACTCTGTGGTCCCAATCCTGCAATTGAATGGGCACAGGCAGACCCATATGCCTGTGCAGAGACCTAGTGACTTCACTGATATGACACAGGGAATCCTGTGCTGAGCTGATTGCAGGATTGGGGCCTCTTTATCCTGCTCAATGTTAAGAAGTCCCAGTCCTGCTTGGGCCCCTTGGGGGCTATTGTAATACAAATGTTAATGCATTAGTACTATGCTCTGATGCTTGGGTTACAAACATTGCTCAGGAACTTTTTTTTTTTTTTTTTTAAATTAAGGCTCCAGTGCTGTGATTTGTTGCTCATACATGGATTTGTTTTCCTGCGCAGACCCCCATTGTATTTAATGGGGGCAGCCCATGTGGACACAGCAGTCTGCCTGTGTGTGACAAATTGCAGGGTCAGGGCCATGGTGTGTGTTTTGTAATTTCATGGAGCCGTTTCTCTTGGATCTGAGCTTTGTAAAAACTTTTTTTGTTACCACACAGCACAAAAAATAAGGGATAGACTTGACTTGACAGTATCTCTTTAATGCCTATTTGAGGGGAAAATCCAAGATTCTCACTTGGTGGTGTATTTGTTTTACTTAACTAGTTCAGAGCAAGACCCACAGCTCTTATCTGCTGGGATGAAGCAGTCGATTCTGCAGTAATTTTAAGTTCTATGCAGAAGAAACATGCAAGCTGTTTGATTTCTGACTCCTGCAGTTTAAAACTTGAATGTAAATTCTGGATGGAAAGCTAAATAAAGAATCCAGTGGGGCGCCCTGTTACATGTGTAAACCTGAGAAACCCGACCATGGTTTTCTTATGTTTGCCCTGCTTTTCTCATTTAAAGGGATCGCTTAGACTTTTTAAAGCTGTTAATGAGCTGACATTGTCTGTCTCTCCATCGGCGTTTAAAGAAGTGATTAAGCAAATTGACCAAGCATTAGACAGAGTGCAAATGAGAGCAAATTGGAATTCCCCAGAACACAAACCAATGCCCCATCCCCAAATCCTCCACTGCCCTTAGGATCTCATTGTGTTCCGGTGGCCATTAGAGGTTCCCTGCCTGCATGCTTATCCCCAAACAGGAACCTATTATTTTCCTTTCCTTGGTGAGGTGCACACCTTATCCATGATCAGTGCCCTCCTCTGGGCTTCTGATTTAATTCTGGAACTTTTGTCTTTTTAAGGTGAAGGGCCTGAACAAGATAAATATGATGCCTGATTGGCTCTTAATAATGATTAAGGGAAGCCTGAGAAACTTTCCCAGCAGAACCGGTTAATTCTGCTGTCATTGTGCTTTTCAGCAACTGGAAGCTGCTCTATTCACTTGTGGCATTAAAACATACCTGGGGCATGGATGGCTTGTTTCCTTGTATGCCTGAAAGCAACTGACACAAGGACTTGCTCTAAACTAATAGGGTTAGGTAGCATGGAAGGCTCCTTGATTCTTGTATGTTTTATTGTTGTGAAACAAAATCCTTTTAGTGACGTCCACTATTTGGCCAGGTTTTAATGAATCCACTATTCACACTTGCCTTTGCTAAATTATTGATAGGAGGATTTTACTTGCATTCCTACGAAGAGAACATAGAACAAGATACAGTTCCTTTAAGCTGTGACTTAAATTAATGCTAGCTTGTTAACATATTTTAGAGATAGGTGTAATCTAAAACCAGCTGGCTTGAACAGTCATTTAGTGTTAAATGATGTTTGAATTATTAGCCATTTGGTTGTTTGTTCATTAACACGGGTCAATACTGCATTCAGCCGTATAACATAACTGTATTTTAATTATACAGTTACTGATAATTAGGCATTAGAACTTTTGGCCTTTCGTTTAGATCTTAACAGCTAGACTGTACTTGCCTCGAGGGCATGATTATACAAATATGCCTGTGTGGCAGACAGTTGTGTGTTATAGTTGCAGTTTGTCACCATTATTTGTATTAATAAATTTCACAGATGATATTTGATTGGGAGGAATTGCATATACTAGCGAGGACTAAGAAATAATTAAAAGGGATTGAGTAAGATTAGAAACATAGGTATAAAATTAATATTTTTATTTAATATATCTTGGAATACTGGGGAAATTCAAGAGGACCAGAAGCGAGCTAATGTGTCCATATTTTTTAAAAGAGTAAACAGGATAACCTGGGTTATTATAGGCCTGTTAGCCAGACATCGATCTCAGACAAAATAATGGAACCAGCGGTATGTGACTCAATCGAAAAAGAACTGAGGGATGGTCATATATCTAAGGCTGGTAAACAGGGCTACTTGGAAAAGAGGTCTTCAGCTAACTTGATACAATTTTTTTAGTGGGATTACAAGTGGTTGATAACAGTAACTGTGTTGGTGTAATATGCTTGGCCTTCTTTTAGGCATTCGACTTAGTACAGCACAACATTTTGACTAAAAAACTAGCATTGTTCAAAACCAGTGCAGCACATGTGTTTAAAAACAGATTGACAGATCTCAGGACATATTTGTTAATGGGGAATAATAATTGAATGGGGGTATTCTGATGGGGTTCAGGAGGGACTTCTTATATAGGATTGGGTTGAGGATTTTTTTTTCAAATATCTGGAAGAAAATATAAAAGTGTCATGTAAAGTTTGCAAATTCCACTAATATTGGCAGGTGGTAAATGATGATGAGGGCAAGCCACTGATACAGAGTGTTCTGGATTTTTTGATAAGCTTGACACAATCAAATGCATGATCATACATCTAGGGACAAAGAAAGTAGATCATGCTTATAGGATGGGAACTGCATCTTAGAGAGCAGTAATTCTGCAACAGACTTGAGGTGATGGTGAACCACTAAATGAACTTGAGCTCCCAGTGTGATGCTGTAGCTAAGGGCTTGTCTATATTACCCACTGGATTGACAGGCAGCAATCGATCCAGCGGGGGTCTAGATTCAATAAATCGACCACCAAGTGCATGCCTGTCGACTCCAATACTCCAATAGGGCAAGAGGCACAGGCGGAGTCAACGGGAGAGCGTCAGCTGTCGACTTACCACAGTGAAGACACCACAGTAAGTAGATTTAAGTACGTCAACTTCAGCTATGTTTTTGACGTAGCTGAAGTTGCATAACTTGGATCCATTCCTCCCCCCAACCCCCACCCCCCCCAGTGTAGACCAGGCCTGAGAGGGCTAATGCTATCCTGGGATGCATAAGTAGGGGAACAATGAGGTAGTGTATCTATGTTTACGCCAGAAGTGAGATCGTTACTAGAGTATTGTGTCCAGTTCTGGTAACCACACTTCAAAGAAGGTGCTGAAAATTTGAAGAGTGTTCAGGGAAGAGCTACAAGAGGATCTAAGGACTGGACAACCTGCCTTAGATTGAACTTAAGTATCTCCATGTATTTATCCTATCAAACAGAAGGTTAAGAAGCAATTTGATCGCAGTCTAAAAATTACCTACCCAAGGAGAGGATATGTGGAGGACTTGTTATTCCGGCAGTCAAAAGCATAAAAAAAATCCAACATCAGGAAATAGAAGCTAGACAAATTCAAACAGGAGGTAAAGTGTGCATTTTTAGTGGGATGCAACTTAGCTTTGCAACAGCTTTCCTAGGGTTGTAGTGGATTGTGTATCATTTGACATCTTAAAATCAGGTGTGAGTGTCTTTCTAAAAGATATGCTACAGGTCAATCAGAACTTGTAAAGTTGGTACAGGAACCACTTGGTGAAATTTGATAGCCGTTGTTATGCAGGACGTCAGACTAGATGATCTTAATGGTTCCTGCAGGCCTTAAAATCCAAAACTGTTATAGTACTACCTAGAGGCCCCAGCCACTATGCTAGGCACTGTACGGACAGGTTATCACTGTCCTCATCCTGAAAAGCTTAGTTTAAGACAAGATTCAACAGGTAAACTGACCAAATGAGAAGGAGGGAGGTGGAGGAGAGAGTAATAGGAACAGTAGCGTCTTTTGGTGTAGAGAGGGTTTTAGTAATTGAAACAAATAAAGGGATAGCCCTAGTCTTGACTGACCACTGTCATCTCTCGGTGTTTTCTGGGTATCACAGTAGAAATGAGTCTTAAAATGAGACTTGTAGGAGGGTGGGGCTTTATGGATTTTTTTTTTTGAGAGCAAGAGGATGTTCTGGTTATCAGGGAAGCATGGGGAGGGGAGCTCAAAGGTGATTGTGGGAGAAACAGGCCCATGCATGATAGAAGTTAACTGTTATTGATGGAACGAAAGGTTGACAAAACAGTAAGGTAACAGTGTGGAAAGGTAGGGCAGGGCTACTAGGAATAGATTTAAAGATAAGTACAAGAAGCTTATATTGGATGCAGTGCAGAAGGGGTGGGGGACAGTGGATGGAATGGAAGGGGTGATATGATCAGGCCACTTAAGGTTTTAGCAGCTGTTTTGAATGGACCCATATGGGGACAAATCGAGACTCAACTTGGAAATATGTAATTAATCTTTCTGGGCTGTGGCGTGGGTGTGGGAGTTTGGAAACAGGTACTCAATGGGAAGAAGATGCTAGAAAAAGATTCTTGGAGTGATGATGGGCAACAAATTAAAAATGAGTTTCCAGAGCCCTAAGTATCGACAATGCAGTTTTAGGCTGTGGCTGCAGAGACATTATCTCTAGATAGGGATTGGTCTGTCTGTCTTGTATTTCTATATGATACCTATAATGATGGTATCTAGGTGCTGGAGGGATTGACTGTAGAGATTAAAAGAGCCAAATATGTATAGGTTGGTTGTGAGATAATTAAGGAGTGTAAGAGCCAATGAATATTTCCTCTCCAACCTGCTGAGGATAGGGAGCAATTATTTAGGACAATACATAGAGAACAGAACTGGGAGCAATGGGGTATGAAATTAAGTAAAGGAATACTGTGATGCATTGAAAACTTTAAATGACAAGCTGTTACATTAAGTGTAAGGAATTTCCTGGTCCTGCTTGCAGGCTTCGGGGCTCTTCAGAAGCATGCAATCTGGGTTTTGTGCAATCAGTCTGCAAAGCGCCAGCCTAGAGCAAGGTGGGAGGAGTTGTGCCTGTCTGCTTTAGGGAGCAGCCTGCTTTCTCTCTCTCTCTGTTTTTGTTCTCATGTTAAGGTTCTGGATTCCAACGAAGTCGTGTTACACTGCAACCTTCCAGAAATATCATTTGATGTTTGTATCTAACTTCTCTATGTACATGCCATGAACATAACAAATATCAGGAAAGTCATCCTGACAAGATGTTCTGCTTTGTAGAGTCATCTCAGGGAGAGGGTAGAAGACCTATCACTTTTCACTTTAAAAACTAGAATAGTTAAATTCTACAACAGCGGGGCCCCATTTCTGGTTGTCCCATAGGCTCTTCTGTAATAAAGGTGATTAGTAATACTTTAGGTAAAAGTTCAGTAGGTTCTTGGGGAGGTGGTGCACTACTTGACTTAGCTTTCTTACATCTCTGCTCTCTGTGGTACTTGGGAGGTTGGATGCCTTTTTCAGGCCTCGTAGTTCATTTTGTACCAAACAGGACAGCTGATGATTGCAGCTGCATTTGGAATGCAGACTTCCACTCCTGTTAACATTTTAGTTCCATTGGGTTCTTCCCTCCCCTCAATGAACTCACATTTAAGAGAACCTCTCAGTTCCATTCTAAGCATGGAGTTGCAAAGGGGAAAAGATTGGGGGAGGGTGTTTGTCGTCTCCTGCCTTTTTTTTTTTTAAACCTTACAGATTTGACCTTTCTGATTATTTTTATTTCTGAAGGAAAAAGCAGCCTCTTACTGATAAATACAGCACATAAAATGATGTAACAAATAAGATGATGAAAAGCTAGGCCTTTCTGCTATTCCATTTATCTCCAGGAAACTTGGAGTTAAGGTTCTATCTACCATTTTCACTCTGACCCTGGGTCGATGTCTCTTATGTACTTATTCATCAGAACCCCCCCCTTACAGCTAATCACATATCTCCTCTATATTTCCAGTGGTATCCATACCTTTGCCTTGCATACTTATATAGTACATGATTCTTAGATCAGGAGCTGAGAGAGTTCAGCGTCTCTGTCAGGATTGTCATGCAAACACTACTGGAAAATATTTCATGTGTAATGTAATGTGGGCCATAATTATGCTGGTGCTGCTTCTGATATTGCTTTCTAACTGCATTCAACTCCCTAAGATATTTTGGGATACAGTTTGTGTGAAAGACATAGTGGCATACGAAACTGTCATATTGTTACTATGCATCGTGCTACCAATACAGACCTAGTTTCTTGGATAAATATGATGAGTTGTCTTCTAATATCCAGTTATAGGGAGAGCCAATGCAGTGTGACTCTGGGTATGGATGTTCTCTCTAGGCAGCGATTTGTATATAATCACTCAATATGCTGTTGCGAAAAGACCCATCACTTGTGCAACTTCTCGACTGGTCGGAACAATGGCAGCACTAGTGTAAAAACAAAAATGAATTCCTAAGCCTTGGTTTCTCTGATTATGCCACCAGTGGAGCTGCACAGGTGTTAGTGAATCAATGGGAGAATTCCCTGAAAAGTCCTGTGTAGATCAGGCGTGAATGTCCAGTCACTGAAGAGGGCAAGTTTGAGGTTTTCTGCCGGAAGATGCCCAGCTAGACAAGTAGCTGGCTACTTCCAAAGCAAAATATGTCCTTCAGTGTGGCAGGCTGGATTGATTTAAATTGGCAATTTAAGTCATGATTAAATCAACAAGGGCAGAGCCTCGATTTAAATCATCAGTTGTAATCAGCTTTTTCTGTTTGTACTTCAGTTATTTTCGAAGAATGGTGTATTCTCATTGGTTGATATCACCATTGAAGCAATGTTGATTTGCAACTAAATAGAGCCTTCACACTAGATTTGGTACACTTTTTGCTGCTTAAGATACGCTATAACGATATACATTTATTTAAGCAGTTATATAATTGTTTTCAGATTATTCATTACACATTTTTAGTGTGTTAGAAAATGACAAATGATATATTGCTTATATACTAGTTAATTAACTTTTTGCTCATGATTTGTGTCAGGCTGCATTAGGATTTTAAATTTAACTAAACACACACAACAGCATATACAATTTATTTTTATTAACCAGAACAGTCCCATAATACAGTGCTTGACCTATTGTGCCATATTTGTAAAGCTGGACTTCAAGAGTTAGATGTTTTCCCCCTGATTCTTTCTTTATATAGAAAAGCAGCCTTTAACTCAAAACTCTTGACAGAGCTCGTGGATTCAGCGTTTTGTATTTAGATGTCTTAAGAGATTATAATAATTTTTTAGTCCTTAACATATTTTGTTTTAAATTCAGATTTAATTTTTAACAGATTTATTTTTTAAAAGATAGACTTACTGTAATTTAAATAAAATTAAAAAAATCCAAATTAAATAAAAAAGTAATTGCAGAGTGCATTGTAATTGCTGAGCCAGGTTATTGTCACCCTTAGGAAACCTACCGGTGGTTAGAGACAGTCATTCATTTGATTGCAATGCTTTACACCAGTTTTTTCTCAAACTCAATAGCCCATGTGCTGTGAGGTGGCCTGACCTTGCGTTATAGGTAGAGCTGGCAGCAGCTTTTAGAGCTAAGGTTTCCTCATGGTTTCCATTGTAAAAGCCTGTTTTTAATTATAAGCAGGCTTTATAATTAATAAGCCAAATATCAGTTATTCAAGATGAAAGTTTCCATGCCTCAGGCTGATTTTTTTTCTTAATTTCAATAAAAATGTTTCAGGTGCTTCTGATAATGATATTTGGGAAAATATGTTGTGTTGGGAATGCTAAAAAATGTTTTTCAGCCGTTTCATTGAGAAGCCCTGGTGTCTCTGTGCTTTGGGGAAGAGGCTTGAATTTTGACAGAGGGCTTGCCCTGGGGCCACAGAAGTGCCTCATGCTGTCTCTGTGAAATTCCATCAAAATCTGTCTGAATTCTCTGCATTTGGCAGCTTTGTTTTCAGAGCATTCCATGTGTACTGACATGCTCTATCTTAGGGCAGAAGGGGCTGACCAGAACATTCCCTTCAGTTGCTTCTCCTGCTTGCTGAGGCCCACTGTGGCACCAAGCACTGGTGCGGAGAATAGGGATACTCTCTTGTGCACCCTCCTGCTGAGAAGGAGGGATGCAGAGGGCTGAGGAGCAAAGAAGGATAAGGACAGGGCCAGGTTTATGGGTGTATAGGAGCAGAGGGGAGGAGGTGGCAGGGCAGAAGGGTTTGAAGCTGCTAGAAAACACTCTTCTCCAGAACTTGGAATAGAATTTGGGACTCTTGAGTGCCAGCATTCCTCTGCTGTCAGTCAATAGTTATGAAGCACATTGGCAAAACGTAGCTCATCCTATCTAGTGGCTTATCCAGCATAGAAGATAACAACCTACTACTGTTACCAGTTATCCTTTTAACTCAAGCGAAGTGGTCTGTGTTGTCGATCTGAAGTTTCCAGTGCTGCTGCTAATTCATCAATATTGAATCAATATGGTTCCTCAAGACAGGATTTCTTTCTTTCTTTCTTTTTTTTAGTTTCATTAAAAACTTAGGAAATTACATACAAAAAAAATTACAAGAAAATTAAGGTAGCAAAATTAGGTACTGCAAATGCAGGAAATTCCAGGTTTAAAGTTTCCTCTGTGTGTATGTGTGTGTGTATGTGTGTGTGTAATGTAAGTGACTTAGGGGCATGAATCCCGTTGACTTCAATGAAACATGCTCCTAAATAATGTAGGCTTCTAAATCTTATCCTTGGGTGCCTAAATCCAGACTCAGAAGCCTTAGTTTAGGCACTGGTTGCACTTAGTTTTTAACATTTTGGCCAGTCTTCAAATACCTCATCCCCTACTATTTTCCATAGAATCTTTGTCTCATTCAGTGCACAGATCTATTTGGTCCCCATATTCTGGATGGATCCCCAAAGGGGGTGAAAAGGACCTCCATTCAGTGCATAGGATGGACCTGTTCTGGAGATGAAACAGGTGAAGCTAAGTAGAGTGTTTCTGTAGGACCACAGCCTTATTTGTTGCATAAGTTGGAAGATGTTTGATGGATGAGGCAGGAGATTACAGGAAGAGAGAGGATGGTTTCATGGTTAAGACAATTGAACACTGCCTTGGAGGCTGGATTGTATCCCTGCCTTTGCCATCGAGTTTCTATGTGATGCTGGGCAAGTTGCTGAAACCAAAGTTTGCACAGTTAGTGGCCATCTTGTTTTCTGGGTGCTCAGCTAGAGTCCCCTGGATTTGATTTGCACAAATTTTGAATACTTATAACTGCATCCGAAGGCAATGGGAGCTGTGCTTGGAACATGCTATAAAAATTCTGAGGATATTAAAAAACAAACAGGCGTCCCAAAATGAGCAGGAACTTTTATTAATTTTGCCTTTAGTGTCTCTAGCCCGCCAATCGCCATCTATGAAATGTGGGATAATACCAAGTGTTCTCACAGGAGTGTTGTGAAGGGAGATTGATGAATGTTTGTGAAGCACTGAGATATGGCAGTGAGTGCCATGGGAAAGCCCATGAGGACATGAATTCTGTATGCAGTGCAGGTTTTGGATGGTGTGCAGTAAATACGGCCTAAGGCCACACAGTTAACAGTGAGGATATATAAAGACTATTAAATAACTAACCATTCAGCACTCAGTGAGGCAGAAGTTCTGTGGAAAAAATAGCATATGATCGTGCAATGAAAGACTGGATCATAATGCATATGCACCAGGGGGCTGAATAATGTTGGACAGGCAATCGTAATTCTAATATTTGCTGACTTGGGAGTGCTTAACTTTACAACCTTAACATTTTCTTAAAATAGGTTCTTGTTGTTTGTTTTTATCTGGCTTTTTTGTAGGCTGTGCAAGAATCAGGCTCCCTAGAACAAGAAGGTGGAGAGGGGCTCAAAAGGGCGAGTAGAGCTGTGTGGAATTTTTTTGGCAACCAATAAATTTGCTGAAAAATGTAGTGTCAGGGCAACTGAAACTATTCTTGAATTCAGGTTGAATCTGACGAATAGCTTCAGCCAAACGAAAAATGAGGAAAGTTTTTTTTGTTTTTTTTCCAAAAAGGTTGAATGGGTTATTGTGTTTTGGACAATTTTTTTTTTAAACAAAACTTTTCATTTTGGAAATGTCGTTTCGCATCGACCTGAACAAGTAAAATTGAAAAAAAATGCAGTTTGGTTTGAAACAATCTTTTTGGACTTTTTGGTTCAGAGGCCACACTGCAAAATCAGGTATTTGCTCAGCTGTAGTCCTGAGTTGTGGTACCTTTTCCATCCAAGTGCTATTTCTTTCTCCTTCTATTGGGGAGTTGTAATTGTTACTGTTAAAATATGTTATGGAATTCCCAGAAGACTCTGCATAGAGAAGATTTGAGCTTTGCTCTGGGCAGACTTGGGATGAATAGTAATTAAAAAGAAAAGAGAGGAAAAAGTTCATTCCAAGGGTAAGTTCCTTTGCAAAAGTCGTGAAGATTGCCACAAGCAATTCTACCTAGCTAATCCTAGCTGAGGGACTGACTAAGTCCCTGTTAAGGTTCCCTGGTATGTTTGGGAGAACTGGATTTGCTTGCTTCAACTTTTTTTTGTAATGTATTCAGCTCTTTGAAAGTTGTTTGGATGTTGACAAGGCCGGAACCTGCCTCTTTTGTCTCCAGAGTATCTTCTTTTTTCTAACTTAGGTTGAAAGTCTGTTTTATATTTTGGATTGCTCTTTTGTTATGTTCTCATATTTACTGTAGCTGCTTCAACCCCTAAATCTTGAGATACATTCTGACTTCAGACCAGCAGTGGAACGGGGCTCGATGGGATGAGTTACAGCTGCTTCTCTACCTAATAAATACACAGAACTCATGTAATGGTTTATGAGGAGTGAGTGAAGTCTGAGATGGCTTTTTTTCCGTTACTAAAGACTGTAAGAATGTGATTTGGGTGCACGGATGCCTGTGCATGGACAAAGAATGATTGACATCGTTGGGCTGGAGGTGAAGAAAGAAGCTGGTCTTAAACCAGTGGCTCTCTAAAGCAGCCAATGCTATTGTGTGGGTACGCTGCTTTCTGGATGAGTGCATTCCTGCAGTGTAAGGAAAGCATGACTGGAAGATAGCAGTGAGATGATGGACTATTCTGTCTAAATACTTTTGTGGCTGTCATCACTAGTATCTGTGTGCCTGGGAAGCATGATGGATTTTATCCTCTCAAATACCACTGTGAGGTAGGGATGTACCACCCCTATGGTGCAAATTGGAACCGAGGCACAGGGTAGATCAACTAACTTGCCTCAAGGGAGTCTGTGGCAGAGCCAGGAACTGAAGCCAAGTGTTGTGCACCCTAGTCCAGTGTCCTGTCTGCTAGCTCACCTTGCTTACCAGCCCACTCATGGGCTCTAAAGTAAATGCTTGAGGTTGGTGTCTTCCTAGTCCCTTGTGATGAATTTAGTAGACCTGGAGGCCAGGAACATGAACACTTACTGATCAGTAAATGCTGGCGAGATTTCACATATGGTTTCTGTAGCTAGACAACCTTCCCCAGAATTCAGCTGGTCCTTGTTAGGACTAGGGTGAGTTTTCATGAGAATGATGTTGCTAGTTGTGTAACTGCTTAGAATTGTAAAATTCCCATAGAAATGCACTAGCTCAGTTAAACCCCAATAGCCTGATGAAATGAACAATGTCCCCCATCCTCCCCCAATCAATCCACCGCTGACAGTGTCCTCTTAGTCACTTTGTGGCTGTCTGCTCAGAGACCTCTTGATAAATCAGTGACACCCTCCCAGTAAATCAGTTAATGCTGGGCTGCCTCCTCCTCCCGCAGCCCTTAAATATACTAAGTAATGCTGTCGCCCCCACAATAAATCAATGTTGGGCAAACTCCCCAATAGTGAATCCACCTCTCTTCCCCACTGAGCCCTCTGCTGGGATGGCTGGCCCCTCCAGTTGTGCCCACTCACTGCCCCACTGCTGGGGTAATTGGGGTCCCCTCACAATCTGCTCCATAGCAAAAGGGTGTCAGCCTACCTTCGAGGGCAACTTATTACTCACCATTCTAACTGGGCCCCAGGCACTTCAGCCCTTCCCCCTCCACCTGCCCATTCCTTAATAGCAGGGATGTCTCTGCAGACTAGCCGGCCATCTCTGCATTGCCTACCCTCTACAGCCATGGCTGGGAGGTTTTCTTCACAACCAGGAGGGCTGGATATGGAACTTTTTTTCTTTCTTTTTTTCTTTTTTTTTTTTTTTCCTAAATGTAAGCTGAGATTCTGCAGAAACTGCTGGCCTTGCCTGGGAAGGATTCCTGCTCGCCGCGGGTGAGCGAGGAAGTGGATTTTTCCAGCATGATTGAACCATGATGTTTCCTTGCTGGGAGAGGAAAAATCTGGCCTGATTCTTTCAGTGCCTCTTTGGAAGAAGAGGAGCTGTATTGCAGTTTCCTCCCACACCCTGTGAGACTGGATTCCGCTGAGAAGGCCAGTCCGTTTTCCCTGCCAAAGACCTCATGCTGGCTGGGTGTGGGAGGAAATGGGCAAGAGGGGCTTTCCCCCCCATGCACAGGGGTGGCAGGTTTATATAATTTTTGGTGGTGCCCAGAATGGATCCAGGTCCTCCCCCCGACCCCACCTTGTAAGCCAATATCTATATATTTTAAAATAGTGTCAAAATGGACTGGAAACACTAAGCGTTTAACAGTTTTCCTATTTTGCACAATTGGGCGAGAGGAGGGGGGGGAAATGAGAGCTCTGGCTATGGATGAGGTTTCTGGGGTAAGGCTGAGGATGAGGGGTTTGCGGTGTGGAAGGGGCTCTGAGCTAGGGCAGAGGGTTGGGGTGTGGGGGGGATGAGGGCTGCGGGGTGGGGCTGGGGATGTGGGGTTCATGGTGTAAGAGAGGGCTTAGGGCTGGGGCAGATGGTGGGGTGAGGCAGGGCCGGCTCCAGCATTTTTTGCTGCCCCAAGTGATGGGGATGGGGAGAGAAAGCCGCGATCAGTATCACTTCAGCAGCAACTCTACCGCCGCCGCTTCATTCTTAGGTGGCAGGTCCTTCCCTCCAAGAGGGACTGAGGGACCTGCCGCCGAAGACCTTGACGTGCCACCTCTTTCCATTGGCCGCCACAAGCACCTGCTTCCTGCGCTGCTGCCTGGAGCCAGCCCTGGAGTGAGGGCTCTTGCTGGGGGTGCGGGCACTGGGGCGTGGCATGGCTGAGAACCAGGAGTTTTGGTTGCAGGCTTTTCCCACCAAACTTCCATGCAGCTGTAAGCAAACATGAAGTCTGCTCTGTAGAGTGTGTTCAAAGAAGGCAGTAACCAGACTCAAAATGGGTTAACTAGAACTCTGCTGTCTGCAGCCTGGGCTTTCTGCTAGTGGATTTAGCAGCCCTTTATCCCTGGGAACTTTTTTGACATCTTGAGAGGCTGCAGTGACAAGAGGAAGCTGCACTAATGGGCCACTTGTAGTTGTTTTAAGGCCCATTTACTTTCTTAAACAGTGGACACTTTTCCCTCCTCTGAAAATGTCCTGCAAAGAGATACAGATTGTGGCTGAATATACTGTTTGTTTAGCTTTCAGCGTAAGCTGCTTTTTCATTATGTTGCCAGGCTCCTCTAAGCAGGCTGTGGAATTTAGCAAGGGCCAATGACAAGGTGTCTATTTAGTAGTTATTAGATTGGAATGCTTGCTTCTGCCAATCAAGATGTTTTAGGCAAGACTCTCCCTCTATTTTGGCAAGAGATTCACAGAGCAGCCCACTTGAAGGAACAACTGTCAAAGCACTAGAAGCGTTCCAAGACGATGGAGCATTTTCTTGTTTCTTCAGTGCAATGCAGCAGAGGCTCATCTCTCTCCAAGAACTGGGTGTGAAGCAGTTACTGAGATCAGTCTGTATAAAGGGGTTGTAAACCATGAGGTCGGAAAGAAGTATTTCTGAATTCCCGACCCTTAGCCCAGGGAAATGGTAGCCTTCAAAAGAAGCTCTCCACTCCCTGGAAGTGCTGGAGTGCTTTGAGTGTCTAGTCTTGGATAGCCCATGGTTAGACTAGAAGGTCCTGCTCTCCTGAAGTCCTCAGATGGAGGAAAAGTGAATGGATGTTGGGTCCACAATTATGGTTCCTGGGCCATGCACCTGCATGGGACGTATAGTGTGTCGCTCAGCTTGCATAGGGAAGAGTACAGTAGAACCTCAGTTATGAACACCAGAGTTACGAACTAACCCATTTGGAACCAGAAGTACGCAATCAGCGGCAGCATAAACGAAAGAAACAAAGGCAAATACAGTACAGTACTGTGTTAAATGTAAACTACTAAAAAAAGGGAAAGTTTAAAAAGAAAGATTTGACAAGGTAAGGAAACTGTTTCTGTTCTTGTTTCATTTAAATTAACATGGTTAAAATACCTGTGAGGGCATTCTGCGCCAAAAAATTAAAAATTCTGTGCCAAGATATTAAAACTTTTGCACACAATATTTTAAAATTCTGCAAATTTTATTTGTCAAATAAATGTGGAGGTTCCAGCATGGCATTGGGGAGCACAGGCCAGAGGCTGCACAGAGGTGGAAGATCACTGTACTGCTCCCCCCACCCTGGACATGGTGATGTTGCACCCAACCCTGACACAGCTCAAGGACTGGGTCTGCCCCAGAACCTCCCTCTCTACCCCCCATGCCAGGTGCAGTAGGTGTGGGAAGGCAGGATCCAAGTGTGGAGGGGCTTAGTGTGGGGTGTTCTGTGTGGGGCAATCTAGGTGTGGGCGGCTCAGTGGGGGATCCGGACGCGGGGGGGTCTGGATGCGCAGGGGCCTGTTGGAGGGTTCTGGGTGCAACAGTAATGGGATTCTGCAGGGGGGTCCAGGTGAAGGTGGTTGGGGCTCAGCAGGGGGATCTAGATGTGGGAGGGATAGAGCTTGGCAGGGGGGTATGGGTGGGTGAGGGCTCAGTGGAGGGTCCAGGTGCTGGGGGAGTAGAGCTTATCAAGAGGGGGTGGGAGGTGTGAAACTCGGTGGGAGGGTCTGGGTATGAGAAGGTCTGGATGCACGGGGGTTAGGCGGATAAGGGAGCAGCTCCCTCTACAGGTATCCCTCCTCCTGCATCTGAGGAACAATGGGTGCAGGAAGCAGGGTATGGGCAGAGAGAGTTTGCAGAGCTTCCTGCATCTGGGGGAGAAATCTGGGGGTGGGTTTGACCCATCCCTGGATTCTGTGCAGAGGAAGAGGAAGTCCCGTCCTCCCCAGCCCAGCCAGGACTAGCAGCTGAGCCCTAGTGCAGGGTAGGGAGCCGGATCTTCCCCAGTCCTGCCTCCTGCCTCATAATGATTTACCTCTCTGCCAGCTGCCCTGGCACCTGAAACATACTGCTGGGGAGGGTCACGTGACCACTCTTGTGGCTTCCCTGTGAGAGAGTCATTTTTCTGTAGGGGACATAAATTCTGCACATGTGCAGTGGCAAAGAATTCCCCCGAGGAGTGTTAAAAGCAGCATTTTTCTTCCGCATAGTAAAGTTTCAAAGTAGAATTAAGCCAATGTTCAGTTGTAAACTTTTAAAAGAACCACCATAACATTTTGTTCACAGTTCAGGGCCACCCAGAGGATTCAAGGGGCCTGGGGTCTTCATTTTGGTGGCGGGTCCTGAAGCGGAAGGGCCCCCCACCGCCGCCGAATTGCTGCCGAAGACCCGGCACTTTGGCGGCAGGTCTGGGGCAGAAGGACCCCCCGCCGCAGGTCTTGGGGGCACTTTGGCGGCAGGTCCTGGAGTGGAAGAACCCTCTCCCCCCCCGCCGCTGAATTGCCGCCGAAGACCTGGAGCGGAAGAAGCTCCGGGGAGTTTTCTGGGACCCCCAGAGCATGTGAAGGACCCCGCTCCAGGGACCCTGAAAAACTATCGTGGGGGCCCCTGTGGGGCCTGGGGCAAATTGCCCCACTTGCGCCCCCCCGCCCCCCCGCCCCCCCGGGCGGCCCTGTCACAGTTACAAACAACTTCCATTCCCAAGGTGTTGTAACTTGAGGTTCTACTCTATTGTGCCTGAGGCCTAAACCTGGGTAGAGGGTGTTTTCCCTGAAGATGGCTGAGGCATTCCTGTGTGTTTTTCCTGTTACTTTTGGGTGGAATGTGTCCAGGTATGGCATGACTGTTGAAGGCCCCTAGTACTGGTATTGCACAGCCCCTGCTGCACACCAGTGTGCTGAGATGGTGTCGTGATTTCTTCTCTGAAGAAGGACCAAGGTGTTGGGGGTGGATTCCCCCAGTCACTTTGCTGCACTTGAGATGGTGTGAATTATCTGCAGACAGTGAGTGTGGAGTGTCTTATATCACTCAGCCCCCAGTAGGAAATACTGTTGGTGTAAAACCCCAGGTGGCTTTTTGCAATAAATTTGAGTACCACAAATTTTCTGGCAGTAGGCAGGCCTAGAGAAAGCTGGGTCCCTGCCTCAGGGAACTTCCATTGTGTGCAGACCTGGCTTATTACTGGTAGTTTCTGTTATAGTTTATCCCCTTGATGTTTGTCTTCTGCATTCCTCCTTGTGCGTCATCTGCAGGATCACCAGTTGGCAAATGTAGAATCCCACAATGCCATTTTCTTGGAATACTGGGGAAATTCTAGAAGAATGGGAGAAAAAACTAATTTTGTGTCCAATTGTGTGTTTAAAACAGCAGGTGGGATTTGACCGAGTTAACTATAGGCTGACACTGATTCCAGGCAAAGTCAGTCACTAAAGTGTTAAAAGTTGGAAGCACAATTTGTCAGTCCATATGTTTTTTTGGAAAACAGGTCTTGTCGAACTTGATATAATTATTGCATGGGATTAGAAGTTTGGCTGATAAAAATGCCTGTTAACATCATAATCTGTAAGGCATTTGACATTCTAATTAAAAAACCCCAGCATTATACAAAATCAGTGTAGGCAATTTTAAATACATTTAAAATTTATACATCTCAAAAAGTAAATGTAAAAAGAATTGTCATCTTAAGGAAGTGTTTCTAGAGGGTTGAGCAGGGGTCTGTTCTTGGCCTTGATCATTGCCTGGAAAAAAAATATAAAACTTCTGGCAATGTTTGCAGATGACATACATTGGTGGAGTGGTTTTTAAAAAAAGGTGAGTTCTGCAGAATGATCTGGGTCTCTTTGGCATAGTATGGGCTCATTTGAACAACTGAACTAAATGCAAGATTGTACTTCTAGGAACAAGGAATGTAATTTATGCTTGTAGGATGGGGAGCTGTATTTTGGAACAGAGTGGCTCTGACATGGACTTAGGGGACCTGCTGGAGAAATAACTGAAAATGAGATTCCTGGGTGACACAGTGCATAAGAGAACCAGTGCAATGTTTAGATAGATGACTAGGATGTTGAGTAGAATCAGGGTGGTGGTCTTGCCTTCGTATACAGGCTTGGTGAGGACGTGGATAATAAACTGGAGCGGGTTCAGAGAAGAGTTACAAGAATGATTTGTGGTCTGGGAAATCTGCTTTACAGTGAGAGACTAAAGAAGTTCAATCTGTTTGGTTTATTGGAGAGGTTAAGCATTTTAGGAAAAATCCTAGTGACACATTACATGAGGGATGATGCTGATGGGTGTTCCATTACATTTGCAGGATAAATGCAGGCCAGATGAGGGTGTGAATTCAAGTCAGAGGCCTTCCTCTGAGGAGGCACTGCCAGGGCGAACTGATCTAGATTGGACATCTGTAGCATTCAGCAACCAGGTAGTGAGTCTTTTAAGTTACGTGAGGCCCAAACCACAAGGGTTTTGCAGATCAAAGCCAGCACTTAGAATCATAGAATATCAGGGTTGGAAGGGACCTCAGGAGGTCATCTAGTCCAACCCCCTGCTCAAAGCAGGACCAACCCCAACTAAATCATCCCAGCCAGGGCTTTGTCAAGCCTGACCTTAAAAACCTCTAAGGAAGGAGATTCCACCACCTCCCTAGGGAACCCATTCCAGTGCTTCACCACCATCGTCCTAGTGAAAAAGATTTTCCTAATATCCAACCTAAACCTCCCCCACTGCAACGTGAGACCATTACTCCTTGTTCTGTCATCTGGTACTGCTGAGAACAGTCTAGATCCATCCTTTTTGGAACCCTCTTTCAGGTAGCTGAAAGCAGCTATCAAATCTCCCCTCATTCTTCTCTTCTGCCAACTAAATAATCTCAGTTCCCTCAGCCTCTCCACATAGATCATGTGCTCCAGCCTGCTAATCATTTTTGTCCTCTGATGGACTCTTTCCAAATTTTCCACATCCTCCTTGTAGTGTGGGGCCCAGAACTGGACACAGTACTCCAGATGAGGCCTCACCAGTGCTGAATAGAGGGGAATGATCACGTCCCTCGATCTACTGGCAATGCTCCTACTTATACAACCCAAAATGCCGTTAGTCTTCTTGGCAACAAGGACACACTCTTGACTCATATCCAGCTTCTTGTCCACTGTGACCCCCAGGCCCTTTTCTGCAGCACTGCTGCCTAGCTACTCAGTCCCCACCCTGTAGCAGTGCATGGGATTCGGATTCTTCTGTCCTATGTGCAGGACTCTGCACTTGTCCTTGTTGAACCTCATCAGATTTCTTTTGGCCCAATCCTCTAATTTGTCTAGGTCCCTCTGTATCCTATCCCTACCCTCCAGCATATTTACTACTCCTTCCAGTTTAGTGTCATCTAGAAATTTGCAGAGGGTGCAATCCATGCCATCCTCCAGATCATTAATGAAAATATTGAACAAAACCGGCCCCAGGACTGACCCTTGGGGCACTCCACTTGATACCAGCTGCCAACTAGACATGGAGCCGTTGATCACTACCCGTTGAGCCTGACTATCTGGCCAGCTTTCTATCCACCATATAGTCCCATTCATCCAGCCCATACTTCTTTAACTTGCTGGCAAGAATACTGTGGGAGACCATATCAAAAGCTTTGCTAAAGTCAAGGAATAACACATACACAGAGCCAGTTATCTCATCATAGAAGGCAGTTAGGTTAGTCAGGCATGACTTGCCCTTGGTGAATCCATGCCGACTGTTCTTGATCAGTTTCCTCTCCTCTAAGAGTTGTAAGCCATTTTATTATTCTAGCACTGGGCTCGTACACGAATGCTTGCTTACCTGCTGCTTCCATCTTCATGGGTCACCATCAAGAGAAGTGACACTTGAGGTGCATTTTTAATGAAAGTAGTCATGGTCATGAGAATTCTCCTTCCTACATGTCAAAAAACTCTGTAGATATAGACTCATAGACTCTAGGACTGGAAGGGACCTCGAGAGGTCATCGAGTCCAGTCCCCTGCCCTCATGGCAGGACCAAATACTGTTTAGACCATCCCTGATAGACATTTATCTAACCTACTCTTAAATATCTCCAGAGATGGAGATTCCACAACTTCCCTAGACAATCTATTCCAGTGTCCAACTACCCTGACAGTTAGGAACTTTTTCCTAATGTCCAACCTAAATCTCCCTTGCTGCAGTTTAAGCCCATTGCTTCTTGTTCTATCATTGGAGGCTAAGGTGAACAAGTTTTCTCCCTCCTCCTGATGACACCCTTTTAGATACCTGAAAACTGCTATCATGTCCCCTCTCAGTCTTCTCTTTTCCAAACTAAACAAACCCAATTCCTTCAGCCTTCCTTCATAGGTCATGTTCTCAAGACCTTTAATCATTCTTGTTGCTCTTCTCTGGACCCTCTCCAGTTTCTCCACATCTTTCTTGAAATGCGGTGCCCAGAACTGGACACAATACTCCAGTTGAGGCCTAACCAGCGCAGAGTAAAGCGGAAGAATGACTTCTCGTGTCTTGTTTACAACACACCTGTTAATGCATCCCAGAATCACATTTGCTTTTTTGCAACAGTATCACACTGTTGACTCATATTAAGCTTGTGGTCCACTATGACCCCTAGATCTCTTTCTGCCATACTCCTTCCTAGACAGTCTCTTCCCATTCTGTATGTGTGAAACTGATTGTTCCTTCCTAAGTGGAGCACTTTGCATTTATCTTTATTGAACTTCATCCTGTTTACCTCAGACCATTTCTCCAGCTTGTCCAGATCATTTTGAATTTTGACCCTGTCCTCCAAAGCAGTTGCAATCCCTCCCAGTTTGGTATCGTCCGCAAACTTAATAAGCGTACTTTCTATGCCAACATCTAAATTGTTGATGAAGATATTGAACAGAACCGGTCCCAAAACAGAACCCTGCGGAACCCCACTTGTTATACCTTTCCAGCAGGATTGGGAGCCATTAACAACTACTCTCTGAGTACGGTTATCCAGCCAGTTATGCACCCACCTTATAGTAGCCCCATCTAAATTGTACTTTCCCAGCTTATCTATAAGAATATCATGCGAGACGGTATCAAATGCCTTACTAAAGTCTAGGTATATCACATCCACCGCTTCTCCCTTATCCACAAGGCTCGTTATCCTATCAAAGAACGCTATCAGGTTAGTTTGACACGATTTGTTCTTTACAAATCCATGCTGGCTATTCCCTATCACCTTACCACCTTCCAAGTGTTTGCAGATGATTTCTTTGATTACCTGCTCCATTATCTTCCCTGGCACAGAAGTTAAACTAACTGGTCTATAGTTTCCTGGGTTGTTTTTATTTCCCTTTTTATAGATGGGCACTATATTTGCCCCCTTCCAGTCTTCTGGAATCTCCCCCGTCTCCCATGATTTCCCAGAGATAATAGCTAGAGGCTCAGATACCTCTTCCATTAACTCCTTGAGTATTCTAGGATGCATTTCATCAGGCCCTGGTGACTTGCAGGCATCTAACTTTTCTAAGTGATTTTTTACTTGCTCTTTCCTTATTTTCTCTTCTAAAACTACCCTCTTCCCGTAAGCATTCACTATACTAGACATTCCTTCAGACTTCTCAGTGAAGACCGAAACAAAGAAGTCATTAAGCATCTCTGCCATTTCCAAGTCTCCCGTTACTGTTACCCCCTCCTCATTGAGCAGTGGGCCTACCCTGTCCTTAGTCTTCCTCTTGCTTCTAATGTATTGATAAAAAGTCTTCTTGTTTCCCTTTATTCCCATAGCTAGTTGAGTTCATTTTGTGCCTTTGCTTTTCTAATCTTGCCTCTGCATTCCTGTGTTATTTGCCTATATTCATCCTTCGTGATCTGACCTAGTTTCCATTTTTTATATGACGCCTTTTTATTTTGTAGGTCACGCAAGATCTCAAGGGTAAGCCAAGATGGTCTTTTGCCACATTTTCTATCTTTCCTAACCATCGGAATAACTTGCTTTTGGGCCCTTAATAGCGTCCCTTTGAAAAACTGCCAACTTTCCTCAGTTGTTTTTCCCCTCAGTCTTAATTCCCATGGGACCTTGCCTATCAGCTCTCTGAGCTTACCAGAATCCGCCTTCCTGAAATCCATTGTCTCTATTCTGCTGTACTCCCTTCTACCCTTCCTTAGAATTGCAAATTCTATGATTTCATGATCACTTTCACCCAAGCTTCCTTCTACGTTCAGATTCTCAACAAGTTCCTCCCTATTTGTTAAAATCAAGTCTAGAACAGCTTCCCCCCAGTAGCTTTTTCAACTTTCTGAAATAAAAAGTTGTCTGCAATGCAGTCCAGGAACTTATTGGATAGTCTGTGCCCCGCGGTGTTATTTTCCCAACATATATCTGGATAGTTGAAGTCCCCCATCACCACCAAATCTTGGGCTTTGGATGATTTTGTTAGTTGTTTGAAAAAAGCCTCATCCACCTCTTCCGTCTGATTAGGTGGCCTGTAGTAGACTCCCAGCACGACATCACCTGTGTTTTTTTACCCCTTTTAGCCTAACCCAGAGACTCTCCACCCTTCCGTCTCCTATGTCCATCTCCACCTCAGTCCAAGTGTGTACATTTTTAATATATAAGGCAACACCTCCTCCCTTTTTCCCCTGTCTATCCTTCCTGAGCAAACTATACCCATCCACACCAACATTCCAGTCGTGTGTATTATCCCACAAGTTTCAGTAATGCCAATAATGTCATAGTTGTATTTATTTATTAGCACTTCCAGTTCTTCCTGCTTATTACCCATACTTCTTGCATTTGTATAAAGGCATCTAAGATACTGGTTTGATCTTGCCTCCCAGCTTTGCCCTGACCCTCCTTCCTCTCTGCCATTATAGCCCGTGCTCCCTCCTGTTCCAACCATCTCCCAGGTCTTGTTCCCCACTTACTGTTTGATAAAACTTTTCCTGTTTTATAGTCCACAATTGTATTGCCCCTGGCATGACTTAGTGCATGGAACCCGGCTATACAACATGCTGCCTGCGAGAAGCACCACTGTGTGACAGGGTGGCCACTTCCTGCACCAGTTTCTGAAGTTTCTGAGTGATTTTTCAGCTGTAATCTCAGCATGCATCTGTAACGGAGCCATAGGGATAAAGGCAAGGATAGCTGGGTTGGGCTCTAGTCTCAGGGGAAAGGTTACAAAGTCCTTGTTGGATATGGCAGAGAAGCCGTCTTGGTTGCTTGCTGTTAGGTCAGTGGATCCAAGACACACAAGCAGCAAGCTTGACTAAGCAAGGTGGGTGAAGCCAGAGGCCTGCAGTGCCCTCTGCTTCCCTGCCATCCATGCTAATTTGGCATCCTCTCACTTATTTTTTTGAAAACTTACATAAAAAATAAAAATCTGAGGCTAGCAAAGATTGTTTACAAAAAGAGACAAATCCCACCGTGTCTCTGCAGTAGTACCGCTGAGTCTCTGTCGTCCACTGTGTCCTGCAGTGGTGGGTTGAGAGGACTGGGCAGAGTACATCAGCCAGTGGCAGTTATCACTTCAGCTGATTGTTTCCCCAACCTCCTTAACTCTATTTTAGCAGCTTGCTTTCCTCCAAGCTCCAGTCTCAACTAGATCCTAGGAAGGCCAATCAGCTGCACCACCTGGGTCAGATGAAACACAGAACTGCATTTTGCCAGAATTTTGACCTAATCCGTCTTGGCCCCTCATACAAAGGGGTAACTAAACTGGTGTCCTATGCAACAGAATCCGTGGACATAGAAGCAGTTATGGATCCTCTCCTAGAGGAAAGAAGAGAGGGACGCTCATGACTCAGCCTGTCCCTGTCGTGGTTCACAGGCAAGTTAGCAGCATCAAACCCAGTTGATGGAGTTAAAGGAATTGGCACTGATGTGTTATCTTTGTCCATGGCCAAAAGTGGACCATGGGCTGGGGAGGCTGCAGTCTCTGGCCTGAAGTCTTGATCAGGGATGGTGTGGAGGACTCCAGTATTACCACAAGCTTCTCATCCATCTTCACTTACAATAAACAAAAGATACTAAAGACAGAGTAGTAATGGTGAGACCAGAACCGTGAATAGGGGCATTGGATGCAGCACTGTGTCATGAGAACACGCACAGGTAGCTTAAAGGGGACATGACGCCACAGGCCTTGGGAAGAGAAGGTAGAGAGATGGGAGAGGGAGAGTCCTCCTTTAGACAACAGTGGCAGAGGACAGGAATCACCTTCCTCTCCTCCCATTCAGACCTCTTTCAGGGCCACAGTGCACACACTGAAACCTCCCTCCCCAACACTGCCCTTCATCATGCACGGGTGTAAAGACAAGGTAATTCAAGGAAGTTTCCGACTGGAAAATGTGAACATCATGTTAAATTATGGCTTGCTCACAAAAAGCCACGTGTGTGCATCAGTTTTATAAAAGTGAAACACTGTGGAGTTTTAGAAATTCCTAATTAAAGTTATTAGTGAATTTGAATTCTGGTTAACTTAGCTCAGAAGCCTGCACTAGCTTTTCCATGCTTCTGTTCTGTAAGTCTAACATTGCTGCTTTCTTAGGTGAGGAATAATGTGGCAAGTTTTTCTTTGAGAGTGCTGTAAGTCTTCCCACCATAGCTGTGTGTTGTTTTTTGAGGCGGGAGGGCTATGGTAACTTGAATGCAGAAGATCTTAGCAGTACAGTCCTCTAGCATTTGTTGATGAGGAAAGATGGTGTCTGCTGCACAGGAGCCCAGGTGCTTTGGCAAGCTTAACGTCTTGTGTTACTCACACACCTTCAGGTTACATCCTCTCCAAAGCCTTTTCTATTGTTCAGGTATTTTCTCTCCTTGGTTTTTGAACAGCTAAAATAGATTAGCCTGCTTGTTTTGCCATGGCAACGTCAATGGAACAATATCCCTGAATAAGGACAGGACTCCTTCAAGTGATGAATAGTATGGACGTCACCTGCTGTTTATTCCGAGTGGAGAACAAAGTAGATGCTTGTTTTTGCAGGGGACAAGTTGAGACTAGAGTGAGTGCCAGTTGGGGGAGCTAATCCTAGTGTTCATTTTCCTGGTGATATACGCCTTCATTTCCTTGCTTCTCTGTTACGTATGCCTTTGCGCTCAGGCATTGCTTTGCCACCTTCTGATGAGGGAAGTGCCAGACAAGCTGCAGGGATGTTTGCTTTGGACACTGGGCACTAGTTTGGAAATTCTTAATGCTCTCCTGCCAAGGGCAGAGATGAATACAGTAATGCTGCCTCTAATACTTAAGCCCTCCTTCCCTCCCCACATTCTCACACAGCCATATAGGTTCTTTAGAAAGGAAGAGTCTTGAGTAGTTTGGGAATACAAGGCTAGAGCAGGATCCAGGAGACTAAAATGTATCTGTTTCATCCCATCACCTGACTGTCTGGATTTCTTTAACCTCTGCAATTTCACACACTAAACATTTTGGGAGGCCAAGTGCAGCGGACAGGTCTCCTTAACAAAAATATGAAAGTTCCTAAAGTTCTGAACTTGAAGTGAGCCTTATCTACACTTTGATGGTTTGCTGTTATAGCTATACCTACAAAACCCTCTTGTTTAGGTGCAGTTAGATCAGTATAGAAGTGCTTATACTGGTGTAGCTTGTGGTGGTTCACAGCTAAGCATAGTTGTACTGGGGTAACTGCATCTACACTAAGGATTTTACTAGGGTAACTATGTTGTTGGTTTTTTTTTTTAATAGTAATCACACCCCCTAACCAACATAACTATGCTGGTACAACTTTTAAGGGTGTACTCAACTGAATGATCCTTAAATTCTCTTTCTCTGAGTAATTAACTCTTCAGATGAGGGGGTGTGGGGAGGGAGTATCTAAACTTCATGGTAAATGTAAGCTTTCTAGGTAGATAGTCTCTCTTACTATTCCCAGACAAAAGCTGTGTTTAAATAGAGTTACAGTAGAACTCCAGAGTTATGAACACTAGAGTTACGAACTGACCAGTTAACCACACACCTCATTTGGAACTGAAAGTACGGAGTCAGGCAGCAGCAGCAGCAGCAGCTGCAGAGAGAGACACACAAAAGCAAATACAGTACTGTGTTAAGTGTAAACTACTAAAAAAAAAGTGCAGCATTTTTCTTCTGCACAGTAAAGTTTCAAAGCTATGTTCAGTTATAAACTTTTGAAAGAACAACCGTGATGTTTTGTTCAGAGTTATGAACAACCTCCATTCTCGAGTGTTTGTAACTCTGAGGTTCTACTGTAAATTTGAGAGTGCATATTAGAAATTTAGAGTAAAAAAACCACGATGTTTTAATTATCCCCACAATAAGCAGCACCATCCCAGGAATTTAAGAGTTAAGGTGAATCTTAAAGAAGAAATCTAAACATACTAACAGATGGGAATGCAGTTAAGGCACTCAAACAGCTTAACCTCTTCATGAAACCATACCGTTACAATGAATGTATATTAGTGTTTGTGGTCCCAGATTAAATGACATTAGATTTTCATATTTTTGCCCTAGTGATACATTTGTCTGAGAATGAGATTGACATACTGCTACTGTATAAAAGTGTATCTGTCTGCAAAAGAAAATATATCCTCTTACACATACATTCCTGGTTGCCAAGACATTTTTTTAAAATACAGACCTTGGCGAGAAGAGAACTTCTATAAAAGTTTTAATTGCCAAAAGAAGGGCAGAGTACCTAAAATTCTTATTGAAATTAATTGAACTTTCAGATGCTCAACAGCTCTCAAGATCTGACTCCAAATGGATGCCTATATACTAGACTATTAGATAATAAATTGGGCAAAAGGTAAACAGAATATTACAAGAAGAAACACGAACGTCTAAGATTGTAGAAAAGTTCCATGATATAATGTATTTGAGAAATAGTATGGGGCTATGTAATTAGGCGAGCAGTAAAATTTCCTAAAGTCCTATTTTTGAAAGAGATTTATGTTTAGAAGCCTAGGTTCCATTGTCTTTGAATGAGATTTAAGCTTCTAAGTGCCTAAGTTGCTTTTGAAAAATTTATCCCATATCATAATGCAACGTTCACACTAGGGAACAGGGTTACGGTTGACTGTTCGTCCTTAATTTGGGCATTTCCTGCATAACCAAACAATCATAATGTTCATTTAACTTAGTTTTTCATATGGGATTGTTAACTAAATTCCAGGTTATAGGGATGATTTCTTCATTTGTGCAACTTCATTGAAGACTCAGACATTTTTCATCTCTTCTGCCAAAAAGACTATACCGTTCTCTCTCCACAATTACCCTTGACTTTACTCAACTCATGTCTTGAGTATGTAATGTACTCTACCTAAGGCTATCCAAGAAGGCCATTGGATACGTCATCTGGGTCAGAATGTGTCTATCTCTTAGGCAGGTAAGACCAATAGGAACATATTACACCTGGCTGGCAATTCATGATGCTGGTTGCTGTCTGTGAAGGCCTAACTGAACTGAGACCATTGATCTCAGAGATGCATCTTGCCCACACGCCCTTATGACACTTGTATTCAGAAGAATGCCTTCCCTGGGATAGGATTTGAAAGAGTCAGCCACAGAGGATGCTCAGTAGGCAGGCCCTTATCTCAAACCTGTCCTCTCATAAGCCGCAGTCAGCAAAGCAGTTCAGAACGAGTAGTTTTGCCTGGGTTGCCATATGGGCCCCTCTGGTACCTTTGTTGCAAGGTTCTACTCTTGCTTGGGCAGCTCCTCTCTCTCTCTCTGTGGGCTCCTAACACCTCAAATACTATAAGGCTGCATTCTCAGTCCCTTGCCATTTGCTAGCTACTTTTCCCTCCTCCCCTCTCTGCATTTAGCTCTCCTTGCTCTCTGAATGCTGCTGATGCTCAGCTATATGCTTCTTTCAACACCATTTATGATTCCTCCTCGTTGCCCGTTTTGCCATTCCTAGTTGCCAAGGGGAACTTCATAAAGAGGCGCACACAATCCAAAATGGAAAGCTTGCAATTCTGTTAGTAAAACACAAGAAAATAGTTGAGTCCCAGTCTGAGTGAGTTCAGCCTCTGAAGCACAAGTTTGTCCCTACCGTTGTCTTCAGTGGGACTATTTGTGTGATTAAGGTAAGCAGATGTGAAAATACTTTGATGGATTGGAACTGAGTGGACATTACTATTTATTTGTACTGCAGTAGTACCTGAAGGCTCGGGCCCTGTTGTGCTAGGACTGTACACACATATACTTATGCTGAAGGGTAGTGGATGGGACAGGGGTCCTGGGGGTGTGTGTCAAGGAACACAGGAGGTTGGATGGGGCAGGAGTCCCGAGGGGGGCGGGGGCGGGCCACGGCCCCCTTGTGGGGTGAGGAGGGAACAGGTTGTTAAGATTTTTGCAGCTCATCACTGGCCAGGGGGTGGGAGGCTGAGGAGGCGAGCAGGCAGGCAGTGGTGGGGGGTGAGTATATGAGCCGGGGGAGTGAGGGTCTGAGGAGGCGAGCGAGCGGTCAGTGGCGGGGGGGCAGATGAGCTATGGGGAGTGGGGGGCTGAGGAGGCAAGCAAGGGGGCGAGTGAGCTGGCGGCGAGGGTTGGGGGGGCTGAGGAGGCAAGTGGGGGTCAGGTGAGCTGGCAGTGGCGGAGGGGGGCTGAGGAGGTGAGTGGGGAGTGGGAAGGCTGAGGAGATGAGCTGTGAGTCGGTGGCTGACCTGTTCTGCTGATCTGGTCTGGCTCCCGTCACCTCTCCAAGGGTTGCAGCTGTCTGGAGGTGCTGCCTTCCAGGCCTTCCTCAGTCACACTTCATTCATTCAACAGGGCAATTGATTACAAAGTAGGGGGAAGATCTTATTCTACTTCTAGCAACCCTTAATTGTACTACCTTAGGGGCTCCCTGTAACATATTTACTAAGGTTCAATACTGCTGTTTTGGTGGGGTGGCGCTGAGGAAGGAGGGTTTGTTTCTGTGGGGCAGGCGGCGCTTGGGGAGGGGTGTTTGGGGGGGGCTGATTTTGCAGGGCGGGTAGTGATGGTGGGTTGTGTTTTGGGGGGGGCTGTGCCGGGCTGGGGGTTTTGGCCCTCAGCGGTTTTTTTTAGAGTAATATGGCTCTCACCGCTTTATGACTTGTGCAGGCAGGGCTGTCGGGGGGGAAGTGGGGCAATTTGCCCCAGGCCCTGGTCCCCACTGGGCCCCCCACAAGAATATAGTATTCTATAGGATTGCAACTTTTTTTTTTATTGGAAGGGGCCCCCAAAATTGCTTTGCCCCAGGCCCCCTGAATCTTCTGGGTGGCTCTGTATGCAGGCCTGCTGTAAACACTTCAAGGACAGGGGACTTTGTTAAAATATGAGAGGCAACAGATGGATACAACACTTAGAGGATCCAGGCCCTCGCCTCTTTCCAAGGGCTTGTCTACATCACAAAGTTGCAGCGCTGGTGAGGGGGTTACAGCACTGCAACTTAGGAGGTGTACACATCTGCAGGGCATCACCAGCGCTGCAACTCCCTGTTTGCAGCGCTGGCCGTACTCCCGTTTTGTCTCGGGTGTAGAGGATCCAGCGCTGTTGGGATTCTTGACCTCCGTGGAATAAGCAGGTATCGCAGCATACCTGAGGAAGCCTCTCTGGTAATCAAGCAGGTCTCCTTCCCCGGTTTGCTCTCGTGTTCCCCGAACCCCCGAGCAAGCAGGTCTCCTTCCCTGCGGTTTGCAGGGGGGTTCGGGGAACGCGAGAGCAAACCGCGTGCAAGCAGGTCTCCTTCCCCGGTTTGCTCTCGCGTTCCCCGAACCCCCCGTGCAAGCAGGTCTCCTTCTCTGCGGTTTGCTCTCGCGTTCGCCGAACCCCCCTTGAAGCCGCCCAACAGCGCTGCAGTGTGGCCACATCTAACACCACTTGCAGCGCTGGTTGCTGTAAGTGTGGCCACTCTGCAGCGCTGGCCCTATACAGCTGTACTAATACAGCTGTAACAACCAGCGCTGCAAAATTGTAGATGTAGACATACCCCAAGTTTGAACCAAGCGAGTTAAAAATCACACTTGTCTGCTCAACTGATTGAACAAGTGCAACTCTTCCAATCACTGACTGAAATCTGAATTCAGTTCAGTGATGCTATTTCCACAATTTTCTTCCACCTTAATGCTACAGATGTTGATGCAACTTTTTGACAAAACATAGATATGGATTAGAAATCTGGATCTTCTACCCATGCTATAAGAGAAGGAGAGAAGTCAGGATTACAGTCCATCAAGCACAGTTCAGCCTTTTCCTGTTCTCAGCTAAACCTGTGAACTTTCTGTTTGGGCTCAGTCATGTTGCCTAGGTAATGGAAAGTTTCCATAGATTCTCGTCTTTGGGTGGCTCCAGGCGTCATTAATTAGATCAAGCCAGATTTCCAGCAAAACTTTGATGGCCATCTCTGCAGCCTGTAATCTGTCAGATTCCTGCAAAACTGTCTTCAATTGCTTCTGTTCATTTCTAATCTGCCTCTGTGGGGAAGTTAAACCAAATTAACCAGAGATATGAATTTTAAAGTGCACTAGGGCTTGTGTATACAGGGAAATTAATTTGGATTAAAATGGGGTGTGAATTTAACGGAGAACAGCTATTCCTGATTAATTATTCCTGATTCACTCCCTAAGTGGATGATTTTATCCTGGAAATGAGTGACTTATTCTGAATTAGTTTAATCAAGGCACTTATTCCAGGATAAGAGCATCCACATAGGGAATGAATCAGGAATAGCCATGCTGGAATAACTCCTTGCATAGGCAAGCCCTTAGGGTATGTCTACATCTACAATTTTGCAGCGCTGGTTGTTACAGCTGTATAGTACCAGCTGTATAGGGCCCAGCGCTGCAGAGTGGCCACACTTACAGCAATCAGCGCTGCAAGTGGTGTTAGATGTGGCCACACTGCAGCGCTGTTGGGCGGCTTCAAGGGGGGTTCGGGGAACGCGAGAGCAAACTGGGGAAGGAGACCAGCTTCCCCGCGGTTTGCTCTCGCGTTCCCCGAACCCCCCCCTGCAAACCGCAGGGAAGGAGACCTGCTTGCTCGGGTATTCGGGGAACGCGAGAGCAAACCGCAGGGAAGGAGACCTGCTTGCATGGAGGTTCGGGGAATGCGAGAGCAAACCGGGGAAGAAGACCAGCTTCGCCGCGGTTTGCTCTCGCGTTCCCCGAACCCCCCTGCAAACCACAGGGAAGGAGACCTGCTTGCACGGGGGTTCGGGGGAACGCCGAGAGCAAACCGGGGAAGGAGACCAGGTTCGCCGCGGTTTGCTCTCGCGTTCCCCGAACCCCCCTGCAAACCGCAGGGAAGGAGACCTGCTTGCACTGGGGTTCGGGGAACGCGAGGGCAAACCGGGGAAGGAGACCAGCTTCGCCGCGGTTTGCTCTCGCGTTCCCCGAACCCCCCTGCAAACCACAGGGAAGGAGACCTGCTTGATTACCAGACGCTTCCTCAGGTATGCTGGGATACCTGCTTATTCCACGGAGGTCAAGAAAAGCGCTGGTAAGTGTCTATACTTGATCACCAGCGCTGGATCCTCTACACCCGAGACAAACGGGAGTACGGCCAGCGCTGCAAACAGGGAGTTGCAGCGCTGGTGATGCCCTGCAGATGTGTACACCTCCTAAGTTGCAGCGCTGTAACCCCCTCACCAGCGCTGCAACTTTGTGATGTAGACAAGCCTTAGAGGCCTTAAACGCTGTTGGATGCTCTTATTCAGCAGGTGAATGAGGCCATTCCACTTCTGAATGAAAGCATCCAGATGGAATTTAATTCGGCTTAACTGTTCCTGAGTGTCCCCCTGTAAACATGCATCTAGGGTATGTCTACATCTACAGTTTTGCAGCGCTGGTTGTTATAGATGTATTAGTACAGCTTATAGGGCCAGCGCTGCAGAGTGGCCACACTTAACAGCAACCAGCGCTGCAAGTGGTGTTAGATGTGGCCACACTGCAGCGCTGTTGGGCGGCTTCAAGGGGGGCTCGGGGAACGCGAGAGCAAACCGCGGGGAAGCAGGTCTCCTTCCCGGGTTGCTCCCAGTGTTCCCCGAACCCCCCTGCAAGCAGATCTCCTTCCCCGCGGTTTTGCTCTCGCGTTCCCCGAACCCCCGTGCAAGCAGGTCTCCCTTCCCCGCGGTTGCTATCGCGTTCCCCGAACCCCCCTGCAAACCACGGGGAAGGAGACCTGCTTGCACGGGGGTTCGGGGAACGCGAGAGCAAACCGCGGGGAAGGAGACCTGCTTGCGGGAGGGGGTTTGGGGAACGCGAGAGCAAACCGCGGGGAAGGAGACCTGCTCCCGCGGTTTGCTCTCGCGTTCCCCGAACCCCCCTGCAAACCGCAGGGAAGGAGACCCGCTTGGGGGGGGATTCGGAGAACACCGGAGCAAACTGCGGGGAAGGAGACCTGCTTGATTACCAGAGAGGTATCCTCAGGTATGCTGGGATACCTGCTTATTCCACGGAGGTCAAGAAAAGCGCTGGTAAGTGTCTATACTTGATTACCAGCGCTGGATCCTCTACACCCGAGACAAAACGGGAGTACGGCCAGCGCTGCAAACAGGGAGTTGCAGCGCTGGTGATGCCCTGCAGATGTGTACACCTCCTAAGTTGCAGCGCTGTAACCCCCTCACCAGCGCTGCAACTTTGTGATGTAGACAAGCCCTAAGAGTGTCATTTGAAAGCGGATTGTTTCCTTGCTTTTCATCAGTGAGGCTAATAGTGGTGTTTGGAAGTATTTTTGAGTTTCTGCAATGTGCATTTAAACCAAGAGTAGTCAGTTATGACAATGATCATGCCCATACTAGTACAACCTGGTAGTCTTTTTTTTTTGGGGGGGGGTCAAGGTCCAGATTTGTTGATCAAGGTATAGTCAAGGCCCAGACTCCAGAGAAAATAATAATTATAAAAAAACAATGATAATAAGTAAATAAAAAGATTTTGAGGTCCGTTCAAAAGCATCTGGTAGTCCGGATTTGGCTGACGGTCCACTTACAGCAGTGGCTCTCAAACTTTTGTACAGGTGTCCCCTTTCACATAGCCAGCCTCTAAGTGCAACACCCTCCCTTATAAATTAAAAATGCTTGTTTATATATTTAACACCATTATAAATGCTGGAGGCAAAGCGGGGTTTGGGGTGGAGGCTGACAGGTCCTGACCCCCTGAGAAGTCCCGACCCCCAGTTTGAGAACTCCTGACTTTTATAGACTACCCCTGGTTTAGACTTTTAGTTGTTACTACTTTGTCAGGAAGGTTTAAATAATGTGTTGACAGTCATACATCTGGAATTTAGGGTGATTGGACCAGAGAATTCCTCTCGTCTTTGCCGTTACCTCAGACAGCAAAATAAAATAGGAGACACCTCCTCATTATACTTTTCCCTGCAATCCTTGTTGATATCTTCAGCAAATTGTGACACAATTTTCTTGCAGACATAGAATCCACAGCATTACATAGGAATGCAGTTTTTTCCTGTATGGATGCTCATAGCCATTGTCGGGTCATTTCTCATGGCTGGCAAGTTCTTGCATTGTTGTCAGTGTTCATTCTTTTCATTCTTCCTCTCTTACTACACTTGCAGTATCTAGTAGTGGACCCACAGGCCTAAATCTGCCTGGGAGGAGTTTATCAAGGGTGAATTGCTTCTATTATCTCTCTAAATTGCTCATTTTGTGCTACATTGAAGGCAACGTTAGCACAAAAAGGCTGGCTTATCAAGTTCAAAGTCTTTACCTTTCAGTTGTTTTTTATGCCATAAGCAGAGTGATCTTTGCTATTTTTGGGTTAAAGATGCTTCAGAATGAAGTTGATATTGATGTGTTGCTGAACGGGCGGGAACAAGAATTTAAATGGTCATTGTAGCTACTTTTTTGATGACAGCATAAAATAAAATTCTATCTCGCAAGATCCTCAAACTCTGTGTTCTGCTCTTCCACTTCAGTTGGCCAGATACATTTTGCATTCTATGGAAATTCTTAAATGGATTTCTCTGCACTTTTTGACATGAGCATCGGTCTTTCTGTCTTGCTTCTTGACAGCTATCAGCGTTGTATGCATTCTGCTTTGGAAGAATTATTGATTTTCTTTATTTCAGTCCATTTAGTTGCTGCTTCCTACTACTTCATGAAGGCCTGTTGATTCTGATAAACTCACCACTGATATTTGGCAATCACTGATCACTAATCATGCATGTGCAGCTTTCACATCTAGTAATTAGAATGAGATGTGAGCCCTATAATGGAACTGGGGAATAGGTGACTTGGGCAAGTCACTGATTCCTTGCCTCAGTTTCCCCATCTGTAATATGGTGATGGTGATGCTGATCTTTGTAAAGTGCTTTGTGATCTATAGATGAAAAGCATTAGATAAGAGCTAGGTGTTTGTTTTTGTTTTTTTTAACACCGCAAAGACTGAAAAATTTGCTGAGTTCACCACCTTAGAATGGAACCACATGCTCAGTTGCCCTGCCCATCATCCAGTAGTTTCAAAACTCTGGCGAGCCAGCTTCCCATACCAGTTCACAACTCCTTCCTCTTCAACCTCCAATGCCTGTTTGTGCTTCCCACTATCTATGCTCTTGTTTCCGATGGCCCCAACCCTTCCAATTCCCCTCTTGGCTTCTGGATGGTTTGGTAATTTTCATATTGTTTCCTAATTTTCATTAGAAGGACCCTGCTTCTCTTATAACTTTGCAGAAGACTTAAGTGTCCAGTCACTGATTGAAGCGGGAGCCTAATGTTTCTGGTATCCCAAAACTTTCAGATATCTGCTGGGTCCATGTAAATATTTTCGGAGGATGGAAGTTCACAATCCTTGGAGAAGGAAAAAAAAATTGGGGATGGTATAGCTGAAGGTTGCGGCAGGGGGCAGGGAGCAGAGGAAGAGACTATTCTTTCTAACCTCTAGCAGCCAGAGGGGATTTGGGGCAGAGTGGGGCTTCACATTTTATCTGACACCTACCAGCTGACCGTTGCTATGATAAGTTAAAATCTTCAGGAATGATCCAAGACAGTACCCAAGTTTGCTTCCTCACAAGCAGGTTGCTCCTGGGCAGTGGGGTCCTTCTCCCCATCTTTCATCTGTTCAATCCTCAGGCCCTTGTGTGTCTTGAAAAGTGTGTGAGCCCTGGACTGGATCTGTGTTGTCATCCTTACATCTGTGTCAAGGAGTTTTCTGAGTTCTCTCCCTGGGCATTGTTTCTCTGCAGAGGAGAATGGGGAAGAGGGGGGTGTTGGCTGGGCAGGCCAGGGCAGAACCTCTGATCTCTGCAAAGAATAGTGAAATCTGTAGTGCTTGGAGGTGCTCCTTGCTGTTGGGGGCATTGAATACAATGGGCCCTTTATGCCTGCTCCTTAATTATGCTATTTGGCTAATTACCCCGGGTTTTTGGCTAAATGAGACTTACAGGAGGTTCCCTCCACCCTATTTTTCTAAACTCGATTCACAAATTAAAGCAATGAAATAAGTGCTCCAGGCAACCCTGGTAAGACTTGGTTTTGTTAAGGGGACTTAACATACATTCATCATCCTTCTGGTATTCTAAGCAGCTGCTGTTGATTAGGTCACTAAACTATTGTTTCCTCCTTGGAGTCACTGGTGATAGCAGGGAAGGAGGAGCTGCAAAGTAAAATGGATGCTCCCTGGCTGTTCTGCTGTGGGGTGGGAGCCACATCCATCGGCCTTGGGAGCAGGGAGCCAGCCAGTCTGCTTTGCTCAGAGCCAGTCAGCGCACACAGGTTGTACCATCAGTGTTGTGGGGATGCTCTGTGGGGGGCCTGCTCTGAGGCAGTTCTGTTACGGGTGGGAGTGTAGGGGCAGTTTGGTGCAATCAGTCTGACATCGACTGCATTATAGGCAGGGATTGGTTGGGTTGATCTGATCACGCTGTGCCTTGAGAGGTGTGGAGTGGCACCTAATCCCCTCGGGATCTCTGGTTATGCTCTGAACATGGCTCAGAGGCGGTATGGGCGGTTTGTATTCCCTGTGGGATGGCTGGGACAGCCTAGGGTATTTTGGATCATCTGGTTCAGAGCCAGGAAAGCTGCTGATTAGCCTCTCCTGGGGAACATAGGCAGCTGTGGATTCAGGCGTGTGCACTAATGCTTATGAAAGGGGGTGGGTGGGGAATATGTACCTAAGGCTCATTGAAGTGGCCTAATGCATCTCATAAGGGGGCGGGGGGACATTTGTGAATCTTACAGGATTAAGTGCTTACAGGTGGAGGGTGCGGGGAGGGGATTTGTTACTCTCCTCAGGCCCCACACACATACACTCGGAGGTGGGGAGCAGCAGGAATGACTGGGATGTTTTATTTTCCTGCCTTGCTAACCCCTAGGCCTCTTTCCAGTGACCCTTCTTGCCCAGGTTAGCTGGGGAGCCTCAGTCTTAAGCACCTCCCAGGACATGAGCTCAGCTCCAAAGACCTGCAGAAGCTTGCATAAGTCAGACTCCCATTTGTAGACCTTAGCTGGTTTATAGCATTGGGCCTCCTTACCACAGAACAATGGGTGGGGATTGAGGTTAGCAGGTGGCTTTGTGGCTAGCAAATTGAAGGGGAATTCTCCATTCCCCTCAACCCTCCCCAATCGCTGACCTCCTAAGGTCTGCTGTATCGAGCTTCCTCTCTTGAGGCCTCCTAAGCCACAAGACTCAAAGTTGCACTTCCCAAACAAGGTACTGGCTCATATTGCAGTAATCACCGCAAACTCTAACTCTCCATGAGCGACCACAAGCTGAATCCGTCTAGCTGCAGACGTGACTGACTGTGTTGTTACCCCCGATGCCTATTAGCACAGGAGACACCAGTCAGTGCAGGAAGTTTGTCACAATCTGTTCTATTGCAAATTTTTTCCATACAGCAATGCAAACTCCTAGGGTGGTGTCCTGTCACTGGATATAAGGGGAGCTGTGGTTTTGCTCTTGCAAGAGGTCTGTCTTGGTAATCTGGAGCGCATAGGCAGATGATACTACGCTGTGATTTGCATATTTTATATGAATATGTATTGATATATTGTGGCAAATTGCCGGCACTATTATGATGGATCTCGCGCTCTCTCTTCCTTGGGGGGGTTCAGGGTGCCATTTCTTGCCCCTGAATTGGAATATTGATTGCCCCACTAGTGTCCTTGAGGAGGGGAGTGGAGAGGGAGGGACCTGGGCCTGCCCTCTATTCCAGCTCCCAGCCCAGGGTCCCCGAGGATAGTGGTGAACCACTTGAACTGGTGGTTCCTTCTCCTGGGCTACTTCTCTCTCCTGCCCTTCAGCTTGTGGGGGGGCTTCCTATCCTCCCTCTGCACAAGCCAGGTGCCCCTTACCTAGGGTCTTGGACTTCTTAGCCCACGGCAGCACTCCTCCAAACTTTCCTCTGCTTCCCTCCAAACTGTTCTCTGTTCCAACACCAATCCTTTCTGCTCCAACTCCCACACTGTCTGGTTGAAGCAGGGGTTTTTATCATGTGACTGACTGCAGGTGCTCTAATTGGCTTCAGGTGCTCTAGTTAATCTATAGCAAACTTTCTTCTCCTTACAGGGAATAAGGCTCCCTTCTAACCCTCTCCTGCTGCCTTCTCGCCATGCTGTATCACAATATTTATATAAACACCACCTGGATGGTCTTACAATATGCAAATACTGCACTGTATTGTTCCAAAAGTTACCCTTTCCCCTACTATATTTAAGTCAATTGTGTTAAGCCCCCATCCCTGGACTTAGCACTTGGATAAGCCATTCAGCCCCATAACCGTGAAAGTGTAACTATAGGCAGCAGTTTGCAGAAAAGGACCTAGGGGTTCTTCTTCGAGTGATTGCTCACATCCATTCCAGTTAGGTGTGCGCGCCGCGCGTGCACGTTCGTCGGAAACTTTTTACCCTAGCAACTCCAGTGGGCCGGCAGGTCGCCCCCTGGAGTGGCGCCGCCATGGCGCCCAATATATATCCCTGCCGGCCCGCCCGCTCCTCAGTTCCTTCTTACCGCCGTGTCGGTCGTTGGAACTGTGGAGCGCGGCATAGCTGTCCTCCACGTCCCTAGCTCTCCTAGTTTCTATCGCTTGTTTATCGCTTATCTCTAGTTCTATATAGTTGTTAATTAGTATTGTTAAGTAGATAGTTTAGTAAATAGCTGTTAAGTAGTTTCTTGCCGGGGGCTTAGCCCTTCCCGGCACCGGGCGCCAGGCTCATGCCTGTTTCGCCAGGCTTCAAGCAGTGTGCGGCCTGCAAGAAGCCCATGCCTACCAGCGATCCCCACGAAGCGTGCCTGAAGTGCCTCGGGGAATCGCACAGATCTGACAAGTGCCGCATCTGTAAGGCTTTTAAGCCGAGGACAAAAAAGGAGAGGGATCAGAGGCTCCGAACTCTCCTAATGGAGGCGGCACTTGACCCGTCGACTTCGCAGACCGTGGTTTCGGCACCGGCACCGGATCGCTCCGGCACCGAGAAGACTCCTCGGCACCGACCTTCTCCGGCACCGGAATCAGAGCCTAGGCCGTCGAAGTCTAATACTCCGGCCAGGCAGACCCGGCTTGAACGCCCGGCCTCGACATCGGCCGCGGCGCCGCCGGCACCGTCAGCACCGTTGACTCCGGGCCCGGCGGGTCTGTTGAGTCCGGTGCCGCCGAGCTCCCCCATGAGATCTGGGGTTGAGATAATGGTCCCATCCACACCGGAGACCTTCGCCTCGGCTCGGGACCTTATTGCCCTGACGGAGCCTACTCGGCTGCCACCCCCGGTTCCTCCGGTGCGGGTCACGTCCAGAGGCAAGCCCATGATGTCGGCACCGCCCACGGACAGTCGTTCGCCATCCAGGCCCCGACGTCTTGGGCGCTCCAGATCCCGACGCCGCTCGCAGTCCCGGCACCGCTCCCCTCAGCGGTACCGGTCGCACTCGCGGCACCGGTCGGCATCGAGACGGTCGCGGTCAGGCTCCAGTCGACACCGGCACCGCGACTCCAGGAGCAGGTCCCGACGCTACTCGCCGCACCGGTCGACCTCCCGGCACCGAGCTGGTGGCAGGTCCCGGTCCCGATCTCGCTCGACCTCCCGGCACCGAGCTGGTGGCAGGTCCCGGTCCCGGTCGATCTCCCGGCACCGAGCTGGTAGTAGGTCCCGGCACCGAAGCGGCGCCCGGCACCGTGACAGATCCCGGTCCCGAAGCGGCGCCCGGCACCGTGACAGATCCCGGTCCCGAAGCAGCGCCCGGCACCGTGACAGATCCCGGTCCCGAAGCAGCGCCCGGCACCGTGACAGATCCCGGTCCCGATCCCGGCACCGTTATGACTCCCGGCACCGGTCCCCGGCACCGAGACGATCCTCCGTGCCGGCCCGCGCAGACCCGTACCATCCAGGGTCGGCCCCGCCGTGGCCCTCCAGGCAGCCGTCCGTGTCCTCCCAGACGGACAGCGGCTATGCGCTGGGCACCGACCGGCAGGCGGCGCTGTTTGCTGATCCGCCGCTGCAGGACCAAGGCCCCCCACAGTGGGGATTCTGGACACCCTGGGCGTACCATCAGGCCCAGGGCCCCCAGCAGCTCCCTGCTAGGCCGGCGACTGCGGAGCGTAGGGCCCCTGAAGCCTCTTTGTCTCGCCCCCCTCCCTCCCCGGAAGGGGACGAAGGGTCCAAACAGCAGGACTCCGCTGCGGCTCCGGAGACAGAGGCGAGGGCTGAGGAAGACACTCAGTTGGACACTATTGTGCCTGGGGTCTCATCATCCTCCTCCCCGGATGAGGCGGTGGCGGGTACCATCCTCCAACAGTCCCCCCCCGCTGGATCTCAGGGCGCACCAGGACCCTCCTCAGGCGATTGGCTCAAAAACCTGAGTCTGCAGGCAGAGGAGGTCTCGGAGATAGAGGACCAATTGTCACCATCTCTCTTCCGATGCTCCCCCCAGGGTCGCCCTGCCGTTTATACGGACCATTCAGGCCAATGCCAATACTATCTGGCAGTCCCCCGGCCTCCATTCCTCCGACAGCGAAAGGAGTCGAGAGGAAGTACATGGCCCCTTCTAAGGGGTACAATATTTTACATGTTCACCCGACTCCCGGTTCACTGGTAGTGCAATCGATGAACGATAGGGAAGCGTCAACGGCCAGGAGGCTCCGGCCCCCAAATCCAGAGAAGCCAGGCGGATGGACCTACCTTGGCCGTAAGGTGTATTCGGCTGGGGCGCTGCAGCTCAGGGTCTCTAACCAACAGGCCCTGCTGAGCAGATACGCCTTTAACTCCTGGGTGGCAGTGGACAAATTTAAGGAGCTGCTGCCACAGGATGCTCGCCAAGAGTTCACGGCCATCTTGGACGAAGGCAAGAAGGTCGCGCGCACGGCCTTGCAAGCCTCCTTGGACGCTGCGGACTCGGCTGCCCGTACCCTCGCGTCAGGAGTTACGATGCGTCGCATCTCCTGGCTGCAGGTTTCCGGCCTTCCGCCAGAGCTCCAGCACACGATACAGGACCTTCCTTTCGAAGGCCAGGGCCTGTTTTCCGATAAGACAGACCCCAGACTTAAGAGTTTAAAGGACAACCGGGTCATTGCGCGGTCCCTCGGGATGCACACCCCCGTGACACAGCGTAGACCCTTTAGGCCGCAACAACAGCAGCACCGTCGGCCGTTTTCCCCAGTTCCGCCAGCGGCAGGACCCTTACAGGCGCCGCGGCAGGAACGGGAGGCGCAGGCAGTCGGGGAACCAAGGGGGGCAGAACCAAGGCTCCTCAAACCCCCGCCTGGTCCGAAGCCTTCATTTTGAAGGTGCGCTCGAGGGCGCAAGTAACAGTTTCCCCTACGGATCCTTCCCCTCCGTTTTCCAACCGCCTTTCGTTTTTCCTCCCGGCGTGGTCCCAAATAACATCGGACCGCTGGGTCTTGAGCGTGGTGCAGACGGGGTACCGCCTGCAGTTTGTTTCGTTCCCTCCTTCCCGCCCTCCTTCCTCGTCCCTCTTCAGGGACCCCTCTCACGAGCAATTCCTTCGGCAGGAGGTGCAGACGCTCCTCAGCAAAGGAGCTATAGAGGCGGTTCCCGAAAACGAGAAAGGCAAGGGGTTTTATTCCCGCTATTTTTCTGATCCCCAAGGCCAAGGGGGGCCTCAGGCCTATCCTCGACCTGCGAGAACTCAACAAAATACCTCGTGAAGTTGAAGTCCGCATGGTATCCCTGGGGACCATCATTCCATCCCTGGATCCGGGAGACTGGTACGCCGCCCTCGACATGGCGGACGCGTATTTCCACGTTGCCATTTGGCCACGCCACAGACGCTTCCTCCGCTTCGTTGTGGGGGCTCGTCATTATCATTTGCGGTCCTCCCGTTGGCCTGTCACGGCCCCGAGGGTGTTTACAAAATGCATGGCAGTTGTCGTGGCGAATCTTCGGCGCAAACCGTTGTCCACGTGTTCCCTTATCTGGACGATTGGTTGATTCGGGGCACGTCGGAACAGCAGGTGTACAGCCATGTCAGCGTGATCACACGGCATGTTTGCGAGTCTGGGCCTCTTGATAAACACCAGACAAGTAACCCTGAGCCCACTCAGAAGGTGGAATTTATCGGGGGCCGTCCTGGACGCCACTGTGGGCAGGGCCCCTCGCTGCCTCGCAGCGGTTCCAGACCATGGCGGAGATCGTTCAACGCTTGCGTCAGCCCCGTTGACGTCAGTGAGGACATGTCTAACCCTGTTAGGCCACATGGCGGCGTGCACTTTTGTGACCCGACTACGCTCGGCTCCGCATGAGGCCCTCTCCAGCTGTGGCTTATCAGTCATTACAGACCAAGGAAACCGCTAGACATGTTAATCACGTCCCCCAGAAGGTCTTAGATTCCCCTCGGCTGGTGGGTGGCCAGTCCGTATTGTGTGCGGGTCTTCCCTTTCACCCGTCTCAGCCTCGGTATCCCTGACAACGGTATGCCTCAGATCTAGGCTGGGGGGGCCCCACCTAGGGACCCTGCGGAAGCAGGGCCTAGGTCCAGGAGGAGGTGGGCTACATTCAACTGAGGGAGTTGAGAGCGGTCCGCCTTGCTTGCCAAACGTTGTCATCAGCTTCAGGGTCGTTGTGTAGCCGTGTTCACGGACAACACGACGACCATGTATTATATCAACAAGCAGGGCGGCACCAGGTCCTCCTCCCTGTGCCTCGAGGCGATACGACTCTGGGACTTTTGCGTAGCCACTCCATTCACCTCAAGGCTTCCTTCCTTCCCGGAGTACGGAACACGCTGGCGGATCGATTGAGCAGATCCTTCCTGTCCCACGAGTGGTCCCTTCGACCCGGGACGTTCGCTCTCTCCATTTTCCGGACGGTGGGGTTATCCCCGGGGGACCTCTTTGCGTCCAAGGGGAACAGGAAGTGCCAAGCGTTCTGCTCCTTTCAGGGCAGGGAGCCGGGGTCGATAGCGGATGCCTTCCTCATCCAGTGGTCGACCCACCTGTTACTATGCGTTTCCTCCGTTCCCTCTGGTTCCCCAGGGTCCTCCTGAAGGTGCGCAGAGACAGGGCTCGTGTTATCATGGTGGCCCCGGCATGGCCCAGACAGCACTGGTACACCATGCTGATAGACTTGGCCGTAGCCGACCCAGTTCCCTGCCCTTCATCCGGACCTGATACCCAGGACCACGGGTCCCTCTGTCACCCAGACCTGCAGTCGCTGCACCTAGCGGCGTGGCTCCTGCGTGGCTAACTGGTTCCGAGCTGCGCTGCTCCATGCCTGTGAGAGAGGTGCTCTTGAGCAGCAGGAAACCATCACAAGAGCCACATATTCGGCAAAATGGAAACGCTTCTCCTGTTGGTGCGTAGAGAGAAATCTCCGCCCTATGAAATTTCGGTATCCGAAATCTTAGATTATTGTTTGGTCCCTCAAAGAACATGGTCTGGCCTATCGTCGTTGCGAGTCCATCTGGCAGCTATCTCACCTTTCACCCGGGTGCGGACGGTCGACTCCGTTTTTTCTCACCCGACGGTGTCGAGATTCCTTAAGGGGCTGGAACGGTTATTCCCTACGTCCGTCCCCCTGCTCCAACCTGGGATCTTAACCTGGTGTTGTCCCGGCTCATGGGGCCCCCCTTTGAGCCGTTAGCTACTTGCTCCCTTGCTTTACCTCTCTTGGAAGGCTGCCTTTCTAGTAGCTATCACCTCAGCTAGACGGGTGTCGGAACTCCGAGCCCTTGTGGTGGACCCCCCATACACGGTCTTCCACAAAGACAAGGTGCAGCTTAGACCACACCCTGCCTTTCTACCCAAGGTGGTCTCAGCCTTCCACGTCAACCAAGAGATTTCCTCCCGGTTTTTTTCCCAAAACCTCACTCCTCAGGCAGGGAGCAGCAGCTCCACTCGCTGGATGTCCGTAGAGCTCTCGCGTTCTACATAGAGAGGACCAAACCCTTCCGCAAATCCCCCAGCTTTCGTGGCGGTAGCGGACCGTATGAAAGGGCTTCCTATCTCCTCCCAGAGGTTATCCTCGTGGGTTACGTCCTGTAATCAGGACCTGTTATGACTTGGCCCATGTCCCTACGGGCCGTGTGACTGCGCATTCTACCAGGGCGCAGGCGTCGTCGCTGGCTTTCCTGGCCCGTGTGCCATCCAAGAAATCTGTCGGGCAGCGACCTGGTCATCGGTCCACACCTTTGCTTCCCACTACGCCCTGGTACAGCAGTCGAGAGAGGATGCGGCCTTCGGAACTGCAGTGCTCCATGCCGCGACTTCTCACTCCGACCCACCGCCTAGGTATGGCTTGGGAGTCACCTAACTGGAATGGATGTGAGCAATCACTCGAAGAAGAAAAGACGGTTACTCACCTTTGTAACTGTTGTTCTTCGAGATGTGTTGCTCACATCCATTCCACACCCGCCCTCCTTCCCCACTGTCGGAGTAGCCGGCAAGAAGGAACTGAGGAGCGGCGGGCCGGCAGGGATATATATTGGGCGCCATGGCGGCGCCACTCAGGGGGCGACCTGCCGGCCCACTGGAGTTGCTAGGGTAAAAAGTTTCCGACGAACGTGCACGCGCGGCGCGCACACCTAACTGGAATGGATGTGAGCAACACATCTCGAAGAACAACAGTTACAAAGGTGAGTAACCGTCTTTTATAGTGGACGAGAAGCTGGATATGAGTCGACCGTGTGTCCTTGTTGCCAAGAAGGCTAACAGCATTTTGGGGTGTATAAGTAGGGGCATTGCCAGCAGATCAAGGGACGTGATCATTCCCCGCTATTCGACATAGGTGAGGCCTCATCTGAAGTATTGCATCCAGTTTTGGGCCTCACACTAAGAAGAAGATGTGGAAAAATTGGAAAGAGTCCAGCAGAGGGCAATAAAAATGATTAGGGGGCTGGAGCACATGACTTATGAGGAGAGGCTGAGGGAACTGGGATTGTTTAGTCTGCAGAAGAGAAGAATGAGGGGGGATTTGATAGCTGCTTTCAACTACCTCAAAGGGGGTTCCAAGGAGGATGGCTCTAGACTGTTCTCAGTGGTACCAGATGACAGAACAAGGAGTAATGGTCTCAAGTTGCAGTGGGGGAGGTTTAGGTTGGATATTAGGAAAATCTTTTTCACTAGGAAGATGGTGGTGAAGCACTGGAATGGGTTACCTAAGGAGGTGGTGAAATCTCCTTTCTTAGAGGTTTTTAAGATCAGGCTTGATAAAGCCCTGGCTGGGATGGTTTAGTTGGTGTTGGTCCTGCTTTGAGCAGGGGGTTGGACTAGGTGACCTCCTGAGGTCCCTTCCAACCCTAATATTCTGTGATTCTATGAAAAGGGTAGATGGGGAGTTGGGGTTGTTGGCACTGTGCATTAACTTTAAATCAGGTTGGGAGGCTAGGAGGGCAACTGGGATGGGGGAGGGATAATAGAATAAGGCCAGCATGTTGGTTTGTTGGGGGGCTAAGGGCAGCATTGGTCTTGGGTGCTTTCATGGAAGGTGGCCCCTCATTGAATTTTCTCTTTCATGGTGCCTGCTTCCAGCCTGCCACCTCATGAGCCATCTGCATCCATGTGGCTGTTGCCTGTTGGGTATGGTGTGTGTGGCTCAGACTGCCATACATCAGGGTGTGGCAGGGAGGGTGATATTCAGGCAGGAGTGTCCCTCACAGGGCTTTCAGCAGCTGAGTATTGGACTCAGTCTCAGCTCAGAGAGGGCATGCCAGGTGGTGAGTAAGGAAAGGTTAAAGTGCCCACTCCTGAGAACTGCTGCTGTGTCTGGCTGAGTCAGTGTGGTTTGTGCCCTGCCCCAGTTACTGCTTTGAATGCTACAGGCATGAAACTCCTTGCCAGTAGAGCACCTTCCTTCACCCATCGGTGTGATCCCCAGGCACTAGAAAGCACATCTTAACAATCTCACTCAGAACCCCCAGGTGGTCTATTTGTTGAAGCCCCAAACCAAAGTCTCAGCTACATCATAGAATCATAGAATATTAGGACTGGAAGAGACCTCAGGAGGTCATCTTGTCCAACCCCCTGCTTAAAGCAGGACCAATTCCCAACTAAATCATCCCAGCCAAGGGCTTTGTCAATCCAGGCCTTAAAAACCTCTAAGGATGGAGATTCCACCACCTCTCTAGGGAACCTATTCCAGTGCTTCACCACAACTCCTGTGTGGCCCACTGCAAATGTTCTGCTTAGCTTGCACTCAGCAACATAGGACATGTGCTCTGACCAGTCTGTCCCTGCTTACCCAAGTCTCCTCTAGGCCATGGCTACAAGTTCTAGTTCAGGCATTGCTGCTTCTCCGCCACGTCAGAACCAGGTGCAGTCCACTGGTGCCACTTGATCGGACTAGCCTCAGTTCACCGCATTCAGCTGTAACATAATGCTAAATTCTGAGATCTTTTTATAGCTTGTTGTGTTTTCAGCCGTGCTACCCAATTTGTGTTTACAGTGTATCAAGTCAGGGTGACCTATTTTCCTTTTGCAGAAACCTTTATAGATTAATACGTCCTTTCAAATATATGCAATAACACCTCACTTTTAACACTGTTCTGAAGATGAACGTGAAGAAACTCCTAAGAAGATTGCTTTGAGCATTTGTGAAACTACACTGAAGGATATGCAGATTATACATGGCAGCAGGTCCGAACACACCTTCAATTTTCCTTTTTCACTTTTAGAGGGAGCTACAGAGCTTCTGTTCCCAGCAAGCTGCTTAGCCCTGGGACTTACAACCTCCCCATTGCATGTTACTTATTCAGGCATGCTCAGTTCTGCTCCCCATCTTTCCACTGGGTGTGAGCGTGGTCTGTGAGCTATGCAGATGGGTGCCTCACTCTCAACCCCTGGTGAACCCCAAGTTAGACACCTTGCAGACTTAATGACTCTCTTGCTCCTGTTAGCAGTGGAGGCATAACGGGTGTGGGTTCAAGTGCCACTCTGGCTTTTCTGGGAAATGGTGCTCCTGCAGCACGTTCTAGCGATATTGACGCAGTAGGACTCTACACACGCTCTTTGGTTTGAACATCCAGGCTTTGCTTCCTCTGCCGGTTGCTGTTTGAAATTCAAGGTGCCGGTCACTATGCAAACCCCTAGATATTTGGCACACGTTCCCTAAAAGAGCTGCCATTTCATCTCCAACTCGCTATATGATCCACGCTTCTCTGGAACTGACTGTTCCAAGCGTGGGAGTAGAGCATTCTGCATAGTAGGCCTCCACCTCTTGAGTTTGCTCCTACCAAACATATGCTCGAGTTTGTATCTGACTATGGATTAGAACAGGGGTTCTCAAACTTGGGGTCGGGACCCCTCAGGGGGTCACGAGGTTATTACATGGGGGGTCGTGACCTGTCAGCGTCCACTCTGAACCTCGCTTTGCTTCAGCATTTATAATAGTGTTAAATATATTAAAAAGTGGTTTTAATTTATAAGGGGGGATTGCACTCAGAGGCTAGCTATGTGAAAGGGGTCACCAGTACAAAAGTTTGAGAACCACTGGTTTAGGAGGAGTTGCAAGATGCATCTCCTTGCCCAGGCTTTTAACTCATCCAAGTTCTGGACTCTTTGGGTACGTCTACACAGCAAACAAACAAAAAACCTGCTGCAGTGAGTCTCAAAGCCTGGGTCATTTGGCTTGTGCTATGGGGCTAAAAATAGTTGTGTAGACATTCCTGCTTGAGCTGGAGTCTGTGCTGTGAGTCCCTCTCCTCTCTCTGGGTCTCAAAGCCCAGGTTCCAGCCTAAGCCCTGTAGCATGAGCTCTGTGAGCCTGAGTCAGTTGACTGGTCTCTGAGACTATCTGCCACAGGTTTTGGAATTTTGGGGGTTTATTTTAGCTGTGTAGACATACATTTAGCCGCTGGGCTTGACAGATCTCTTTGCTCTCTTAAAGGGGCAGAGGCAAAGTGTTTTTGTTGCTCTTATTTGGAATAACAGGGAACCAATTTAAATCATATAAAGGGTACCCAGATAGCACAGTGGGAGGTGCATTAAAAAAGCATGTAATCTGCACATTGTCACAGAGTACAGGTGAGTGAAGGTGACCCATGAAGCCTCTGTACCGATCATCCACTTAGCATTCCTACAGGCAGTTGACATGGATGGATTTCTACATGGATGGTCAATGGAAACGAGAACCACGACTTCTCCTCCTGTGGGGAATTTCATGTGTTTTTAATAGCCACACCATTTGGCTATGCTGCTGGTGTACAGAGCCCACTGCCTATCAGGCTGACCAGTATTGTCTCATTGATTCCTTGTACTTCCCCATCTGTCTGCATCCATCTTTTGTCTCTTGTCTCATACTTAGATTGTAAGCTTATTGGGGCAGGGACCATCTTCCTGTTTGTGTTTGTACAGCACCTAACACAGCGGGACCTTGGTCCATGATGGGCTCCTCGCTCCTAGGGTAGTGCAAATAATTAATCCTATTAATTCTCACATTTTTATTTGTATTCCCGTATTTTTGAGGCTGGAAATTACTTTTAATCAAATTTGTGGTGGTTGGCACTGGCAGGTGAGAGACAGTGTGCCTGCTTTATTTCTCCAGCCAGGTCAAGTCCTGCCCCAGTTAGGCCTTCATTAGACACAGGCCCCCCAGCAGTCCTTAGATTGGATTTGTTTTTAAATATGCGCTCACTCCTTTTGCACTTCATTCTTAAATTCTCATTACATGGTTTGTAAAGTGACTGTGCCTCCAAATGGTCATTCCATGTCACGTCCTTTCTGGTCTAGCTAATCAGGCGCTGGGGAGGGTTCCGGGGGGGAGAAGAGGAACAATCAAGGGCTTCTGAAGGCAGGCTGAGCTGGTGGGATTTTCGTTTGCAGGGGGAGAGCCCTCTCGACTGATTGTATCCAGTTGGCTTCGATATTGACTGTGGATGAATGGGTATGAATGGAGCCATTCAGGTTGACAGACAGGAGCTGAAAGCTGCAGACAAAAGCCACTGGGCAGTCAGTAAAACTTTCAGCGCGGGGACTTGCCCGTAGCCGAGGAAAGGCTGACAAATGACAAAGAGCAGTGGAACGTTGAGTGGATGCTGTTCCCCTGTGCCCAAGAAAAGCAGTGGAAATGACGGGTAGTTGTGGGGAATGATGGGTAGATGTGAGAAGGGAACGGGGCAAATTGGGATGCTCTGGCCAACTCAGAACTCTGCATTTCTTAGCTTTTGAGGCCTAACACCAGCCGTCGCCTTTAATGACTGTGCTAATCAAAGATGGCTTGACACATGGCCAAAAAAATCCGACAGTGAAGGGATTGGTGTGGAGTGTCGACGAGTTTTCTGGACCAGCCTAGGCTCTCATCGTTCTCTGAGTCAGTTGTTCTAAAGCCTTCCGTGTCTCCATATGTTGGGTTGTTCGGTGTCTAGGGTTTGGTGTATGTGCTTGAGGGGTGGTTGGGTGTAACTCGCTGCCTTGTCTTTGGTGTATTTGCTGAGGGTCACCTCCTGGTGTTTCTTGTATCTTTTTTTGGAAGACCAAGTGGCTTTTTATGTCTTTGGATCATGCAATCATCCCGGTGATTTATGCCAAGAAGTGCCCCCTATAAATGAGTCTCCAAAACAGTTTCCATTCTAACTCCCTGTTTTCGTGACTCTGAAGTCTCCAAAACATTTACATTAATGTTTTCAAGATGGGTCTCTTTCCCAGGGTGACATTTTTGTGTTTTAGAGTTTGAGAAAACCCATTCAGGTGGTTTTAAGTTGCAATGGGAAAACCAAAACCAAAACCTTTCCTCTCTGTAAGTGTCTGAGGTTTGGCTTTTGGCTGGGGCATGGATCTTGGGTTGCTGTCACACCTTAGGCTATCCTGAAATTTTTTTCCCTTGTAGACAAGGCTTAAATTAGAATGGAAGCATTTACATCTATTTTGTACAGGTATAAATAATGACACACAGTGTTGGGCAATGGAGGGTCTCTAAGTACGCTTGGAAAATTGTCATTCAGAAGTTTACTAGTGGCTGGCTCCATCTGCAGAGAAATGAAAAAGTTTTGGCTTTAGTAGGTCTCAGTTTTCTTTTTTTTTCTCTCTGCTCTGCTAAAACCAGTATTTGATGTTTAGATTAAACAATCCCTTCTGGCATTGAATCCTTTTTGAACAAACAAATATCCCATGGTCTCATTTTAAACTACTGTCCCTCTTTATTCCTAAATATGATCTCCCTTACACTGACTGAAAGACACACTTACTGTACATTTACATCTGGAGGAAACAGGCCAGATTTTTGCATTTTTAAAATTTAATCAGCATCCCCAAAATCCTCATTACTGGAAGTGATTTTGCTACATGGTGATGATGTGAAGAATCCAGACGTTTTTTTTTCTGGACTGGACTGAACTGTCTGTGCACTACAGTAATGGGAATGTGCACAGGCCATGCAGTAAGAGAGGGGTTACTTCCCAGTAACTCATTCTTTGAGAGTTGCTCCTGTTCATTGATGCTTCCCACCCGTGTCACCCACCTCCCCGTCTGCCTTAGAGTCCATTTTCATTTCAGAACTCTGGGCTAGGGAGAGGAACTGAGGTGGGCAGAGCGTGTGCTCCCCTACATGGACATAGCTGATGATGACCCCCTCGCAAGAAAGTCATCTTGCACCTCCAGTGGACACCATTTTTTATGCTTTGTTCTAGGGGATAAATGCTGAACTTTCTCTGCTTGAGATTTTTGGTGATACTTGCTGAGGTGCTGGGGGATGTGGATGCTACCAGCTGTGAATTAGACCTGGGCCACTAGTGAAAACCAGCAGAGAGATGCGAGGTCTTTATTGGAGTTGAATGGCAGTGGATCTCAAATCCCATCCCATTCGAAATGACCATCAGGACCTCGTCCAAGACACTCTATGTCAGCGGTCTCAAACGCAAATGACCACGAGGGCCACATGAGGACTAGTACATAGGCCCAAGGGCTACATTACTGACACCTCCCCCCTACCGCCTTTGGCCCTGCCCCTACTCCACCCCTTCCATGAAGCCCCGCCCCCATTCCAACCCCTTCCCTGAAATCCCCACCCCAACTCCGTCCCCTCCCTGCCCCCAGGGGGTGCAGGAAAGATGTGGGGTGTGGCAGGGGCTCAGGGCAGGGAGTTGGGGTGTGGGGTGCAGGAGGGATGAGGGGTGCAGCGGGGGTCAGGGCAGGGGATTGGGGTGCAGCAGGGGGCTCAGGGCAGGGGATTGGGGTGAGGGGTGCGGCAGGGGGCTCAGGGCAGTGGGTTGGGGTGCAGGAGGGGTGCGGCAAGTGGCTCAGAAGGGGGTTGGGGTGCAGGAGGAGTGCAGGGTTTAGCAGGGGGCTCGGTAGGGGGTCAGGATACAGCGGGGTTTGGGGTGCGGCAGGGGTTCAGGGCAGTGGGTTGGGGTTCAGGAGGGGTGTGGCAGGGGGTTGGGGCAGGGGTTCGACTGCAGGAAGGGTTTGGGGCACGGGCTCTGGCCCGGCGCACACCGGGGGCAGGGCAGGCTCCCTGCCTGCCTGCCCTGCCCCCACGCTGCTCCAGGAAGTTGCTGGACCGTGGGGGTGGGGGAGCAGGGGCACGGTGTGTGTGTGTGTGTGTGTGTGTGTGTGTGTGTGTGTGTGTGTGTGTGTGTGTGTTTGTTGCTGTTGCTTCAGGCACCGCCCCCAGCATCTCCCATTGGCTGGGAGCAGGGAACTGCGGCCAATGGGAGCTGCTGGGGGTGGTGCCTGAAGCAACATGAACACACATCCCTGCGCCCCTCCTCCTGCAAATTCCGTCCGCTTCCTGGAGCGGTGCAGGGGCAGGGCAGGCAGGGAGGTAAATGCTGGAGGAGGGCGGAGGGGCTGCAAGGACCTCGCGGGCCACAGAAAATAACTTCGCAGGCTGCGTGTTTGAGACCCCCTGCACTATATCCTCTGAGGTTGACATGCTTTCCAGTTATTGTCTTGGTTCCAATGGGCCTCATTAGGGAAATTATTGAGAAGGCTATGGCAGATCAGCTTTGGTGGTATTTGGACTCCTCTGGCATCCTTGCCCCAGTCAGTGTGATTTTTAGGTCAAGGGCTAGCATGGAGAATGCTCTGCTGGTGTTGGTTGATCTTTTCCTGGTGGTGGTGGTGCTGCTGCTGACATTAGCTGGATCAGTTCAATGTTTCTACCTCTCCCAAACGTGGTGATGCAGTGGGAGTTAAGTGTCTAAATATCTTTGAGGATCTGGGCATTGGTGTCTTAAGCCTGGTTGGGTAGGGACTGCCTGGATAAAACTCAATCCAGAGTACTTTTTGGTGGAGGAAGCAAATGGACGAAATGCCTGGGCGTATCAGTGTCACAGATGGGAGGGGGTGTGCTTGTCAATAGTTCAAAGATTTGCAGCTGGGAGTTTTGTTGGATATGCCAGTGGTGTTGGATTGCCAAGGCTCAGTTGTTGCCAAGAGTATTTTTATTATCTTGTGGATGTGGCAACACCCTTCCATGGTTACTCAAGATTTTGTCACCTTCAGATGGATGAGTGCAATGCACTCTCAACTGTAAACATTCAGGAGTTGCAGCTAATGCGGAATTGTTTCATGCAGCACATATGACACCTGAGCTCTGCACTAGCAGCTGAGTACTAAGGTGTTTTTGTTTTGACATATAATTACCTAAATGGTTTGGGGCCTAGATCTCTTAAATACTTCTGTCTCCACGGCACTTGGAATTTTCAGACCCCTGGAGTTAATGTTCCCTCACTAAGGAGTGTCGCATCTTCTTGCGTGTAATGACACACAGCTCACTTATTCTTAGCCAAGTCTTGCATGGCTTTCTTTCATAAACAGATGGACCCCCTCTGAGCAGACAGTCCAGATCCAAGCTTCTGCCCTTGATCTGGCTCTGTATGTCTGCTTGGGTATGTGGGCTCAGAGGTATGGGTGGGAGAGGAGGTTCTTATTCCTAGATTGTTCTGTTGTTATCCAGCTATTGTAGGCATTGAGCAGATATTTTTGGCATTGGTTTTGGTCTGTTGTGTCACTGCCAAGGGGTTAACAGCCAGATGAGGCAATGGCTCAGCTAGGGTTTAAACAATATCAAAAGCTCTAAACTTAGTTTAGACAATAACATTGATCTACCTGAAGCTTGTCTAAAAGTGGGTCAATATCTCTGAAGGGACTAGAATAGGGAGGGGAGAAAAGAGTTGGCAAATGTTGTCATCATCGAGACATTGGAGCCAGTTTTCCACCGCAGGTGTGCTGTTGCTTTTCTTTGTGGGGTACCTCGGGGGCTTGCTGCTGTCACCCTCACCCCCATGCTTTCCATGTCCCAGGACAAGGGATGTTAAAGCAAAGCATGCTCTATTGCCCAGTCAATCTGGAAAACGTCCCTAAAGGAAGGACTAAGGCTCTCTTTTTTGAGGAGAAGCGGAGGGGAAAGGATTTCTGGGGCATGCGGCTTCCAGATCTGTTTCTGTAAGAGGCGCCTCTAATACTATGCAGATTGTTGTGTTGGGCAGAGTATGGGTTTTAAAAGGCACTGCCTCACACTAGCACACCATGTGCAAATATCTTACCAAACCCTGTGAAACTGGGTGTACCTCTGGGTTTTTCTTTCTCCTGAAGATAATCATAGTTAAACAGAAGTTTTCTTTTTTCTCACTAGCCACCTGCCATTCTCCAGTTCTTTCAGTGGCATCCATTAGCCCAAGCTAACCAGGGTGGGAAAGGGGGAAGGTTTGGTGTAGTTATTTCAATGCGAGACCTTCAAAATTCTACAGGAAATGGGGCTGATGGTTTCTCAGAGTCCGCCTAAACCACTGCAATACCTCAGGATATCTGGGGGAAGGGGCTGCTCTGCTGCCAGAGTGAACATCTTAACAAGCCAAGGTCCTGATGACTTGTGGCCATTTAAGATCCTATGGTGCTTTACGCAAGTAGAGTAGGGTGTGCTTATGACATCAGTTTTTTCCAGCATAATTCATTGTAACATCAGAATCTAGTGTTTCTGACGTCACTGAAAGATACAAGTGGGAAGAGAAGGCTGTTTTAAAAGGGAGAGGATTTTGTTTACCCCAAATACCTTGATGATCGAGTTAAATTCGGACTGGAAAAGAGGTGCATGTTTTTAACAGTGAGGATAATGAACCATTGGAACAACTTAGTCAGCAATGTGGTGGATTTTCCATCACTTGAAGTCTTTAAATCAGGATTGGGTGTCTTTTTCTAGAAAAGATGCTCTAACTTAAGCAGGAGTTATGGGTTTGATACAGGAATCACTGGGTGAGGGTCTCTGAACCATGCTCTGCAAGAGATCAGCGTAGATGATTGTATGGTCCCTTCTGGCCTTAAACCTATGAATCTATGGAACAGAAATGATGGGAAAAGCAGTGTAAACCTGTATATAAGTTTAAACAAATAATTGACCAAAAATCCATTAAAGCTGTCTGGAATGTGTTAGCTGGTTTTCTAGGGCTCAAATGAGTTAACCCGACTCTGTATTTTGGAGCTAAAATGCAGCTGTCGTAAATTGGTCAGAGGACTGCTCTGAATGGCTCAAGGTAGACGGGGCTGCTGGTATTTCGAAACAACATAGATCAATGAATTAGGACAAAATGCTCTCATCTTTAGGTATTAGATTAGAGGAATGTTTTAGTGAGACCAAGATAAATGACTGTTCTCCTCACAACAGGAGCAAGGTGCATCCCTGCAGGAGTATTCGATGCGACCTGTGGAAGTAAATCAAGCCCTTCTTCTGTCCTGCTGGGAAATACTTGATCATAGCCACATGTTGTAGATGATCATTTGAGGCTGGCAAGGCCTCTTCTGCCTGTATGAAGTCCTAATGCTTCAGCCCTTGACATTTTGCAGAGAAAATCTTAGTCTTGTTGGATAACAATGTACCACACATTTCGGCAGTTGCTGCTGAACATCTGGATGAGATTACTTGGTTGGAAAGAGGGGGGATGGGTGCAGTGATTTATAGATTGTTTCTTTGGCTGTAAATCCGAGCTGTAATTGGGACTTCTCCATCCCTAATTGTTTGCAGAAAAGAGTGAAACTCAATGGCTCTTAATTCATGGCTAGGGCCTAAGCCCAGCCTGTGGGGAGGGGAGGAAAGCTAGTTGCTAGGACACCAAGGCCTTTGTTTTGGTCCCAGCTCCATAGTGTATTTAAGGCCCTGTATACATTTCTATGCATTGTTAATGTAATTTGTTCAGGCAGTAAACGGCCAAGTCCAGCTGAAGGAATCTGATACTCATAACAGAAACACCAGAGGCCAGGTTTTTGTGGTCAAATTAGGGTTCTGAGACCTAGCTAGAGAATGAAATGTTTGAAGTGGACGATCTCTATTTTGTGCTCATTCCCAGAGTCAGCTTTTGGGGCAATAGTTCCCCACACAGTCCTATGCTAGGAGATGGATCGCCCTAAAATGGAGAGTGTGCAAGAGATGAATGGAGAGTTACTCAAACAAAGGGAGGGTGAGTTCCCCCCTCCCCCTCCCCAAAATATTGACGTTGATCCCAAAGAGGTGACGTGACATTTACATCGCTTGGTGCTTCGTTGATCCATATTAAATAGCTTGCTTGGGGGAGGATTTCTGGGTCCGTCTGCTTTCAGGCTTGAAGAAATGTTTTAAAATGTGAATAGAGTATGTTCATCAGCAGCATTGAGTTTTGGAGTGAATGTACAAACGAGAACACAATTATACCCCACAATGTGTTCAGAAGAATAGTGTAGTCAGGCATCACTTTAACAAGCTTTAGATTTCCATATGTGTTTATCCATGTTTCCTCCCCCCAAAATAAAATCTTTGCTCACCAAAATTGAGCCCGACAGTCTGTTATGCTGAGTGAATCACCATGTTTTTAAGGTTGTTGGAAGCCTGATGTTACTTCACGAGTCTTGTATAGTGATTTGGGTTTTATGCAGAAACTCATATTTCAGATTTCGCTGCTCAAACCATGGGAGCAAATGGGGTCACCACTTGCTTAAGTGTGAACGTGGAGTTTGTGAGCAATTCAGGCAACCAGTATTGATGATGTATGACTGTGAGTGGTCCTAACGTGTGAAATAAAGATGGTAGACAAGACAACTACTGCAAGACAAACCCAAGAAAGAAACCAACAGGACTCCACTGGCCATCACATACAGTCCCCAGCTAAAACCCCTCCAACGCATCCTCAAGGATCTACAACCCATCCTGGACAATGATCCCACACTTTCACAGTCCTCGCCCACAGACAACCTGCCCACCTGAAACATATTCTCACCAGTAACTGCACACCGCACCATAATAACTCTAGCTCAGGAACCAATCCATGCAACAAACCTCGATGCCAACTCTGCCCACATATCTACACCAGCGACACCATCACAGGACCTAACCAAATCAGCCACACCATAACCAGTTCATTCACCTGCACATCCACCAATGTAATATATGCCATCATATGCCAGCAATGCCCCTCTGCTATGTACGTCGGCCAAACTGGACAGTCTCTACGGAAAAGGATAAATGGACACAAATCAGACATTAGGAATGGCAATATACAAAAACCTGTAGGAGAGCACTTCAACCTCCCTGGCCACACTATAGCAGACCTTAAGGTGGCCATCCTGCAGCAAAAAAACTTCAGGACCAGACTTCAAAGAGAACTGCTGAGCTTCAGTTCATCTGCAAATTTGACACCATCAGCTCAGGATTGAACAAAGACTGTGAATGGCTTGCCAACTACAGAACCAGTTTCTCCTCTCTTGGTTTTCACACCTCAACTGCTAGAATGGGGCCTCATCCTCCCTGATTGAACTGACCTCATTATCTCTAGCTTGCTTGCTAGCATATATATACCTGCCCCTGGAAATTTCCACTACATGCATCTGAGGAAGTGGGTATTCACCCACGAAAGCTCGTGCTCCAAAACGTCTGTTAGTCTATAAGGTGCCACAGGATTCTTTGCTGCTTCTACAGATCCAGACTAACACGGCTACCCTTCTGATACAAGAACGTTAGGGTTGCCCAGAGCTTTGTGGTACTGAAATGGGGCGATTTCACTTGTGAATGTGCCATAAGCATGTATCCACCACAAAGGGGTGCAGAAAGCACTACACATTGTAGTTGTGGATTAGGTCAACAAAGACGGTAACCTCCCATTGTGAACTGGCTCCAAAGCATGGAGGTTTGAACTCGCATTGCTGTGGCTAGGGAAGGGAATTAACACCAACCAAACAATCTCTTGAATCATTTGTTGTATTGAATAGATGTGACTGGAAGACAACAATTCGGTTTTGTGACAGCTTTTGAGGTTTTGAAATTTATTTTCATTCTTCATTGGAAAAGCAAAGTCTTTCAAATAAGCATGCCTCCAAAATGTTTTGGCTTTGATGAAAACTTATTGAATGAAAAATGCTCTACGTAGATATAGTGCTGACCTTACTCTGTAAAAGCTAAGCAAGTCCCTTATCTGGTCTGACTTCGGGAGGATTGTGTGCTAAGAGCTACTGCATTGCACAGCAAAAGTTTTAGCGATTCTACAAAATCGAGGAACTATGGTACGTATTCTTGAGTGTCATCTACTGTCCCTGTATCTATTTACATTTAATGGATGGTAACTGACTGATTTCAGTTCTATTCTATATAGGCTTTTAGACCACCCTCATCACTGGAACATCTGAGCACCTTCCAGTCATGCATTAAGCAATATGATTACATCTGTTGCCTCGTTTGTTCGTTCTTTCGACCTCTTTTTGTGGAAGAATTGTGTGTGCAATAGAAGCATTTTGTCTGAACAGAGTTTTTGTTGTTTTATTTTCAGTTGTTGTATATGTCCACATTGTTGTGTGTTGATGTCAGAGAAGTGCGCTTGGCATTTGAAGCAGGAGGCTTGCATTGGTCCTTAGTTCCTGTGTGAGTTCATTCCACTGTCTGGGACCAGCCCCAGAGAACACTCAGTCTTCTGCACAGACAAGCTTTATTCTTCTTCGAGTGATTGTTCATGAGCATTCCAAGCAGGTGTGTGCAAGCCTTGTACACGCCAGCCGGAAGATTTTCCCTTAGCAGCGTCCGTAGGGTCGGCCCTGGCGCCCCCTGGAGTGGCACCTCCATGGTGTCCTATATAGGGGCCCACCGACTCTCCACCCCCTCAGTTCCTTCTTACCACCGATGACAGCTAGCTGGAATTTTGCTCGCTCTTGCAGCAAGGCTAGCAGTGCCCCGTCTAAGTGTGTATAGTTGTTTCCTCTCTCATAGTTTAGAGTTAGGGTATGTCTACATCTAAAATTTTGCAGCGCTGGTTGTTACAGTTGTATTAGTACAGCTGTATAGGGCCAGCGCTGCAGAGTGGCCACACTTACAGCAACCAGCGCTGCAAGTGGTGTTAGATGTGGCCATACTGCAGCGCTGTTGGGCGGCTTCAAGGGGGGTTCGGGGAACGCGAGAGCAAACCGAGGAAGGAGACCAGCTTCGCCGCGGTTTGCTCTCGCGTTCCCCGAACCCCCCTGCAAACCGCAGGGAAGGAGACCTGCTTGCATGGAAGTTCAGGGAACGCGAGAGCAAACCGGGGAAGGAGACCAGCTTCGCCGCGGTTTGCTCTCGCGTTCCCCGAACCACCCTGCAAACCGCAGGGAAGGAGACCTGCTTGCACGGAGGTTCGGGGAACGCAAGAGCAAACCGGGGAAGGAGACCAGCTTTGCCGCGGTTTGCTCTCGCATTCCCCGAACCACCCTGCAAACCGCAGGGAAGGAGACCTGCTTGTTCCGGGAACGCGAGAGCAAACCGGGGAAGGAGACCAGCTTCGCCGCGGTTTGCTCTCGCGTTCCCCGAACCCCCCTGCAAACCGCAGGGAAGGAGACCTGCTTGCACGGAGGTTCGGGGAACGCAAGAGCAAACCGGGGAAGGAGACCAGCTTTGCCGCGGTTTGCTCTCGCGTTCCCCGAACCACCCTGCAAACCGCAGGGAAGGAGACCTGCTTGCTCGGGGTTCGGGGAACACGAGAGCAAACCGGGGAAGGAGACCAGCTTGATTACCAGAGGCTTCCTCAGGAATGCTGGGATACCTGCTTATTCCACGGAGGTCAAGAAAAGCGCTGGTAAGTGTCTACACTTGATTACCAGTGCGCGCTGGATCCTCTACACCCGAGACAAAACGGGAGTACGGCCAGCGCTGCAAACAGGGAGTTGCAGCGCTGGTGATGCCCTGCAGATGTGTACACCTCCTAAGTTGCAGCGCTGTAACCCCCTCACCAGCGCTGCAACTTTGTGATGTAGACAAGCCCTTAGTGTTAGTTGTAGATAGTTAATAGTTGTTGGGGGGCTTCTGACCCAAAGTACTTATCACCCCGCTGGGGCATGCCTGAGTCCCCAGGGTTTAAACTCTGCACGGACTGCGGAAAGTTTATGCCGAAGAGTGACCCGCACTCGTCCTGCTTGAGATGCCTTGGGGAGAGCTACCAAAGAGACCGCTGCAGTATCTGTAGGAGATTCCGTCCCAAGACTCTTAAGGACAGAGAGCAGAGACTCAGAGTGCTCCTGATGAAGGCAGCTTTACGGCCACACTCGGACCCTGAGCCTGCCGATCCGGTGCCCAGCACCTCATCCTTGGTGCGCAGCGCTCCAGCACCGCTAACAAGACAGGAGGCCCAGTCTAAGACCTCTAAGTCCTGGCACTGGAGAGAATCGGGCCATAGAAAATCGGCCTCTGTGCAGCACCGATCACCAGCACCGATATCCACGAAAAAGAAGAGGCCAGTGAGGGACCAATCACCCCACCAGAACCTTAAAAGACCTGCGGTGTCCACGACTGCGTTGGGACAAGCTAAGCCACAACCGCACCTCCCAAGGTCTCGTTGACCCCCACCTTGGTGGGGGTGCAGTCAAGTCTGGACCGATCTAGATTCCCAGACCTCAGCGAGGATGTGTCTCTCCCATTGCCAGAGGCGTTCGAGGTGGCCTCTGACTTAAGCCTCCCAGTGCCTGCCTCCCTGCGCCAGTGGGAAGAGCCGCCAGAAACTGGCTGACCCCTGATCCAATCAAGGGGCAAGCGTCCATGATATCGCCCCAGTCCCCACCCTGTGCCACTCCAGTGGCACCGGTGCAAAGAGAGCGCTCCCAAGCCTTGCGGCACCGCTCCCCGGCAACAGTGGGTACTGCTCCCCCTCCGCCTTTCTATTCGGAGACCTCGGACTCGGAGGCGGAATCCTATAGTTCCAGTAGATCAAAGAGCAGGAGGTTGGCTTTTCAGGCGAACCAACGACTTTACCTGATGCAGTGGCAGCAACAGTGGCAACCACCCTCCCAGTGGCCATTCTGGACTCCCTGGGCCTACCATCAGTCCCTGGGACAGGCTCATGGCCCACGCTCCAGGTCTGCATCAGTCTCCTTGAAGTCGGTGGCTCCGGTGCAAATGCCTCCACCACCAGCACCGCTGTCCAACAGGAGTGTGCCACCACAGAACTCGGCACCATCTAGTCAGACACTGGCACCGATGGGGACCATGTTTCCAATGCTGCAAGCACCGCCCAGCATGCCTTGTCGTTCCGCGTCGACCCTGGTACTGGCCACAGTGCTGCATCCTACTTCCACAGTGGCCACGCAACCAGAGTACCGTGTGCCGCAGAACCCTGCAGAGGCTGAGAGTACAGAGGAAGGTCCTTTACAGGTGATCTCCTCCTCTCTTTCGCCAGATTAGGCGCTTGTGGTTTCTTCAGAGCACCGGCACTAGAGGACAACTGGGTGCTTCACCAGCTACTTAAGCGTGCCACTCAGAGCCTGGCGATCCAAGCGGAGGAGATAGAGGTGGATGTAGATCCAGTAGTGAACATCCTGGCCACCTTGGGCCTGTCTAGGGTTGCCCTACCATTGATCAAAATGATAGCTGACACATCCCGCACCTTGTGGCAGATGCCAGCTTTGTTGGCCCCTACGGCCAAAAAGACAGTGAGGCATTACTTTGTACCCTCCACGGGCCATGAGCACCTATATACCCACCCTCCCCTGGACTCTCTGGTTGTGGATGCGGCCAACCAAAGGGAGTGTTGGGGTTCCAAGGGTCTACATCGAAGAACAGGGTGACCAAGAAGTTGGATCTCTTTGGTAGAAAGGTGTACTCAACGGGGCGTCTGCAACTATGTATAGCCAACCAACAGGCTACAGTGAGCCGGTATGGCCATAACACGTGTTCAGCCTTGTCCAAGTTTGCTGAACTCTTTCCCCAAGAATCGCAAACAGAATTTTCCGCTCTGATAGAGGAGGGAAAGCTAATTTCCTGGGCATCCCTCCAAGCGGCCCTGGATGCGTTGAATGCAGTCTCCCAGACGCTGGCAACCAGGTTAGTCAAGCAGCGGTGGGGAGCCTGGCTTCAGGTCTCAGGCCTTCCACATCTGGCTTCAGGTCTCAGGCCTTCCACAAGAGGTCCAATAGACCATCCAGGACTTCCCCTTCGAGGGGTCCATGCTCTTCTCCAAGAAGACGGACAAGAGGCTCCATAGCCTAAAGGACTCAAGGGCTACCTTACACTCGCTAGGCCTACACAGCCCAGCCACCCAATGCAGGTAATTCAGGCCACAGCCAGCTCCACGGCCGAACTGGCCCCAGAACCGCCCGGAGCCCTTGTGTAGGCAAAGCAGAAACGTCAGAAGGAGGCAACAACAGCCCTCAGGCTAGTCGTCCAGCCAGCCGCAGCCTCTGTCGGGGCCTAGACCCCAAATTTGATGGTGCGGTCAAGGATGACCTACCAGTCAGGACTCTGGATACTACCAGCCTTACCTTTTTGTCACGTCTGTCCCCCATCTATCGTGCCTGGTCCCAAATCACATTGGACAGTTGGGTGCTCCACACGGTAGAGAAGGGATATTCTATCCAATTCTCCTTCCTCCTGTTCCACCAGCCCCTCCTCCCCATCCCTCTGCAGGGACCCCTCTCGCGAGCAACTTCTAATTCAGGAAGTGCAGTCCCTCCTCGTAGTAGGGACAGTGGAGGAAGTTCCATAGGAGCTTAGGGACAGGGGTTTTTACTCCCGGTATTTCCTAATACCAAAGGCGAAAGGGGGTCTCAGACCCATTCTGGTGTTGTAACGATGCTGGTTCTGGCGTGACCCAGCTGAGAGTGCCAATTCAGGACAAATTGCTCAAACAGGGCAGTCACAGCCCAAGGCTGGGGCTTTTGCACCTCTAAGGCAAACCAGACAAGCCAGACTAAAAGGACTTTGGTTTTACCCCACTGGCTAACCACAAGTCACACAAGCAATTCGCCAGACACTCCTGTTTCCCAGTATCACCACCAGTGCCACTCATTATGGGGATAGCTGGTTATGAAAACCAATACCCCAGTAAAAGAAAAAAGGTTCTCTTGATCTCAAAGGATCAAGCCCCAGACCCAGGTCAATATACAACTCAGATCTTACTCACAAATCATGCTGTTGCCAATCCTTTAGAATCTAAAGGTTTATTCATAAAAGGAAAAAGATAGAGATGAGAGTTAGAATTGATTAAATGGAATCAACTACTTACAGTAATGGCAAAGTTCTTGGTTCAGGCTTGTAGCAGTGATAGAATAAACTGCAGATTTAGATCAAGTCTCTGGAGTACATCCCCAGCTGAGATTGGTCATCAGTCCTTTGTTCAGAGCTTCAGTTTGTAGCGAAGTCCCTCCAGAGGTAAGAAACATGATTGAAGACAAGATGGAGGAGAGTCATCAGCCTTTTATTGTCTTTTCCAGGTGTAAGAACACCTCTTTGTCCTTACTGTGGAAAATTACAGCAAAATGGAGTCTGGAGTCACATGGGCCAGTCCCTGCATACTTTGCTGAGTTGCAAGGCGTATTTGCTTTCTCTCAATGAGTCAGTTGTATAGCTGATGGTCCTTAATGGGCCATCAAGCAGGCTAGGCAGAGCTAACACCAACTTGTGTGGGATGTCTCCCAGAAGCATAGCTTAAGTTTGAAATACAGACAGTATAGAGCCAATATTCATAACTTCAACTACAAAATTGATACACCCATATAGACAGCATAATCATAACCAGTAAACCATAACCTTGTCTTAGACACCTCATTTGACCTCCTTTATACAAGATTTGATGCCACTACAGGACCGTGGTTGCAACGATGATCTGTATGGCCCCAGATTATATCAATAACATCACAGGTGTCTGAACAAGTTCGTAAAGAAGCTCAAGTTCCGTATGGTCTCCCTGTCTTCCATCATCCCCTCTATGGATCCAGGAGACTGGTACACTGCTCTTGACTTGAAGGACGCGTACTTCCATATCGCAATAATCCCTCAGCATGGACGTTATCTCAGGTTCGTAGTGGGTAACACCCATCTCCAGTTCGCAGTCCTGCCTTTCGGCCTGTCAGCGCCCCCAAAAGTCTTCACAAAGTGCATGGCAGTTGTAGCAGCTTTCCTGCACAAGCACGGAATTCAGGTGTTTCCCTCCCTGGAGGATTGGATCATCAAGGGCCACTCCAAGGCACAGGTGAAGGCTCAGGTGGTCTTTATCAGACAGACCTTCTTTGAGCTCGGTCTCCTGTTGAACGAGGCCAAGTCTACCCTGTCTGCTGTCCAATGGATAGAGTTAATAGGGGCAGTTCTGGACTCGACGTAAGCCGGAGCATAACTATCGGAGGCCAGGTTTCGGTCCATGTCCAACATCATCCTCGGTCTCTGCCATTTCCTGACCACCACAGCAAGGAACTGTCTCAAGTTGCTAAGACATATGGCTGCGTGCTACTACATGGTTGGCCATGCCAGGCTCAGGCTGTGCCCTCTTCAGTCCTGGTTAGCGACTGTGTACCCACCAACCAGGGACACACTGGACTCGGTGGTGACGCTTCCTGGAGCGGTGCTGGATTCCCTCCAGTGGTGGCTCGACCTGCGGGTGGTCTGTGCGGGAGTACCTTTCACCAGCCCTCAGCCATCCCTTTCCTTGGTGACAGACGCGTCGAATGTGAGGTGGGGGGTGCATCTCGGGAATCTCAGGACCCAAGGCCTTTGGTCCTCATAGGACCTTTCCCTACACATTAGCATTAGGGAGCTACGGGGTATTCGCCTTGCCTGCTTCACTTTCAAATCTTGATTTGGTGGGCAGGTGCATTGCAGTCCCCACGGACAATACCTCGGCAATGTTCTATATCAACAAACAGAGGGGTGCACTCCTCTCCCCTGTGCCGGGAAGCCCTTGCATTATGGGACTTTTGCCTACAGAACGCAATTCACCTAATGACATCCTACCTCCCGGGGGTGCAGAACAGTCTGGCGGATGCCCTCAGCCGCTCATTCCATGGTCACGAGTGGTCCCTTCAAGACATGGCACGCTTAATCTTCCATCTCTGGGATTATCCCCAGATAGACCTGTTTGCCTCGAGGGACAACAGGAAATGTTGATGGTTTTGCTCCCTCATGGGGCGCAGTCCAGGGTCCCTAATGGATGCCTTCCTCCTCTCGTGGGAAGGTGGCCTGCTTTACGCCTTCCCTCCAATCCCCATGGTCCACAGGGTACTTCTCAAGATACACAGGGGTCATGCTCGCGTCATATTGATAGCGCCAGTGTGGCCATGCCAGCATTGGTACACGTCGCTGCTGCACATGTCCATACAGGCGCCCCTCATGTTGCCCCTGCTTCCGGACTGTGGGTGCTTCAGGGCTGGAGCACTCATGGGGAAAAATTAGCTAGTACTCCGCACCCACTGGCAGCCAAACTCCACCCCGCAGCACGCTGCATCCCTGCTCCTCCCCCTTCCTCCTCCTCCTCCTTCTCAGCGCTTCCTGCCGCCTAACAGCTGTTTGGTGGCGCTTAGGACTTTCTGGGAGGGAGGGGGAGGAGCGGGGGCGTGATGTGCTCAGGGGAGGAGGCGGAGAAGAGGCAGGGCAGGGGCGGGGACTTGGGAAGGCGGTGGAATGGGGGCGGGGTGAGGGTGGTGCAAGGGTGGGCGAGCACCCACTGGGCAGAGGGGAAGTTGGTGCTGTAGGGCGAGTGGCAGGCAGGGGGGTGGCGAGAGTGAAGAGGCGAGCAGTGGGTGCAGGACTGGGTAGGGCTCATGTCCCAATAGTTTACTGTTGTGATCTGGTCACCCTAGCCTTAGTGCTACTCTGCACACATGCCTTTGTTGCCAACCACAAATGTTAAAAAATCATGATTTGGGCCCCACAAAGTTTAAATGCTGTTTAATTTGTTCAGTTACCTTTTCCACTACTACTAGCTTCAGAGGTCTTTTGCTGAAAGCAGGAGAGTCCATGTGTAGTGGGAGATGAGATGGTGCAGTGGGCTGTTGCTTCTGTTTGCAAACTCTTCTGCAAAATGATTTATTTTCAGTAAGCTCATGTGGTACCATATGTGGGCTGTTTCCTTTCCCGTTTCTCCCTCAATACATGCAGTGCTTGCCTCTCTCTGTAGACCACTGCCCTGTTGCTTGTGTAAGTCCACTTTTATCTTTCTCTGTGATGCAAATTTTTCCACTGCTTCTAATAATGCCTTCAGTTTTTGTTGCTGTTTCTTTGCTTGCACACCGCTGTGGTAGGTAAAATAACACGTTGAAGTTCCACCTTTGACTGTCACAGCGTATGGTTTCTTGCTTCATTATCTTCGGTGCGTAAAACTATTTGAGCTGTAATAAATTTCATGTGTTAGTATGGCAGATTTGCATTAAGAGGCTAACTGGGACAGCCTCTTTGCAATTGCATACTGATAATTTCATTTTCATTTTGATCAGACATATCAAACATACACCTTTCCTAGATTACCTTGCATCTCTTTCTTCATGTTAGCTGACTTAACTAGGAAGCAGTCCTTGCCCAATGCTGTATCCAATGTGCCTGCTCTGCCATTCTTCCAGTTTTACAGCCACTCACAGTTGATCCATGAGGCCCTGAAGAATCTCCAGTTTTCACAGGGATCCTTGTGCATCCTTGCATCACTTTCACCACAACAGGGAGTGAGATGTGCTCACAGCCCTGGCTGAAGTGACTCAATGCCTCAGGTCAGCCACAGCAAAAAATTAAAGCAGTAAAAACTTGTTCACGTCTGGCAACATGTTAAGAACTGATGTAAAGAGCTGCACAAAGGGGGTAATGCACAGTGCACAGGAAGATGATGTATTCGTCCTGCAAAATCTAGGAACATATTCTGGAGCACCATCTACTGGCACCATATCTATTTACGTATATGCAGACATCTTCTGTAAGCATAGATGCACAGCGCAGGCCTGTGCTCCTCATGCCCGTCCAAAGTGTGAGAATTTAATGCCCAGAACTCAAATGTTGGCAAACCAGGAAATGTGGCGTTACAGTGACACTTTGCACCCAACACAACCATGCACTCTTAACTCTGCCCTATTTGATCCCTGTCCTAAGAAGTTCCTCAAGGGGATCTCTGTGCCTCTGTCAATCTCCAGTAATATCTTTCCAGATCCATCGTGCTGCACAGAGCATAGCCTTATTTGATGTGGAGAGCTGAGCTGGAGCTGTGCTGAGCAGAGAGACAATGGCAGGTTTGTTTAGGGAGGGGAGGTGCTGTTATATCCCAGCCCTCCCCCGCCTCCCCTCAGTGTGTGTGTGTGTGTGTAGACTAAAGGGTGTGTCGCTGTGCTGGGTGTGAAGTGTGTTAATACTGTTTTTTTAATTGCCATCCTTTTAGTTCTGGGAATTAAACTCACATTGGGCAAGGGTATGGGAAGTGTAGGACAGAGCTGAGCACTTGTATAACCTTCACTGCACAGTAATTATGTTTTTAGGGGGTGGATTTTCCTTTTTTTTTTTTAGGAGGTGGGGGCATGACTGAGGGGCAGCTGTGGGAAGAAGTCAGGCTGCAGAGAAGATCCTGGGATTTCACTCAGATTACACCACTGGAGGAAAAGGGGATCCCAGCTCATCCATGCGTTTTAGACGAGCTCTTGGTGCCAATATTGGATGAGCTTTGGAGCAGTTTTGAGTGCCAGACTCTAGAGCAGGGGTCAGCAACCTTTCAGAAGTGCTGTGCCAAATCTTCATTTATTCACTCTAATTTAAGGTTGCACGTGCCAGTAATACATTTTAACGTTTTTAGAAGGGCTCTTTTTATAAGTCTATAACATATAACTAAACTATTGTTATATGTAAAGTAAATAAGGCTTTTTAAATGTTTAAGAAGCTTCATTTAAAATTAAATTAAAACGCAGAGCCCCCTGAACCAGTGGCCAGGGCCCGGGCAGTGTGAATGCCACTGAAAATCAGCTCACATGCTGACTTCGGCACCCGTGCCATAGGTTGCCAACCCCTGCTCTAGAGCATACATCATTGCAGGACAGGCTCTTATTCTCGGGAACCGCTCAGATTTGCACCACTTGCTACCATAGTTCATCTACATACAACTGTCTGCCATTCGGGCTTTGCAAGTGCATTTTAGAACATTTTGTTAATTAAAAATTGATCATGAGAAACCTCATGACCAGATGAACCGCCCAAACTGTACTCTAGGTCCTTAGCTGGAATACCAGATTCCAGGCTGGTCTGAATGTTGTACCTTGTAACCCGAACCAAAAGACCTCAAATTTTGCACCACAGACTCTATCCTGGGTCCTCAGCTGACTCCTCTTCTGCTAACTGTGGGGTTCTTACACCTTCCTCTGAAGCATCTGGTGCTGCCACTGTCAGAAACCGGATACTGAGCTAGATGGACCTTGAGTCTATTCCGCTCTGGAAATTCCTATGTTCCCAGCAATTTTCAGGCCTATCTGAGTAGGAGTGTGGATTTTAGAGCACTTTGAAAACCAGTCTGTTTGTCCGACCTTGCCATTCCTCCATAGTTCAAATGCATAGTGATTGTTTTGTAATGGAATTTCCTACTCTTTTGAAAGGAAAAATGAGGAACAAAGATACATATTATGGAACACGACAAGATTCCTTCACAGCCATACCTCCTTCCATGTGAACCTTCACAGATCATATTCCATAATCCCTTACCTATTAAAATGAAATTTCACACTGCTTCCTTATGCACATGTGCCCAGCTAGTGAAATCCTGAAGCATTGTCTAACTGAGTGGAGATTTTTCTCCCTGTTTCTATGCACTGGCTTGGGTGATGCCAACAGAATACAAGGATATGATTACTTTTGTTGTTTATAATAATTCAGTGCCTATGCTCATAGTTACATTTAAAATCATACAGCTTTGCCAGACGCATTCTGATTTCCTCCAGGCATTGAAAGGGATAGCTACAAACCAGGGACTGTGGCCCTGATCCAGCAAAGCACTTAAGCATGTGCATTTGTCTTTATTATTTATGTTGCAGTAGCACCCAGGAGCCCTAGTTGTAGACCAGGACCCCATAGTGCCAGGTGCTGTACAAACACAGAACAAAAAGATGGTCCCTGTGCCAAAGAGCTCACCTTCAATGGGACTTAGCTAACATTAGTCCTACTGAAATCAAGCTGTTGCTTAACTACTTTGCTGAATCATGGCTTATGTCACTGACAAATGTCAGGGTTTCGCTCCCTCCCTCTGAAATGTTAGAACTGTTTTTATTTTTAATTAAAACCAAAACCAAAACCCTTTTCCCCCCCTACTCCTTCCATGCTTGAATCCTTTCTTGATGAAATTTCCAGGAAGAGATCACACGCTGGCTGAGAGCTGGCATGCCAAATTCATCCGAAAAGGGATCGCTTGGAGAAAGTATGCAACTAACTAAATTGATGCTTTACAATGGGAAGTCTTAGGCAGCATTAATTCTTGGGGTCATTTTGTTTGTGTCATATAAAATAAACTTGTTGCCTTGCAATCACATTTCTGTTGCTCCAGGGGTTCCCAGCTGGTTCTGCCAAACCCGATCTTTGCCTGTGGATTCACAATGAAATTCAGCCAGGAGGAAAGTGGACTTGTTCAAATGCAAAACCATTGTGAATCTTGGGGCTTGTCAATAAGCACACCCCTTTCAAGCCAAATTTGCACAGCTTTGAGTGGCTTTGTGAAACCTCAGCAAAGGAAAGGGGATGGCAGTCCTTTCGGCATACCCCTGGGGTTGAGGTGGGAGGCTGTAGGGTTGGAAATCTCTCAGGAGGGCAGGGATATGGATGACTGACAGAGGCGATTGACAGGCAGTTGAATCTCTCCAGCAAAGTAGATGAGAGGAAATTAATTTGGGAGGGGAGTGGTCTGGGATCGGGTGGGGCATAAGGGACATAGTTTCTGCAGTCTGTCTGGGGAGGTGAGTTTGGGGAATGGTGGCCTGAGGTAAGGATCTTGGGATGACATAGGCTCTGGAACCTACCTCTCCAGGAAGGGGTAGGGTTTCACTTGGGGAAGTGGAGAAGGCATATGAATGATCTAGGACAGGCCTGCACAACTCGTAAAGTGGCAAGGGCCATATTCTCTCCCCCCCCCCCCAGCTGTGGCTCGAGCCTAGACCGGGCGTACCTCCCCTTCCTTGGCATTTGCCGGCTCTGCCTCGTGCCCAGCACTTCTCACCTCAGAGGGCCTGGAAGTGACGCACCCGCTGAATGCCAGGGATGGGGAGCAGGAGATGGAGACACATGCGGTTCTGGCCATTAGGGCAGTTGGAGCGTGGCGCACGCATGGGGCTGTGAGGAAGGCGAACCCAGCATCCCCACCCTGCCATTTGCCCACGGGCCGCACAGTGAGCCCATGGGGGCTGCATGTTGCGCAGGCCTGATCTAGGATCACCCTTGGGAGGAGGGGAGGTGACGGTGGGGACAAGGGTTCTCTTTGGGGCAGGGGGGCAGCTGCAGGCTCTAGGATTTACCCTGCTGCTGAATGCCAAGACGAGGTGAGTCTGACTCCCCCGACCTCTTCCAGAACTGATTTTGTTTAGTGCTAATTCCCCAACAGCGATTTTAATCAACTCCATTAAACTCTCTCCTGTCTAGTGTCTTGTGCTCCAGAAACAGCCCTGCGGAGTTTTGAGTAATAGCTCAATTGTGTGTAAGTGGCTGTGAAGAGCCCTCTGTGCACTGTATGAATAGGCCACGTATCCATGGAAACCAGAGCAGGCTGGCCGGCTGGCCTTTGACCCACTTGTTGCCACCACCCTGTTAAACCCTGGTATGCCTGGATTTGCAGCCCCAGTGTTCGGTCTCATTCCCTTTTCCCATGGGGGCGAGAGGCCCAGCTGCCTTTCAGGAGCTTCCCAAGGCTCTGTGTTGCATGCAGGCGTAACAGCTTGTTTGTTGTGGCTAACTGGAGTTTGTTCTGGCCTTGGGGTGCAGCATTTCTCTGCCATGCTGTCTCTGCCCAGACAGGTCTGCTGGGTCGCATGGCTTGCAGCTCTGATCCGAGGGGTTGGCAAGGGGTGAGTTAGTACGATCAGTACTAGAGGGCGGTATATGTGTGCTGGGGTCGGGGTGAGGTGTCAGGCTGCTTGGGTATATGAATAATGTGCCGCAAGCTACAAGAACGGTTCAAAATAATAATAAAGTTGAGGTTGAACAGGAAAACCCCTGTCCCTGATCCAACTCAAGGAAAAATATAGGTTCTTCACTGCTCTGAGTAAAACTAGAAGGGGGAATGAATATGGGGCAAGGGCCTGTTCCCTCCGTGACAAAACACTTGGGGGTGGGATGCACACCTAGTTTCTTGAGAACTTGGAGATATGGGCATATCTATTTTAAACAAATCTATTCCGCTCCCCTACAGTCTCAGGCATTGTCTAGACTAGGTGTGATGTTAGCATGTGTTAGCTAAAATCTAGGCTTCTCCTCTAGGCTTACACCTTGTCCACATGGGAAAGTGTGACAAGTTAAGCTAATATAGTTATACTGGTATAACCACCCATGTGAATACTCCTTAATTCCTATATAAAAGAGGCTTTTGGGGATTTAGCTTAATCCCCTTCCCAAGTGACATAAACTAAACAAAAAAAGACACAGCAAGGGGTAGTCTACACTACATGGCTATAGCAGCAGCATATCTATGGCGCTGTGGCTACACTGCTCTAACCCACAGTGTAGATGCAGGTGAAGTGTAGACAGGGCCTTGTACTAGAATACGTATGGCCACAAGGGGTTATATTGACATAACCATAGAGATTTACATTCACAACTTGGCTTATGCCAGTATAATTTTCGCATGTAGACGATCCTTTAATCTCATCCAGCTTAGTGTATGCTAAAGACAGTGTCTTCATTAGACTTTTCAGATGCATTTGTTAGCTTGTTAGCAGAAATGTGCTAACAACACTCCTTAAATCCTAGTCTAGACAAGTTACCAGAGGTGAAGAACTGCCTCTGAGGTGCAGCTTTTCAGCACTATCTGGCTGCTCAGGAACATTGGTGACTTTGCTTTTGCCTTGGAATCTCTCATTCTTGTGGACGTGGTCCAGTTGGGAGAAGGTTTCCCTTTTTCTGTTTGCTTGGGGTTTTTTAAACTCAGATTCTTGGTTTGTGGCGTAGGGTCCTGGGGGCAGAATCTCTCGCTGGAGCTGTAGATGGTGTAAAACAATCACAGTTATCTTGTGTTTGCAAAAGAAAAGAAAAAAACCTGTGTTCTGTCAGTGTTACATCCCAAATAAACTGCAGACTGTGCCTGAGCGCCGAGTCCTCCAGGAATATGGGAATGTTTAGCAGAGATCCGACTGGACCTGGTGTAGCTCTCTGGCTTGGAGTAGTTGGGATGGGGGAGGGGGAATGGGTGACCTGTCAGTAAATTTCACAGCTGTGTAAACAGACAAAGGAGAGAAGAGGCTTCTGGTGGCTGGGGGTTTGGGGGTGGGTGGGAGAGCCTAATGCATAATGGGTGTGGGGGGTGTGAGTGGGGACTAGGGACAGGTTTTCCTGCCAGTTCAGACTTGTCAGTGTGGGGTTTGTAATCTCTAGGAATCTGGCAAGACATGGGTAGGCAGCTGGTGTATGAAGTGAGTCTGCTAGTTATAGACCACCTTCTTTGAAAACATGCTGCCTAGAGGCTACGACTTGTTTTCTGTTTGTGTCCAAACTCCCCCACCCCTGCCTGAGGGGACAATTGGTGCTTATTTCTCTTTTTCTTCTCCCTCCCTTCTGTTCCTTTTGCCTCACCTGTCCCTAATTCTAGATAGTCAAACCTGCAAACCTCACAGAACAAACAAACCCTTATTTCCCCACTCCTCAGCAGTGTGTCTACCACAGTACAAATGGGGGTGTCCTTTGAAAGTAGGGTTCTCCTTTAACACTTCTCAGGTCCATAAACAACTGTAGTTTCTCTGACAGGTAGCTCTAATCTTGCTTCCAGACTTGCTGTCACCTACCCCATTGGTTATTGCAGAATCACAGAAATGTAGGGCTTGAAGGGACCTCAAGAGGTTGGCCACCTGCACTGAGGCAGGACCAGTAAACCCAGACCATCCCTGACAGCTGTTTTGTCTAACTTGGTCTTAAAAACCTCCCTTGATAATCAATTCCAATACTTAATTATCCTCATAGTTAGAAAATATTGTCTAATACGTAATCTAAATCTTCCTTGCTATAGATCAAGCGCATTACTTCTTGTCCTACCTTCAGTGGCCATGGAGAGCAATTGATCTGAGTCCTCTATATAACATCCCTTTACATATTTGTAGACTTTTATTAGCCCCTTCAATCTTCTTTTCTCAGGACTAAAACATGCCCAGCTGTTTTTTGACTGTTCCTTATAGTTTTCTAAATTTATTACCATTTATGTTGCTCTTCTCTGGTCTCTCCAATTTGTACACATCCAAGCCTGTCTTATCAGTCCTCTGCTAGGCTCCCAAACTTCCGTCATGTAACTCCCATAAGAGAGATGCTCGTGCAGTTCCTTCCATGTTGGGAAGGTCTAAGATAGCACGAGTGAAGCCTCTAGCATTGCCCCACTCTTTAGGTTTGCTTGCACTTAGACACACCACAATGTGCTTTCCTCCAGATTGAGCCAAGGCGGATTTGAGATGGGGGGATCCTGCAGGTAAAGCACAAAGGTTTGGGGTGTGTCCACAAACTCGCTAATCAGTTTAACGAGGTGAAAAAAGTCTAGTGGAGACAAGCCCAGTCAGCTTCCCTCCCAACCAGCTCAACCTGCAACACTCAGCATTGTCCCTAGCTTGCTGTGCAAACAACACTGATCTTATCCTCATCTCTTTTAGATCAGCTCCATAAGGGAGCCTCTGCCTTCCCCAGTAGATCCGACGATTTATGCTTTTAGCAGTAAAGGGCTAATCAGCTAGGCCAGTGGTCCCTAACCTTTTTCCAGGTGGCGGGGGCCACCGAGGACCATGGCCAGCAGCTAAACATCCGCCGAAACACTGGTGAGAAGTGGCAACGTCAAGAGGCGTCGCCACCGAAATTCCGCCAAAAATCAGCAGCATTTCGGCATCAATGGCTCTTGATGATGCCACTTTTCGGCGGCATTGCAGGGACGCCTCTTGATAATGCCGCTTTTCGGCAGCATTTCGGTGGATGCTTGGCCGCCCCGGGGGGCGAGGGGGGGAAGAGGGGCAATTTGCCTCAGGCCCCAGGCTCCGCAGGGGCCACCATGAGAGTTTTTTCGGGGCCCCTGGAGCAGGGTCCTTCACTCGCTCGGGGGCCCCAGAAAACTCTTGCGGGTCCGGGCCCCGGAGCTTCTTCTGCTCCTGGTCTTCGCTGGCGGGGGAGTCCTTCCGCTCCGGGGCGGAAGGACCCCCCCCCCCGCCATCGCATTACCGCCGAATCGAGACCTGCCGCCGAAGTGCAACCCAGTCTTCAGCGGTAATTCAGCGGCGGGGGGCCTTTCCGTTCAGGGACCCGCCGCCGAAGTGCCCCGAAGACCTGCGGCGGGGGCCCCCCGCCACTGAATTACCGCCGAAGAGCTGGCTGCACTGCGGCGGGTCCCGCTTCAGTGGTAATTTGCTGCGCGGGGGGCCCCCGCCGTGGGTCTTCAGGGCACTTCAGCGGCGGGTCCCAGAACGGAAGGGCCCCCCACCGCCAAACAGGGCCAGCTCTAGACATTTCGCCGCGCGGGGGACCCCCTGCTGGTCCCACGGCTCCGGTGGACCTCCTGCAGGCGTGCCTGCGGATGCTCCACCGGAGCCGTAGGACCAGCGGACCCTCCGCAGGCATGCCTGTGGGAGGTCCACCAGAGCCACCTGCCGTTGATGGCCCCAGGCCCCCGGAATCCTCTGGGCCGCCAGCCAGTACGCAGGCGCACACAGATGCCCTGGCTGGCACCATGGCACCCATGGGCACCGCGTTGGGGACCCCTGAGCTAGGCAATACCCTTCCCTCCCCACAGACCAGCTAATACATTTTTAAACATGACTCTCTTGGGATAAAATTTCAAAAGCACCTAACGTGACTTGGGTGCCCAGGGGTGTGAAAAATCTACACCCCTGAGCAATGTAGCTGGGTCGATCTGAGTCCTCGTTTGGACAGTGCTAGGTTGATGGAAGGACACAGCTGCATTGGTGAAGATGAGAGAGCTTTCCCCGTGGCTTAATTACTTCACCTCCCACATAGCTATGTTGGTGGGAGATGCTCTCCTGCCGACATAGCGCTCTCTACAATGGTGCTTAGGTCAGTATAATTGACATCGCTCAGGGATGTGGATTATTCACACCCCTGAGCGACGTAAGTTATACCAAAGTTAGTTCTAGAGCGAACAAGACCTGAGACATAGTTAAGCTGACATAAGCCCCCATCTAGACACTGCTGGGTCAACGTAAGGGTTCTTCCATCGATCTAGCTACCGCCTCTCAAGGGGGTGGATTTACTACTGCATTGGTAGGGTTTTCTGTCGCTGTAGCAAATGTGTAGCTGTAGCACTAGTAGCGTAACATAGCCTGTGTGTAGACCAGACCTTGCTCTACTCAATAGGATTAGGCTTCTGAGTGAAATTTTACTCTTTATCTACACTAGGTGCTATTTAACAACATGTTAATTAAAATGTGCGAGTTGCTGTGGTTTCTAGCACACCTCATTTTCGTAGTGTAGACATACTCTGCGTGACTCTAAAGCACCCAGATTCCAGAATTCATATACTGAAAATATAAGGAATAGAATAGCCAAGGCCTTTGGTTGGAGACTTGGGACTTTACCCTTCCCAACTGGCAACAACAGGGTTCATTTTAGAAATTCTCAAAGTGGGACTAACTCCTCTAAATGGGAAAAAATATGGGGCTAAATGCCTCAAGGTTCTGTATCAGGGATGGATTTGGTTAGTATTTTTACTCATCATCTGGAAAAAAGGGGTGAGCAATAAGCTGGAAACGTTTACAGATAGCACAAAGTTAAGTGTTCAGATTAGTCAAATCCAGAGAGAACTGTGAGGAATTTCATCTGGCTTGGTCAGGTCCCTCTGAATGGGCAGTATAATGGCATGTGAAATGTAGTGCTGAAAAATGCAAGACCAGGAAGTGCTGTCATTGCTATCAGATAAATGTTTTTTGTTTTCTCTAACTTCTCTGTTTCTTCTGTCCCCACTTTCCCATGCCACTCACCTTCCCTTCTTCCCCCTTTTCCTATCACTCTTGGCACAGCCAGCCATAAACACGAACAACCTAAGTACAGCTGCATTAAAAAGTAGTCTTGGAGACAGTGTCTGTGTTTCTAATCTATCTCCATAGTGTCTAGGAGCCATCACAGACACTGTATGCGGTTCACTGGCTCTGTCCCAAATGGTGTAATCTCTCCGCCCTCCCTCAATTTGGCCGATATCCTATGTGGGCTCAGTGATGCCTGTCTTTCTGGAGGATGGTACCGGGCATTTAGCAGCTCGCTTGGAGCCCTGTGAAAAGAGATGGGGCTTCTGCTGTGTTCTAATAGTGGTCAAAGTTCAGACACATCCTGCTGGCTGGCGTTAAGGAGTTCCACTGCCCAGAGCCCTCTATCAAGAAAGTTTTCAGTTCTCATGTCCCTGTTGATAGTAGTTGCTGTGGCATGGCCAGGAGTAAGCAGTCAGTGAGGGAGCGTGATCTCATTCTATTAAGAGCTTTGAGAATTATCTGCAGCACCTCGAACTCTGTCTGAAAGCGGCCAGAGAGTCAGTGCAGAGCACCATTGCTCTAGGACTTGAACCAGTTGCAATATTTTGGTCAGATCTATGTCAGAGAGCAGGGGAAGCAGGCATTTGTCAAACAGGCATTTTTTGCTACTAACAGTCAATCCACAGCCATGTCTGACAGCTCATAGCCAAAGCATCCTGCATCTGAACAGACCATATCAGCTAACCACACACCACAGAAATCTCCACCAACGACCAAAGGAATTATATGGACAAAAGTATGCAATGAAAAACCCAGAGGAACAGAAAAAATCCCCAACATAGAAAACCAGACTGAGATGTCCCTAAACAAACAGTTCAGCCAAACCACACATGACATCAACCTCGCATCTAAAGGTCAACACAATTCCTAACCATGTGCCCAATGAGAGAAAAAGTGGAAAAAAGCTCAGAAAAAGTGGAAGCAAGGTAAATGGTGTGGTGTAGACTTATCAAAACCAGAGGGAAAGTAAGGGAGCTCTCCCAACCTGAACTACAACGCCTCGCTCCACAGGAACCTGGAGGAGCATACTGCTGAGGAACTACAAACCAGGGCTTCCCCAGAAGAAAAAGTCGTAGGTTTAAGGCCAAAGGGGACCACCAGATCACTCTATCTGAAGTTTAAAGAACAGCCGAAGTCCATTTTTGTTAGACCAGAGCCCAGCCAGGCTGCAGTGAACCCCATTGTTCACGCTTTGTCTCTGTCTGACCTTCATCAGATCCCTGCAGGTGAGAGCCCTTACTCCTTCCAGCAGCCAACTGTTACCTCACACCTCTCCAGTCCTTTGTTCTCACACTGGAGTCTTTGCTCAGCTTCCCTCCTGAGAGGTGGGGAAATCCATGGGTCATTGAACCTTATGTTGTCTCTCTGGCCCCTTTTGTTGATATGTGTCAGTTTCAGCCTGCTCATTAATGACTCTTCATTCCACCCAAACAGGTAGGTGACACTCACTCTGCCCTGAGAGCAAATTTAATCCCCTCATTCTCTGCCCCCCCCCCGGATACTAAATGCACTGTATAGGGGAAATCGAGGCACACATCGGATTCATAAAAAATACCACAAAAATCCCACTTCGTCACACTAGAGGCATCACTCTATCTTTCCCCTCATTACGGCTTTGTATGTATGATACAAACCTTGCAATCTAGGACCTTTCTCCAGTACCTCGATGACTGTACAGTCCAGAAAGCTACTTTGCATCCAGGTTTTATGTACAGCTAAAAGAAAACAAAATTCTGTCTTGCAAAGTGGAAAAGAGGGCTGGGGAAGTTTATCTCACATCAGTCTTGATGATGCTTTGTGGGGAGAGATGAATAGGAGTGGGAATAAAAACTGCCTCCATGCCAGGTGGAGATCCTTGCAATTCATATAATTAGCAGTAATAACTTTCCTCCTTATACACATTGAAAATAAACAGGAGTTCTGGGAGTTTACAGGGGTCTTGGTGTGCAGTGGGTGTCAAAAGAGGGACCTAGACAGATGGAAAAGCCCTTCCCCCGCCTTCCGGTTCCAGTCACTTTGTAACAGCCCAATGGAATTTTACCAAAGTTCCCTAAAAAACCTCTTTTTGTGTTGACATATCGGTCCCCAGCTGTAATTCTCCCCCTCTCCCCTCACTTATATGCCTGGTCCCCAGTATGAAAATGTGACATGGTAATTTAATCTTTAGTCTAAAGTTCCTTGGATTTTGAATCCTCGCTACCTCTTGCCTATATTTCTGTTATGGCCCCTTCAAAGTTTTCCTGCCTCCAGTGAGAATTAGCTCAGCCTCTCCAGCACCTCTGTGCCATCTAGGGCAAAGATCTCTTGGTAACTCAATCTGCCCATACTGTTCTGCAATGGAAAGACAATGAGAGAGCAGGCAAGTGAGTGGGAGGGCATATAGGTTGGAAGGCTGCCTTTACTGAACGAAAGCAGGATGTGCAATGGAATTGGTCAGTGATTTGAAGCGACTCTTAGAGGGAAGGTCCATGGGCGCAGGGCTTGTAGTGCAGGATGGATGCTATTGGTGAAGGGTTTACTTGTTCTGCTAGAATTTGACAGGCGACAGCCCCTGCCCCTGAAGGAAAGTGGGCAGGAGTGGCTTGCATGGTATAAAGCAGTGCTTGCTGGTGGTCTGCTGAGAGTTGGCTGGTCACACGGCACTGACTTGTTTCCAACTGCTAATAGATTAAAAGGTGTTAAAAATACATGAAATGCTTCTCATTGTTACTTCTCACTAGGCAATTGCCCTGGGGAGGTTATCCAATGGCAAATGAGAGTAAGGGCTGGTCTACACTACGGGGGGGGGGGGCGGGGGATCGCTCTAAGATACGCAACTTCAGCTACGTGAATAGCATAGCTGAAGTCGAAGTATCTTAGATCGAGTTACCTACCGTCCTCATGGCATGGGATCGACGTCCGTGGCTCCCCCGTCAACTCCGCTACCGCCGTTTGTGTTGGTGGAGTTCCGGAGTCGACAGGAGCGCGTTCGGGGATCGATATATCGCGTCTAGATACAGCCGGTAGTGAAGATATACCCTCAGACATCCGCAAGGCGATCTCTCTATTGAAAAGTTGTTCCTGCTGTAGAAGAGCCAGAGAAGTTCCCGGTTTTAGGGCACTGGCTAAAGTCTGTCTAGCATCTTGTGTTGGGATAAAGACTTCACACTGTTCCTGTGTGCGGAAGGGGCAGGAAATCCGGCCGATAAAGTTCCTAATTGGGCATTAACAAATCGTGTAGCGTGTCCATCCACCCTAAGTTTGCAGTGAGCTCTTCCTCCCTGCAAGAGCCTGGCTTACCAGTGGCAGAGTGATTATTACAGCACAAGGCAGGCCAAGGCCTGTTCTCTGCATCCTATTGTTCAAGAGCAGGATTGCAGGACTACAGGACGGTTGTTTGAATTGTTGAGTGTTAATCCCCAGCCAGGGGGAAGGTGTCTGGTGAATAGCAGGTTAATGCGCAGACAGCGGGGTGCATTGTGCTGTGTGTGCGGTGCAACAGCATGTGGGCAGAGAAATGGTTAAAATCCTGTTCAGCGCCCTCCCCTTGGGGAGGGGAGTGTTGGAGGTGGTAACGAGCAACCAGGGCCTGTTCTAATCTCTCTGGAATGTAACTAGTTTGAAACTTTTATAGCTTCAATATGCCATTAACTCATTTTTGCACATGGCTGTACAGTTAGTGTCTGTCTGAGAGACACTGTCTCTTGCTTGGGGGGAGAGTTCAGTTTTCCACATTGCCACTGAACCCTTTGCTAGATCCCTCTCTTTGTATATTTTGAGAGGGTCCCCCTCCCCACACGACCTCCCCCCACCGGCCTTCTAAATTGTTTGAAATGAGAAGCAGCCTTTATACGTCCTTTCTAGAGGCACCGTCCCCCATTCCCCAGCAGCTTCTCCACTTACCAAATAGATTAGAAAGCCCCCTTTGTGATCGGAGTGTTCTGGGGGAAAGGAAGGGAGGGGGAAGCTCAGTAAGTAAACCATCTGGAAAATGACGAACTGGGGAGAGCTTTCTGCACGTCTTCTCTGGGCTGCACGTCTTCCCTGGGCACGTGGGTTTGCGGCCGTTTTGGCTGTAGCCACTGCCAGAGGAAAGCTGACTCACCAGTGGGATGTGTGACTGCTGCCACAGGGAGATGGGTGTTGTGTGTCTCCCTTTAAAATGACTCTGCAGTAAAGGAGAGTGAACTCAGATCACCACTCTATGTTTTGAAACAGATTGGATGTGTACAGCAGCCAGATCCAGGGACTTCCCCACTCTAGCCCGGCTTCTTTGATCTCTGGGTTTGGAGAGAACATCAAAGCAGCAGTTTAGGAAACTACTTCTACTCTAGTGTGAGCATAGAGTGTACTGCAGGTCACTGCTCGGAGAGCTGGTGCAGGGTCACGGGGCCAGCTGCATACCAAACATACTCCTCATACAGATGACGACCCTGGCTCCCTGCCTCCTCCACAATTGGCCTTTTTAGGAGCTTTGCAGGGTGAGATCTGGTTACAGATTCCCAGCCCTGATTCTACATAAATGACAAGGATTCACTACTTAACCCAGGCCGCCTCTCCCTGGAGGGCCCAAATGTGCAGCTGTATTGTCCTTCCCCATAGGGCTTCACAATGGGGATAAGGAATCCCTCACTGACAAGCCCCTTATAGACAGCTGTCTAGGGGCCCCACTCTCTCCCCTGTAATCCACTGGTGGCAAAGCCTCCCTCTCTATACATTGTAAAATTGTGCCTGGGTGAGACTGTGTGCAGCATTGCCAAGGGCAGGGGGTAACGGAGGCTTTCTGCCTCCCTCATGTCTTCACAATTCTGGGCTGGTTGGGCGCACTGCTCCAAGCAAGCACCAGGGTCTGTGCCAGTTTGAGGTGCTGCTCCCGGATAACCGTGTGAAGGTTCCCTTGTCCAAAAGAGGTGGTCGCATTCTCTGCTTTTGCTCAAGCTAGAAAAAGGTTTCCTTGCTCCCTCCGCCTGCATGATGGTCTGACAGCCACTGCAGATCCACAGATCCCAGACTGCAGGTGCTAGGAGCAAAGGCTGGGCATGTACCCTTAACTAAAGGCTGTCTCTTCCAACCTACCAGTCTTGCCTCTGTCTTATCCAGAGGGAATGTCAGCGAGTTTGGCTCACCCTCGGATCCCTGCCCCAGTCCCTGCCAGACATTGGGTTCATCAGCAATGAGTGGGTTAGGGTGACCAGATGTCCCGATTTTATAGGGACAGTCCCGATTTTTGGGTCTTTTTCTTATATAGGCTCCTATTACTTCCCAGCCCTTGTCCCGATTTTTCACACTTGCTGTCTGGTCACCCTAGAGTGTGTCAAGTGAGAGAGAGAGATACAGGGCGGGATTTTCAAAAGTGTTGAGTTGTTCTCAATGGGGCATGGGGTGGCATTCACTGTTGTTCTCAAGGATCTGGGGTGGGGGGTGTTTGCTACAGAAAATCTGTCTCATTACCGCTGTGTGTGGGCAGCACACCGAATGCACTGCTGTTGTACTTTCTCACTTAGGGCCATATCTGTATTGGGCAGTCTGCCCCAGTGTAACTGAAATTGATCCAGTTACACCAGTTGCATGGTTGCGCTTAAACTGGTTTAAATCATGCTTAAACCGATATTAGTTTCATGTGGTAAGTTACCTGTGCTGCAACAAACCCTCTGAAATGTGACCTAGTGGCCTCAGCCAAACCTACCGGACCTCTTCAGTTGAACACCCAGTGAATGGATTTCTCACTATAAAAGCTGGATAGAACTTAGACAAGTAAGTGAAGCAGCATGTCCAACTGCTTTCATGGCAAAATAACCATTTCACAGTGGGAGATGTGAGGGCCGCTGGCTGGTGTGACTGGCAGGACGGATGAACTCACAGCTGGCGTGTGCTTGGTGAAGATTTTGGGTCAGGTTCATCCCTGCATTGGACAGGAGGCGGCAATTTGGACTTTCCCAGTTCAGAGGCTGTGTGGGCAGGTGCTGCCCCTAGGGCAGGCCTGGTCAGTCTTCAGGCCTGCCCTAAGTTGTGCCCCTATCCTTGTCGGGCGTTGCAGGAGTGCATAAATGCCAGGGTGCAGATCTGCCTCATTGCTGGAACATCTCCTGCTTCTGGGCACAGAGCTGGAAGAACAGGCTCTGTACCTGGGTGTAGAGTTTTCCTATATGAGGGGTATTCCCGGAGAATGTGGGATATTCAGAGGAGTGCCTGTGGACCAGGGCCTGAATTTATGTCGATCTGAGATAGGGTGTGTGTGTGTGAGATAGAGAGAGAGAGACTGTGGCTTTACATTCATATCACTGCTGGAATTCAGGGCAGGAGAGCATTTGCGACGGGGGCTATGTGTTTGTGTCACTGCAGGGATGGTAGGTGGGAGTGTGGGTGACTGGGGCTGTGTGTTTGTGTCTCTGCAGGGATAATAGATGGGAGTGTGGGTGACGGGGGTTGGGTGTTTGTGTCACTATGGGGATGTGGCGTAATAGTGCATGTGTAATGGGGGAGGTGCTGGCTTGTTGCTGCCTTGCACGTTACATACTCTGGGGTGCAGGGTGTTGTGAGAACATTTTATGTTGCACACTTTGGTCATGGGGGGCTGATTGTGCCACACAGGCTCTTGGGACAGCACTGAGCTGATGGAGGGAGTGCTGAGAGTACCAAACAGTTCCGGGGGAGGAGGAGCATTGACCTCCCTGTGTGTAGTGAGCTAGGAGCACTGAAGTCGCACAGTTTCTGGGGATGAGGTTGGTGAGGGGCAGCGTGCTGATGCGGACGCATTGGCTCTGGCAGCTGGAGTGGCATTCCTATCCCTGAGGAGGTCCCCTAACTTGGGGACCATATGGCATATGCTCGCTCGATGGACTGTTCCCTTGGCTGTCTTCTTGCAAGGGGCTTTGGTACCTTTCCCACTCCCGTCTGCCCTGGACTTGTTAGTTTTGGCTGGATTCTTCTTGGAGCTCTGCAGCACATACAGCCCCTCGGTGCAGTGTGTGCCGTGGAGAGCACTGCACTTTCTGCTCATGGTTCCTTCTGGACTGTTTGTGTGTTTTATAGGAATGAGATAACCGCTCTTCCTGTTCCATGCTGAACATACACAAACCGTGCTTCCTTTCTCCTAAGCTGCTGAATACATGGGACGCTTTCCAACTCTTTCTCCTCCTCCCAGAGAAGAAAAAAATTCAGAACCTCCCAAATTCCAGAGCTTTCCTCTTGGCAGAGCGCTGTCTGCACATTTTAAAATGTTTGCTCACTGCACCCAGGGAGGAATGTGAATGCAGCCTGGGGGTTTGCAGACGGCTCCTTCCAGGGGGAACACGAAGCACTGAGGTAGTGCCACTGCTTCTCTGCTTCATCTGGGCCAATACAGAGCTCCCCTTTGTCCTGCTGCATTGCAAAGAAACGACATGCAGTTCTCCAAATAGGTTGTTGTCGGACAACTGGAGAGTCCAGCCTGTGTGCAGACCTCTAGCTTCCTCCCAGGGCCATGCAATTATTTTTAGCTGCCTGGAAAATACAGTCTGGGATTGGGGCTCTCTTCTGCGTCTAAGTGGCTTCTCTTCTTTTAAGATGCAAGGGTAGAGCAAACCAGTTCTTGGAGTGCTCGCTCATGTCCCTTCCATATTAGATGTGTGCTTGCTACATGCACTGATGCTGGAAGATTTTCTCTCAGCAGTATCTGTAGGGGACCGGCTGTGGTGCCCAGATGGTACAGTATAAGGGGTGCCACTGGCTCCCCCCATCTACAGTTCCTTCTTGCCACCAGTGATGGTGCTGGAACTTCTGCTGCTTTGGCTAGCGTTGTTTTGTTCTCTGTTCTTGCGAACTTTGAAAGCCTGTAATATAGTTGTATATAGTTAGTAGTTTCTTAGCTACCCTTAGTAGTAGTTCTCAAACTCTTGGTTAGTCCCAAATGGGACTCAGCTGGGGGATGGAGCATGCCCCGGTCCCCAGGCTTTAAGCCCTGCGATTGCTGCAAACGGCCTGTGTCCGTCAGCGATCCACATACCAGCTGCCTAAGGTGCTTAGACGAGGGATACGTAAGTGACAAGTGCCATATCTGCAAGTCTTTTAAACCTAGGATGAAGAAGGAGCATGATATCCATCTAAGAGCGCTCCTAATGGAGTCGGCCCTCACTCCGGCACCGGAGCAGTGGTTTGACTCCACACCGAGCACCGCAGCCTCAATGCACAGTGCTCCAGTGGCGCTGTCCATGAGCTGAACCGGTCTCCCTCCACAGCTCCAGTCAAGAAGCTGAAAAAGACTGTGAGCAGAAGATCTCCTACCGTAAGGGACTAGAGAGGGCTGAGGCTGAGCCACAACCCATGCCAGGCAGCTCAACGCCCTCCTCGGGAAGTGAGGCCCCAGCTCAAGTCGAGTGGTGCAGCCTATCCCACACTTAGCCTGTGATTCCGGATAGCGGCACAGGCTCCAGCCAGCTTCAGGTGCCATCGATGCCTGAAGCTTTACGAGCAGCTCAGGATAGAGCACTGTACTGAGACTCAGCAGACCTGTGTCCTATTCCTGGCTCTGCAGTTAGCCTGCTGGGTGAACTGGTGCCACCCACACCAGTTCCAGCGGTACCCCGGTCTTGGGGAAGACCCACACTGAGACTTATGTATGTTCCCCGCCTCAGCGGCACCGTTCCCCATCGAGACGGACATCCTGCTATCACTTGCCCGCCTGAAGCCATCACACCTCAGGACTAGAGAGGCAGGCTCAATGGAGCCCTCTTTGGTTGCCACACGGGGTCCCCAATTGAGGGACTCGAGGTGTACCTCACCGGTAGATTGGCACAGAACCTCTGAGACATGCGCCTGGTCTCTGGCGCAGATCCACTGAATGATGTCATTCCCTGAGATCCCGACCAAAATGCCAGTCTCGGATAGGTCAGCTTTGCGCAGTGACTGGCACCGGTCGGACAAGAGCCACCACTCCACCAATCCTGGTTGCTCAGTACCGACCGCTCTGTTTATACCTCCGGCACAGAGCGAGGCTCCCTGACTGCGGGACAAGCCCCAGTACCTGCAGTGCCACCTATATCATCAGCACTGAAACCTGTCCTATGGCCCCAGGCGCAGTAGCCGGCACCATGGTACCCATGGAACCCTTGGGGGCTCACCCAACGCTCCCAAGCGTTGGAAACCTCAGAGAGGCCAGTGGCCTCAGTATCCCATCCCCCTCTGGTGCTCGACACTTCGGAGGGTAAGACCCCACAGGTTCAGGAGGACCCAGGGGAGCAGGATGCTGGACCACCAATGGAAGTAGTGGTCCCTGCGGACCAGCTCAGCAGGGACTTCTCTTTTTTATCATGAGTGGTCGCTCCATCCAGAGAGAGCCTGCATGCTCTTCCAAAGGTGGGGAACTCCCCAAGTGGACCTGTTCACTACCGGACAGAGCAGGAAATGCCACCGGTTTTGCTCTCGGCAAGGTCTTAGCAAGCACTCCCTCTCCGATGCCTTCCTCCTGTTGTGATCAGGATGCCTGATGTCCATGTTCCCTCCGATTACACTCATCAGCAGGGTCCTGGAAAAGATCAAGAGCGACCAGGCGCAGATTATCATGATTGCCTTCAACAAGACTGACGTACCTGGCTAAGTGGATGAGGTTTTCCTGCTGGGCATCTGAGCGTGGCATCTCTTTCTCGCGTTCTTCCATACAGGCTGGCCTGGATTACTTGTTCCATTTGAGGAACGAGGGCCTGGCGCACACTTCTATCAAAGTGCATCCCACAGCCATCTCTGCTTTTCACCCACCGATCCAAGGCCAGACAGTGTTTTCCCCTGACATGACAGTCAGATTCTTGAGAGGGCTCAAGAGACTCTTTCCACTGCAGGACAGGAGTCCGTACCTGTGGGATCTTAACTTGGTCCACTCTAGGCTCACAGGACCTCTCTTTGAGCCGCTCAGTTCCTGCTCCTTTTCCCACCTTATCATGCTGCTAGTATGTGAGAAAAAGAAACACTTGAACAATTGCCTCTTTCTCTGAGTACCATCCATCTTACATGCCCAAGGAGGCCAGGGTTCCTGTGGAAAAAGTAGGTTGTAATTTTTGTGATATAATTAAAGACCGTATCATAAGTTATTCTCACAAGGGGGCAGAAGTAAGGTTGCGCAGCTATCCTCAACTCTGGTGTTTTCTAACTTCTGAGTACTTCACTTTGCAACACTTAGCGGAGTTCTTCCAACATAGCTTTCTGCATGGAATAATGTGCCTCTGAATCTCAGAAAGCAGTGTGTTAGGGTATAAGGAGTGCCGTAAATTTTTTTTTTTAAACTGAAAATGTCAAAATGCCATTATATTATTCATCAGCAGTATGCCCCCAGCTGGAATACTGTGTTCAAGTGTGGTCATCTTAGCTCAGGAAAAAGAGAGAGCAGAGTTAGAGGGGGCTTTAGAGAAGCAGGGCCAGTTCCAGACACCAGCCTACCAAGCACATGCTTGGGGTGGCACCTTGGGACAGGGCAGCGCTCAGGGTTTTTTGTTTTTTTTTGGTTCAGCCAGGCAGTGCTGGGGGGTGGGGGTGGGGGGAACTTGGGCGACGCGACGCTCGGGGGGCGGGGACTTGGGCAGCGCGGTGCGGTGCTCAGGAGGGGCGGGGGGGTTGGCCGGTGCAGTGCTCGGGAGGGGCAGGGACTTGGGTGGCACGACTCGGTGCTCGGGAGGGGCAGGGGGCATGGGCAGCATGACACGTCGCTCAGGGGGGCGGGGACTTGGGTGGCGCGGCGCTTTTTTTTCTTTGCTTGGGGCGGCAAAGATGTTAGAGCCGGCCCTGTAGAGAAGGGCAGTGGACATTATTAGCTCTGTTCTGTTCAGGCTCCAGTACTGCCCTTTTTACCCGAGTAGTACCTGAGCACCTTCCAGTGGTGCATTGTCATGTGTCGTTTGTTCTCCCTCCCGTGCCCTCCACAGTGCAATACCAGAGCACAGCCCGTTGGATTGAGTGACTAGGGGAGCTTAGCTGGAGCTGTGCTGAGCACAGGGCAATGGCAGGTTTAGCTGTAGAGGGGAGGTGCTGTTATATTCCCCATTCCTATTGCCATCTTGCTGGGGGCAGAGTTAAGGAGGTATGGCTGTGTTGGGTATGAAGTGTCCCCTTAACTCTGCGTTCTCTGGGCTGGTAGTGCTTGAGTTCTGGGAATTAAACTCTTCCAGCGTGGAAGGGCACGAGGGGCACAGGGCAGTGCTGAGCATTCACGCTATTCCCTCTGGTAACTGTGGGCTTGTCTACATCACAAAGTTGCAGCGCTGGTGAGGGGGTTACAGCGCTGCAACTTAGGAGGTGTACACATCTGCAGGGCATCACCAGCGCTGCAACTCCCTGTTTGCAGCGCTGGCCCTACTCCCGTTTTGTCTCGGGTGTAGAGGATCCAGCGCTGGTAATCAAGTGTAGACACTTACCAGCGCTTTTCTTGACCTCCGTGGAATAAGCAGGTATCCCAGCATACCTGAGGATACCTCTCTGGTAATCAAGCAGGTCTCCTTCCCCGCGGTTTGCTCCGGTGTTCTCCGAATCCCCCCCCCCCCCCCAAGCGGGTCTCCTTCCCCGCGGTTTGCAGGGGGGTTCGGGGAACGCGAGAGCAAACCGCGGGGAAGCAGGTCTCCTTCCCCGCGGGTTGCTCTCGCGTTCCCCAAACCCCCTTGCAAGCAGGTCTCCTTCCCCGCGGTTTGCTCTCGCATTCCCCGAACCCCCGTGCAAGCAGGTCTCCTTCCCCGCGGTTTGCTCTCGCGTTCCCCGCACCCCTGTGCAAGCAGGTCTCCTTCCCCGCGGTTTGCAGGGGGGTTCGGGGAACGCGAGAGCAAACCGCGGGGAAGGAGATCTGCTTGCAGGGGGGTTCCGGGAACACGGGAGCAACCCAGGGAAGGAGACCTGCTTCCCCGCGGTTTGCTCTCGCGTTCCCCGAACCCCCCTTGAAGCCACCCAACAGCGCTGCAGTGTGGCCACATCTAACACCACTTGCAGCGCTGGTTGCTGTAAGTGTGGCCACTCTGCAGCGCTGGCCCTATACAGCTGTACTAATACAGCTGTAACAACCAGCGCTGCAAAATTGTAGATGTAGACATACCCTGTGTTTCTGATGTTTGTTTCCCTTGGCTTTTTGAGGAAGTGGGAGCAGTGAGGGGGCATGGCTGATGCAGCTGTGGGAGGAAGGTGAACTATGGGGAAGCTTCCTAGGCTGCCCTTCTAAGGGGAGCTCCAGACTGCCTAAGCCACCATCCAGATCCAGTGTGAAGGGAAGAGGCTCAGGGCTCCCCTTCTGCCTGGAGCAACAGAACTGAAAGTAAGGGGAGACCCCATTTGATGAGGAGAGCATGCAGAACTGGGAATTGTCTTTGTCCTGTTGGGATGACGCTTTCACCAAAGCTGTCGTCAGCTCATGTTGTCTCAGCAGGCCCTGATGGCTTCCTCTAGGTTGTGTGTAACTTGGGGGAGAGGATGGAGACTTGTGGGATTCCACAGATGAGAGTGATGGAGGAGGAGGAAGAAGAAGAGGAAGAGTTAGACTAAACCCAGAGGGTCCTTATGGGAGATTGGAAGGGACCTGAGCCATTTCAGGGCATGTCTGTTCCCTCTTGGAGGCAGGACACAAGTATCTGGTGTAGTGTAGCTGAAGAGGGCTTACACAGTGTTAATATTGTTGCCTTTTAATATTTGTCCCTACAACCCAGGGGCAAAAGGTGCAATTTTTATCATTCAAAAAATAAACGGGGAGGATTTTTCCTAAATAGCCTCTTTGTACCAGGTTGGCCTCTTTTACCTCTTTACCCCTCTTAAAAAATAGAGAGGTGTCAGGGAAATGGGGGCGAGTTACCTGGGGGTATGTCGGTGACGGGGGCTCACCTTTCCTGTCTGCAGTGCTGCAGATACAGTGTGTTCGACGGGATGACAAAGGACAGGGCTTTATTCTCGGTTCTAGTCTGATTGGACCTGGTGGAGAGATGCATGCAGCTCATTTGAAGAGGCAAAGCTGATCTTTCTGATCCAGCTCGTGCCGTGGGTTTGCAGTTGCTAGCTTGAGCTTTTTAGGCAATTCATTATGTCATGGCAATTTCTGTGTGGAACCTGCTCATGGTGCAATACATCTGCACTTTGTGCAGCACTGCCTGTCAAAGGAAGAAGGTGGAGGGTTAATCTTCCATTTAGCTTATTGGTTGTTCTGTCTCTGAGCATGGCATGCTGGGATTTCCTCCCAGCTGTTTTACATCATGAAGATTTGTATGTTTGGGAAATTCCAGTGCACAGCTGCAACTTATCCACTCCACATTCCCAAATTCTGGTATTTCACAGGACATGCTCCATCCAACTGTTTGGGGTGAAACGAACTTATCCTTCCACTGAAAAATACAATACAATGTACCTTTATTTTGTCTCCAAGCTATATCCAAGTATGCAAGACAAGCATAGCAGTACATGACACAGAGAACAGAAACCAGTGGTGCTGAGACATTAGGGAAATAGGAAGCTCTGTAATAAAGGTTGCCATGAGATTTGCTCTTAAGGATTTTAATTTATGCTTGCTGTTTCACTTTTCAGTTGTTGAGTATAGGTTCCAAAGTTAAGACACTCCCATTTCAAGGGCCAATCCAAAAATGTCCAGGCCCCTTTTAGCCATTTCTCCTGGGTATTTTGGTGTGTTGTGGGTTCTCTAGCCCAAGAAGCACAGTCCCTGGAAACTCAAAGCTTCTCTCACACATGTTCAGAACAGCTCAGGAAGAAGATAGGGGTGTTGGGGTTGTTTTTTTTTTTTAATTTTCAGGTTTAACTAGGAAAAAAGGTGATTTCCCTTTACTCATTGTAAGCCATTGATTCTCTGCAAGGAAGAGCAGATGTATTTATGTAGCTGCCTCTGTATCTTACTGGTGAGTGTATGTTATAGGCCTGCCTCTGTGTCTGAACTACAGAGGATATAATTCTCTTCCAGCCCTGGTTAGGGAAAATTGGTTCCTTTGCTCAGCTGTAGCAGCTTCTGCTCTAAGCTTTGGAGGTTCCTGGTTCAGCCCGTAGTGTGTTGGCCAAAATAGTAGTTGTCACACATCTGTTCTCCGCTGCCCCTGCCCTGCTCAGCACAGAGACCCTGGAGAGCCAGGAGGGGAGGTGGTCTCTGGCAAGGAATGAGAGTGAGATGGGTCTCTCATAGACTGGAGCAGTAATGGGGGCGGGGTATTGAGGGGGAAGGCTGGAGAAGCAGGACTCGTTGCTAGTTCTCAGGTGCCACAGGCAGTGATGGGGAGCCAATAGGGTGAGGGACATACTGTGGGGGGAGACAAGGGTATGTGGGGAGCAGGGGTGAGTGGGGTTTGGGGTGGTATGAGGAGGTTGCACGAGGATGTGCAGGGTGACCAGAGCGGGGACATGGGTTGTGTGTGTGGATGGGGGAGCAGTGACTGAGCCAGGTGAAGTAGTTTCATTGATTCCAAGGCCTGAAGAGACCCTTGTGATTGTCTAGTCTGGTGTCCTGCATATCAGAGGCCATAGGATTTCATTTAATTCCTGCTTCAAGGCCAATAGCTGTGGTTGAACTAGACCAGTGGTACTCACTCTGAGGCTTCTGGTCCGTAATTGGCTCTTTAATGTGTCTCCTGCAGTTCTTTGCAGCACATGATATTCAAACATGATTTCATTATTAACCAGTCAGGATGCTTTTCTTATTTTATTAACCAATTGTAGTTGATAAAATGATAATACTTGGTCAGTCATTTTGCTGTGAGAATTATATATATAAACAAACCAAACATTTTCCTTGTCAGACTGCTTAAATATGAATCAGTGATACTATAGTAAATGAAACAATGAATTCACACCACTGTGGCTCTTTTGGGTAATGCTGACCGCTAATTTGGCTCCCGAACCACTGAGGTCTGAGTATCACTGAACTAGAGCATATATTTTAGAAAAAGCCAAGTTTGAAAATTGAGAGTGGTGGAGAATCCACCACAACCCTTGTTAAGATGTTCCAGTGGTTAATTACTATCAGCCTTTGTCCGCTAGATTTAAGAGACCTTGATTTTCACGTTTCTGTTCCCCAGGTAGATAGATACATGCAGACTGTGATCAAGTCCCTCCTAACCTTGTCTTTGGTAAGCTAAATAGATAGAGCTCCTTGAGTGTCTCACGGTAAGGCAGGAGTTTTGGTCTTTTAGAATCATAGACTATCAGGGTTGGAAGGGACCTCAGGAGGTCGTCTAGTCCCACCCCCTGCTCAAAGCAGGACCAGTCCCCGGACAGATTTTTGCCCCAGATGAACCCTAAATGAACCCGCAACCCTGGGTTTAGCAGGCCAATGCTCAAACCACAGAGCTCTCCCTCCCCACTTTTAGTCATTCTGGTGGCTCTTCTTTGAACCCTCTGCAGTTTATCAAAATCTTTCTTGACTTGTGGACTCCAGAATTGGATACAATATTGTGGTAGCTATCGCCCAAGTGCCAAATAGAGGGGTAAAATAACCTGCTGTTTATACATCCAAGGATTGCAATAGCCTGTTTAGCCACAGCCTTGCACTGGGAGCTCATGTGCAGCTAATTATCCACTATGACCCATGAGTCTCTGAGTCACTGCTTCCTAGCCTAGAGTCCCCCATCCTGTAAATATGGCCTGCACACTTTGTTCCTTGGCTGTATTTAAGAGCATATTATTTGTTTGTGCCCAGGTTAGCAAGTGATCCAGATGACTCTGCATCAGTGAGCTGTCCTGTTCATTATTTACCACTCCCCCAAACTTTGTTATCTGCAAACTTTGTCAGTCATGATTTTGTTTTCTTCCAGATCATTGATAAAAACGTTAAATAGCATAGAGCCAAGAACAGATCCCCAGGGGACGCCCCTAGAAAAACTGCTTGCTTGAGTCCCCTTTTACAGTTACCTTTTGAGACCTATCAGTTAGCTAATTTTAACCCATAATGTGTGCCAGGGTGATTTTATATCTTTACAGTTTCTTAATCAAAAGATTGTGCAATACCATGTCAAATGCCTTACAAAAGTCTATTACATCAATACTATTCCTTTTTTTTATCAACAAAACATGTAATCTCATTAAAAAAATCAAGTTAGTTGATAAAATCTGTTTCCATAAACCAGTGTTGATTGGCATTAGTTATATTATCCTCCCTTTCATTCTTTATTAATCGAGTCCCATATCAGCTGCTCCATTATTTTATCTAGGATCAGTGTTAGGCTGACAGGCCTATAATTATCCAGGTCATCATCACATTTTGAAAATATTGGCCCAATATTAGCTCTCTTTCAGTCTTCTGGACCTTCCCCAGTGTTCCAAGACTTATTAAAAGTCATTAATGTTCCAGAACACTCCTTGGGAAGCTCTTTTAAACTCTTGGATGTAAGTTATCTGAATCTACCAATTTTAAAATGTGTAACTTTAGTAGCTACTGTTAACACCCTCCTTAGCTACTGTTGGAATGGAAACTATATCATCATATGATATAAATACATGGTTTGTTTTTTCCCCAAATACAGAACAGAAATATTATTGAACACTTTTGCTTTTTTTACATTATTATTCACAATTCTGCCATTTCCATCTTTAGGGTTCTTTTTGCTTCTGATATATATTTTTAAAACTCCTTATTGTCCTTAACTCTGCTAACCATACATTTCTCTTTGTGTCTTTTTCTTCCATTATCAATTTTCTACAATTCCTAGTTTCACATTTATATTCCTTGCTATCAACTTACCCTTTTGTCACACATTGTTGTCCTTCTTATTTGTTACACATTTTTTTTTAATTACCGCTTTCGCTTCCCTTTTAAGTTAGGCAATTTAAAAAAAACAACAACAAAACCATTGTAGCGTTCTTGATTGTGGGATAATAGCTTTGAGGACATTTAGAAAAATGTTCTTAAGCAGTTCCCAATTATCACTGATATTTTTCTCTTTACATTTTTTTCTCCCATCTGATTTGGCTCATAATTGTTTCCAGCTTGTGAAATTGGCCCTTCCAAAGCACCGGGTGTGTGCATGCTGACTTGCTCCATTGCAGGAGCCTGGGGGAAGGGTGAGAGACCAGAGTCCCAGCACCTAGGCAGCTGAGCCGGCCCGAGGGCATCAAAAACTCCCCAAGACAGTGCTGTTGTGTGTGTAGGAATGCTGACAACTCGATGCAGAGGCACAGGGCCCCTGCCAGCCAGCCCTAGCCCCACCTCAGCACACAAAATCCCATGCTAAGGACTCCATGTTTCTGCCATCACCCTCACAGCAGGTGGCAGCAGAAGTAGAGAGAAAGGCTGATGGCAGGGGATTATTGGGGTTTGGGGGAGATCAGCTTTGTGAGTGCATTATGGTAGAGGAGTGGGGTGTAAGAACATCCTAGCCCTAGGCGTGGTGAAAACCAGTGAAATCTCACTAACTATCAACACAGTTCACCCTACACACTACACTGCCACCCCAGTGTACCTGTCTGGCCATGTCGCGTCCCCAGGAACCACACAGGCTTTCTCCCTGATAGTCACCCCAGGCGTGCTGTCTTAACCCCACAGCAGACGTCCCTAAAATCACTGCTGATCAATTCGTGACTGAAGGAATTTCCAGGGCATGAGCAAACCAAGCTCTTTTTCCTGCTCGCTCTCCAGCCATTATGACACATGCTTACAAATTCCCAGCAATAACCTCTCCTCACTCGCCCTGTCCCACCAATAGGCCGCAGCCCGACACCAGTCCCTGTGTATGGACCAGAGCAAAGCAATAGACAGCGCTCGTCTGTCTTATTACAACGTGGGTGGAGCTAGGGTTGTGAACAGGAGGGAGGAGATGTGTGGGTGACCCTGCTAAACCCAGGGTTGTGAGTTCAATCCTTGAGGGGGTCATTTAGGGATCTGGGGCAAAAAAATCTGTCTGGGGATTGTTCCTGCTTTGAGCACAGAGTTGGACTAGATACCTCCTGAGGTCCCTTCCAACCCTGATATTCTATGAAAGCAGGCTGTTGTGTGTAGGAGTGAATGCCTTGAAACGTACTCCACGTGTTGGTAGCTCAAGTGCACGTTCTACCAAACTGTTGGTGGAGGGTTGTGGTCATGTTAAAGATCAAACTGGGGCTACAGCGCTCAGAATCTATCTGTCTAAAGTATTTATCTGGTCTGGTCACCATGGTATCAGAGCACCTCACAGCCTTTAATGGATCTAGCCTCACAACATACCTGAGAGCTAGGGAATTGCTGTTCCCATTGGGAAGATGGGGAACTGAAGCACAGAGAGATTAGGTGACTTGCCCAGGGTCACCCAGGGAGTCTGTGGCAGAGTAAAGACTTGATCCCGAGTCTCCCAACTCCTAGGATAGCCACTAACTATTGGGCCATCCTCTTTGGAAATGAAGTGGCATCTGCATTGAAAAGAGGAGACCCTGGCTGAGCACTTGGATTTATGGTCTCTTCCCCTGCTGTCCCTGAGACAAGCTGTGTTCTATCAGCTAAACCAAACAAGTGGAGAATGCCAGAGCCCATTCCAGAGTGTGAACCCGATGGCCTTGTGAAAGATCAGCCTAGCCCTTCTTGCTAGAGGCAGATTGATCACAGGGTTGTTTGTGCAGGGAGCTGGTTTCCTAGGCTCATGGGTCCAGGGGATGGAGGTTTACAGGAGAGTCACATCTTATGCGGTGGGTTATGTTCTGAAGTCAGCGGTGTAAGGCAAAATCATGTATAGTCAATGCTCATTGAGTGGAATGTGGGCGGAATCGCCCGCACTACAGGTACAGTATTTAAATTGTTTTTTGTTTGTTTTGTTGAGCGCGTATAGTTAAAATCGCGTAAGTAAATGTGCTGTGATGCGCCTCCACTGTCCATGTCAGGTGAGACCCTGCTTTGCAGGGACAGCCAGAGCCGTGTTGTGACAGGTCAGAATAACATGGGCACCTAAGACCAGCTGAAGTGAGTGAGGACTTTTCAGGTTGTGCTGGGAGGAACCGGCCCATGGTCGGGCAGGCCATGCACGCTGCCTTCTCTGAAGGCCACAAACCCAGAGAGAGCGAGGGAGGGCATTGGCCAGGAGAGCATGCAGGGTCGTGTTTTTCCAATCTGCACTGGGCATGGCAGCATTGACCCTCCTGTTGGTAATGCTGGCCCAGCAGGCTGCTCCACCAGACACACAATCGGTGGGTTTGCGCCTGTAAACTCAGGTCTCAAGTGTCTGTCGTGCTGCAGTCTTCACTGCTTGGCAGAACACCCGCCCAGAACAGCTGGATGCCTGCCACAGCAGAGTGGCAGCTGCCATCAGTCCCCAGAGCCCTGGGGGGAGAAAGTCAAGCAGCAGCGTCACAAACAGCAATTATTATTAGGACTTGGAAGTGATCCCAGAAAAAGTTTTGGCTCGCGAGTCGCCGGGGGCTGCTATGAGAGCTAGGTGACGACTCACAGCCAGAATAGTGACTACTCCAGGGAACACTGCTGAACAGCCCATGTCCATTCATAAAAACTTTGTGTTGCTAACTCTCATCTTCTACTTTGTGTTTGTACGGTGCCTAGCAACTCTGGGTTGGTCCTTGGACACAGACGTAAAAAGCATGATGCAGTTCTTCATGATTATTGGTGTTTTTCTTAAAGCCTCAACTTCTGGAGTCATGTGAATACATAAGAATCTCCATTTTGAGGTTGCTGGAGTTATTTTAAAGAGAAATAAGTTTCTGGCTCTCCCGCTTGGTGAGAAAAGCTTGAAAATGTGACCCCAGTGCACCCTAAGATTCAAAAAACAAAACAAAAAAGCACCCACTCAGAAGGCAAATAAATAGAGCCTAAAATGCGTTATCTTAACATTTCCTGGCTTTTAAGGTAATCTCCTGATGGGGGGGGAGGGCTGCTGCTGACTCAGGATTTTATAACATTTGGGATTGACTGTGCTGGAGATGGTGTGGCCTAGTGGACAGAGCACTGGGCTGGGACTCAAGAGACTTGGGTTCCATTCCCTGTTCTGCCTCTGGAAACCCTAGTTTTTCTTTTCTTAAATTAGAGTTTAAATACTTAAATTTAGGCGAGGGATTGGAAGAGATTTGGTGTCTGTTATAACAGGAGTTAAAGTAGTTTTGACATGGTTAAGCAAGATTTGTTTTATTCTTTAGTTGTAAAAATTGTGTCTGAATTCTCCGTGGTGTTTGTGTGTATTAATTGAACGTTTTGGGGTTTGTTTGTTTTTTTAGTAGCATGGGGAATCTCTCGTGAGGTTTGTGAGATTTAAGGGCTTTGTGGGGTCAGAGCGGGATAAAAATGCAAGAAACAATGCAAGGAATGGGTAAGAATGGGATTTAAAAAAAATAGTTCTGCGGAGGACTCTACTTGACTCCTCAAGACACAATGCCAGTGTCTTTGAGGAGTCAGCGCAGCATGATCCCACGGGAACCACATCTCCCTGCCATTTGCTCAGCCCTGTCTAGCTCAGCCCTGCTGGAGGATGCCTGAGCCTTCATGTAGTATGCCTCCTGCCAGAACTCAGCCAAGGGCGTCGTGCGCCTGCTGAGCAGAGGGTCCCCTCCACTGCACTTCCGTGGTCACCAGCCAGATTTTCAGGGAGCAGGGTTGTGTGCAGATTTTACAGGCTGCCCTTAAATGCATCAGTCTTTAATGGAGATGTAGTTGGGAGGATTGTGAAACAATTTCCCAGACATGGGAATGGTTCTGTGTTGTATACAGCTCCACGCTGCATGGAGACCTGTGACTCCAGTATGGTACATGAAAACATAACTGGTAGGGTGATACACACTTGACCTGTAGATCCTGTTGGCCCCAGGGTGACAAGAGCTTAGCTAATCACAGCCTATTACTTAAGAGCAGGAGGTTGTGGAATGATCCGCTAGGGAAACTAGAGGGGGAACTTGTTGCTAGTAGATTGTGATAAGGGAGCAAGCTGTGTAATTAACGAAGGGGAGGTGGGTGTGGGTGCAGCTTAGAGTTCCCATGTCCAAGTGCATGCTGCTCCACACTGGGACCGTGTGTAGATGGCTCATGAGCAGAGAGATGCTCCCTTTCCATACCTTCCACAGGGTGGCTGAGTCATTGATTGGGAGGACTTGGCCTGTTGGTGGGGGCGAGGAGGGTTTGGGTGAGAGAAGTGTATCACCCTAGTGCAAAATGCTGATGCCTCCCAGCTGCTCCTAGCTGAGCTGGCTAAGAGATGCTCACAAACTCACAATTCCTCAAGGCCTGCTGTGGTTAAGGCTGGCTGTTGTGTGACTGTAGTTTGGCATTACCTATATTATTGTAACCCTCCACTGACCTTGGAAGTGACTGACCAGAGCCGGGAAGGCACGGCCACTGCGGTATCAAATTGTTTTTAAATGCCAAACTTCTGACATGCTCCACAAATCCCTCTTGTGAAAGCAACTGGGCTTAAGGGATGTCCCCTTTTCCTTACAGAGTTGTTGTTTCATCCTTTTAAATCTGGGTTTCTTTCAGTACCTGCAGATGAAGTGGCCGCTTCTTGACGTTCCGGCTGGTGCTACGCTGAAAGATAGCAGATCTCCATCGGCCCCGCACACTTAGTAAGTGCTTCTCTGCTTGATTGTACGCTAACTTTCCTGAACAGCTTTGGCTGGAGGATTCCCTGCATGCACAGCTTGCTTTTTCTTCCTGTAGCTGCACCTGGGTCCACCTGACCAGGCACATATCAAGGCAGAATCTCCACCCAACGCTCTCCCTCAGCTTGGTGTCTCTTGTTATATCCCCAGACCATATACACCTTCTGGAAACCACATCATAAAGAGCAAAGTTTTATGTGAGAGTAATTAACCAGTGGAACAATAACCTAGGGATACGGAATCTCTTTCTAAAAGACATGCTCTCGTTCAGCCAGGAGTTCTTGGGCTGGATGCCAGGATCACTGGGTGACATTCTTTGACCTGTGCTGTACGGGACATCAGATCAGATGACTGTAAAGGTCCCTTCTGGTTTTAGAATCTGTAAATATGTCAAACAGGAAGTGAAAATTTAAGCATCAATTCTGAGTGACAAGAGAAAAGGAGAGACAAGACAAGTGAGATAATCTCTCTCATCTCTTCTGCTCTGTGGAGCTTGAAGTGGAGCTTCACCAGCAGAAGTTGGTCCAGTAAAAGATATGGCCACACCCACCTTATCTTTCTTGTATCCTGGGACCAACATGGCTACAAGACTTCAGACAAGAAGAGAGGTTTCTGTGGGTGCCTACACCTGGTGCGGTATGAGGTGATAAGCCTGGGTCACAAATAAAGGCAGATAAAGGGTTGCAATGACACATTAAGGATGACGTTTTCAAATCTGTGGGCTAAAATTAGGCACCTAAGTAAGAGGCCTGGTTTTCAGAGCTGGCGAGAGCACAATTCCCACTGCCTTTAATGGAGGCTGTATGTGATCCAAGCCCTTGAGAATCAGGCCAGTTTTATGCTGGTGCTGAAGTACTGCGTGAGTTCAAGACATCATAACTTCAGGCATCCCAGTTGTGAGCATTTTGGCCTAAGGTCTCAGGTCCCTCAGTGCCCCCTAGACCCGTGGGGATAGTGGGTGGATGGATGGGTTCCCATGTGCTCATGCTTGGGATGGGGTGGAGTGACATAAACTGCATTCCCAGTCTTTTCTGCGGCGTCTCCCAGCACTTAGCAAGGCTCCTGTTCTGTGTGTCTGTCCCTCCATGTTAGGTAGCTGCCAAGCCCAGGCCAAATACTAATCACTGTTAGTGGCTGCAAAGGAATTTTTTGTAATTATTCTTGGTTTTGCTGCAGGAAGATACCTGGGAGGGTTTGGTGGTGTTTCTTAAACACTCAGCGTTGTACCAGATTTGGTGTCTCCCGGTTTTGCTGGAGAATTTTGTTGTGAGGCATTAGATCTTTCTTGTGAACTCTCACCTGTTTGTTGAAAGCCGGGTTCTGAAATTAATAAAGATGTTTTTTCCCCCTGAATTGTTCATTAAGCATTGGAACAAGTAGAGGTTAACAAAAACAAATTAAGTTTTAAAGGAGTTTTAATGGGCCTACCTAAAATGCAACTGCAGGGTTGAGGCCATGATCCCTTGGACTAAGGATTGGATTCTCCAAAGACAAATGAGATGGGTATTTCCTAATGCCTCTCAATTGGTTGGCTTCCAGTTTCCTTTCTTCTGCGAGGTCACAATTTCACTAATTCTCCAGTGGCCATCGAGTCTTCCAGGGCAGACAAGACTTGTATTTCCAATGTAAAAAGCAAGCAGGAAAAAAAGGAACATTTCAGGCATTCTATAACCATTGTAAAGGAGTTAAAAAGGAACCAAGCCTTGGTTAATTTTTTCCTTTGCGGGTGATCTTTTAAGTTGTGTTCAAAATAATTTTCTTAGGGAGGAAGCCAAGAGGGAATACAGAAATACCCATCTCCATTTGTTCTGGAGCATCCAGCCCTTCCTTCAAGAGATGGTTGTTTCAGTCCTGCAGCTGGACAGACTCACCTGGTTCCTGAGGCTGTTTGGTTCTCTCTATGCTGTGAGAGTTCATGATTCAAAACCTGTCACTGGAAACCTCAGTGCACACGAGGGATTAGATAGTCTGGTATTTCAGTCAGCTTCCCCCCATCCCAATGCAGTGTTTGCTCTGGTCCCTTTCTCATCCCCATCCCCTGCCAACCCTTATTTATTCCATCCTCTATCGCTAAGATTGCAAAACTGCGGTCATTATAACCCCTGGTTCCCACTCGCTGTGAGCTTTGCAAAGTGTTTGCCTCTGGGCCTGACGTTTTCCAGGGTTGGCCGCTGCCCAAAGTGAATTTTTCATTCTTTTACATTTGAGTAAAACCCCTCGAGGCGTGTTGAGTTCTAGAAGATTGACTAACGTCACACTTTTCTGCAGGCTACAGCAGAAAGTTCACGCCTGAAACCTGAGAACTTGGCCTGGACGTAGATCTCTTGTGAGATAGAGCAAGACGAGGCTGAAAAGAATTGCTTTAGATTTAACAGAGATGCCCCCTTGAAAACTACATACAGTGCATGTGCAGTAGAGGATGGGCTCGGGCGCATGTGCCAGCTCCTGGAGTGTTTGCAAGCTTTGTGGATGAAGCATCTGAATTTGTAAGCTACACCAGCCCGCAGTGAATTGCACAGAATACAGAATGAACAGCTGTTTGCCTTGTGGCCAAGTGGCTATGTACCCGGAGCGAGCAGCTCCTGGCCTGCAGGGTCCAAATGCAACAGCTGGAGAGCAGAGTTGGTGAGCTGGAGGAGCAGAGAGAGGGAACAGTCTACAGAGGAGGCATAGAAAGACGTTGTGGAGTAAGCCACTGAATTAACATCCCTGATCTTCCACTTGAGGGAGCCAGTCACATGATGGAAGGGCATCTAGTTGGGATGGACCTCTTTGTGACCACGCTAGTGGAGGCTGATGATTCCTCATACACCGAGGGGTCGCTCCAGGGCAGTGGGACACAATTGGAACTAGATAAGTTCATGGAGGATAGGCCCGTCAATGACTATTAGCCAGGATGGGCAGGGATGGTGGCCCTTGCCTCTGTCTGCCAGAAGCTGGGAATGGGTGACAGGCGATGGATCACTTGATGGTTACCAGTTTTGTTCATTCCCTCTGGGGCACCTGGCATTGGCCACTGTCAGTAGACAGGGTACTGGGCTAGATGGACCTTTGGTCTGACCCAGTATGGCCGTTCTTATGTTGTTATGTTGGGAGAAGCAGAGAGGCCATCGTGATCGAGGAGTGGATCAGGAATGCAGACAGCTGGGAGCGTGGTGTTGGTGAGAACTGTTTGGTGACTCGCCTGCTGGTGGGAAGGTTGTGTGGGTGACACAGGATATCCAGACTGTGGAGGAGATGTCCGGCTATGTGAAAGCTGGGGTTGGTATAACTTTAGAAATGGAGGACCTGATATGCCAGAGAGATAAGTCTGTGAAGGGAGGTGACCTCCAGAGCATCCCACAGTATCTCTTTTTACAAAAACACAGTGAACTTTCCAGTAGCATATGAAATGCAGTGTAGAGATGAAACCCTCCGTCTGGGTGCAGCAAGAGATTCTGGTGGATGTAGAGACAGCAGTTCTGGGATGTGTCATCCCTGCAGCTAAACTACAGGGCAGCAAGGATAAAACTTTCAAAAGTACCTGAGACCCACTTTCAAAAGTGGCTTTGCCACTTAGGAGCCTAAATCTCATTGAATGTCCATGGGACTCAGACCCCTAAATGTCTAATTCACCTTTGAAAATGGGACTTAGCTGTCTTTGATAATTTTACCCTAAATCGCTGTTGGACAGAGGACTCCTATGTCACTTGGGTCCTTTTGAAATTCGTACCCGGATCCCCTTCTACCCTGCTCTTTTGTTTCCTTCTGCAGAGGATTCTGCATTTATTTTTCAAGTACAAATGCTTTCTTCCTTTTCTCTTGCAGTCAAACAAAGTGCCCGTTGTGCAGCACGCGCATCACATGCACCCGCTGACCCCACTCATCACGTACAGCAGCGACCACTTCTCCCCGGGCTCACCTCCTTCCCACCTCTCGCCAGAGATCGATCCAAAGACAGGTGAGCTGTTGGGGCACAGAAGCTGGCATGTAAGGGGGTTCCCAGAGTGAGTCAGTCAGACACAGGGACAGATGAGGCAGAGTACTAGGATACTAGCAAGGACCATAGAAATCTTTGGGCGGTTTCCCTTCCAGATTTGTGACTTTGCTGCAGAGGCTTTTTGACTTTCCTAACTCTTGCAATGCCATCTGGTACTAACTGTCTGACTCAAGGACCATCATCCACAATGAACTGCTGCTGCATCAGATTTTAAAGGAAAACCCACCAAATCTCACAAGCTACTCAAAAGGGATCTGTGGTCCTGGCTGTGCTGACATTAAAGCAGCAGTTGGCTTTGGGAGATGCAAGACCCAGCTTGTCTGAGGATGCAGAGAAGCCAGACATACTTGGTAGGGGATGTACCTATGTACTTATTGGCTGGCTTAGCCAGGAAGATTGCAAGTTACCAAGCCATCCTGGCACAATACAGTGTTTATTTCTAGGTCAAGCACTTCCCATTCAGAGAGGATCCAGACTAGTCATGTCATTCCTGGAAGGCTGCCCATGCCTCACGGATGACACAGCATGGGCAGCCTTCATCAGCCAATGTGCACATGAGGGTGTTTGACCTGCTGTTTGAGGGACCAGCTATAAATTCGGCGATTCCTTGGCTAGATTGCTTGGCCTGACACAGCCTTTCTACTGGAATTGGTACACATGGTTCCACTCCCAGCTTTCATCCGCTTCTCCCCGCCCTGTCGGAAAACACTCCCAGCAAAGGAGTTGAGTGAAGTAGCAGTACGCAGGCCAACCACCTGCAGGATGTTGGCTGAAACACACAGCTAGCATTGGACAGAGAACAGACAGCCTGGGACGGTTTTTACCATCAGACCCTTATCCATTCTCTTTGGCGAACATCTGACCTGTTTCCAGGTGACAAAGAACACTGGTGACAGTACAAAGGGGATATGCCATTCAGCTCAAAGCACTCTCTGGTGGACAAGCAATGGTCCCGTATCTCTTTACCAGAAGAGCAACAGTACACTTCAGATGTGGGAGTACCTACAAGTGCTCTCTCCTCTGACAGCTGCAAAACCAGGACAGTAGGATTTTCCTTGCTGCCATCTCACCCACACATCAGGCTTGCTTGCCCATTATGGGGTACTGTACCCTCCCTGCTTCTGCCACACCTAGGAGGAGCCTAATCCTGCATCTTGTCCAGGGCAGGGCTTGTAAAGACCTGGTTGTGGCCATGGGGCTTCTTGTTTGTGTAAAAATCAGCAAGTCCTGCGGTAAACCGATATGAAGAGCTCACACCCTGTGAACCAATGTACTTCCTATGCCCCCGGCTTTCCCTGGCCCCTGGTAACCAGCACAAGGCAGGCAGTGTGAGGAGCGGGGCAAACTGGGTATTAGCTTTGAGTCTCAGGTCCTGGTTGGGCAGCATTAAAGGTTGTTACGTGTGTGTGTAGGGGGTTTCTTTCCTCCGTTTGCAATGAGCTCTGTGCTCAGCCATCCTGCCTGGAAGGCCCCTTTGGGAAGAACATCTCCCTGTGTTGAGCAGACTGCCAGGAGATACCAGCTCAGAGTACCAGGACTAGCCAGGAAGAAATACCATGCCATGGTGTTGGAGCATGCACATCCTTTTACAGAGCACGGTTCCTGCATTCAGTATACTGGCAAGGTAGTGCAGGAGTGTGAGCAGCCTAGCCTGACAGCTGTGACCCTGGGATGCCATTACGGTGATTTAATGCCTGTTGTTTATTTTCTCCCCCATCACAGGAATTCCACGACCACCTCACCCTTCAGAACTGTCTCCTTATTACCCGCTGTCTCCTGGCGCTGTTGGCCAAATTCCTCATGCATTAGGCTGGCTGGTACCACAGTAAGGATCAAGATTCACCCTATAACCTTTCCTTTCCTTGTGCCTCCTGCTTCTCACCTACTGTGGCAGATTTCCGTCTGCAAGCGTAGAATTCTGCACCTTCTCAACTGACTGAATTGGAATTTCTGCTGCAGCTGGACCCTTTCCAGTTCTGTGCTGTTGTTCCCTGTGCCTGCCGTGGATTGGACCAGGTTCCACATGCTTCAAGTGTTCACTGAGTTCCCTCTTGCCTCCGCAATCACTATTTTTTTGAGATATTACCGACAAAAACTATGTTAACCTATAGTTGGAGAGTGGAGAGCATATGAGTCATTTAGGATCAAATACCTTACAAGCTCTTGTGGGTAGCCTCCAGACCAGCATGAGAAACCCAGGAAATTCCAAGTTTAACTTTAACTTAAAAGAAATCCAAGCATGATAAGGTCTAGAAATGCAGATAGGCTATCCAAACAACCTTAACTCTGCCCTGAAGTGACACCATGTGATAGAATCATAGATTAGGGCTGGAAGAGAGCCCAGGAGGTTATCTAGTCCAACCCCTTGCTCAAAGCAGGACCAACCCCAACTAAATGTTGTGAGCAAGACACAGGAAGTCATTCTTCCGCTCTACTCTGCACTGGTTAGGCCTCAACTGGAGTATTGTGTCCAGTTCTGGGCACTGCATTTCAAGAAAGATGTGGAGAAATTGGAGAGGGTCCAGAGAAGAGCAACAAGAGTGATTAAAGGTCCAGAGAACATGACCTATGAAGGAAGGCTGAAAGAATTGGGTTTGTTTAGTTTGGAAAAGAGAAGACAGAGGGGACATGATAGCTGTTTTCAGGTATCTAAAAGGGTGTTATAAGGAGGAGGGAGAAAACTTGTTCACCATAGCCTCTAAGGATAGAACAAGAAGCAATGGGCTTAAACTGCAGCAAGGGAGGTTTAGGTTGGACATTAGGAAAACGTTCATAACTGTCAAGGTGTTTAAACACTGGAATAAATTGCCTAGGGAGGTTGTGGAATCTCCATCTCTGGAGATACTTAAGAGTAGGTTAGATAAATGTCTATCAGGGATGGTCTAGACAGTATTTGGTCCTGCCCTGAGGGCAGGGGACTGGACTCGATGACCTCTCGAGGTCCCTTCCAGTCCTAGAATCTATGAATAAATCATCCCAGCCAGGGCTTTGCCAAGCTGGGCCTTAAAAATCTCTAAGGATGGAGATTTCACCACTCTCTTAGTGAAATAGTTGTTCTGCAGAAAAGGACCTAGAGGTTACAATGGACAAGAAGCTGGATATGAGTGAGCAGTGTGCTCTCGTTGCCAAGAAGGCTAACAGCATATGGGCTGCATTGGTAGGAGCATTGCAGCAGATCAAGGGACATGATCATTCCCCTCTATTCAGCACTGATGAAGCCACATCTGGAGTATTGCATCGAGTTTTGGGGGGCCCCCACTACAGAAAGGATGTGGACAAATTGGAGACAGTCCAGCGGAGGGCAATGAAAATGATCAGGGGGCTGGAGCACATGACTTACGAGGAGAGGATGAGGGAACTGGGCTTATTTAGTCTGCAGAAGAGAAGAGTGAGGGGGGATTTGATAGCAGCTTTCAACTACCTGAAGGGGGTTCCAAAGAGGATGGAGCTCGGCTGTTCTCAGTGGTGGCAGTGTGGGAGGTCTAGGTTGGATATTAGGAACTGCCGCTTAGCCAGTCGGTCTCCAGTCTGTAGCAGTGCATGGGATTGTTTCATCCGAAGTGCAGGACTCTGCACTTGTTCTTGTTGAACCTCATCAGGTTTCTTTTGGCCCAATCCTCCAACTTGTCTAGGTCACTCTGGACCTATCCCTACGCTCCAGCATATCTATCTCTCCCCCAAGTTTAGTGTCATCTGCGAACTTGCTGAGGGTGCAATCCTTCCCA